>NW_010973052.1:297088-436601 GCF_000737465.1 Haliaeetus leucocephalus
GGCGGCCCCGCCGCCACCCGCTGCAGACAGCGGGGGCTCCGCGGTGCTGCCATCTCCCTGGGAAGGCGGTGACCCGCCGGGAGGGGCCCCCGCGGGGGGGGGGGGGACTTGTACTTGCCAGCCGCCCTGGTTCCGCTTTCCAAGAAACGTTTCTTCCTGTTTTCTTTTTTTTTTTAAACCCTAAGCATATTTTGCACACAGTATCCTCCAACTGTGGTGTGACCTGTTACCTACCTGCAGGGCGTCAGCCCAGGATGCAGGGTGGCAGGAGGCACAGCCTGTGCTGGGCTCTCCGTGTAGCCCCGGACTGCGGTCGCTGGTGTTCGCTTTCCATGAGCAAACCCGTAGAGCGTGCGCTGCCCAGCAGAAGTTCCATGCGCTCTGGTTTTCATGCACCTCCTTTTATTTTTATTTTGTATGTTTTTGTATTTACTCTGTGCAGTGCCATGCAATGCTTCAGGGGATATTTTATGTTTAGCACCAGGGAAGAGGGGCTCACGGCAATGAATCTTCACGTATAAAAGTCACCGCGCTGAGTTCTCTGCGACTCCCATGTAGCAGAGGCACCGAATGTTAAACAGTAAAATGGAAGGTACGAGTGTAGTTGCACTGGATGTTTCCAGGGTGTTCAAACTGTGGCAACCAAAAAGTCACTGAGGCACCTTCGTAGGGTCCATCCACAGCACAGCACGGAGGCAGCTGTGGCTGCTGCCTGCTTCTGGATGGGCAATGGAACTTTGGGGCAAGTGCTGGAGTGGCTGGGAGAAAAATAATGACCCTCTGTAGGCAATATGACACATGAAATTGGGAAAAAGCCCCACCAAATAAAACAATAAAGTCAATCCCAAACTTTCTCAGAGCCCAAGCAGAACCCCTGGTGGTGTGGGAAGAACGGGAAGCTATGTGGTCCAGTAGCCTCAATGTTCATCTCATTTATATAGTGGGACCAGAGCTGATGCAAGCTACAAAAAAAAGAAGACAAACATGATTCAAGTTAGGGAATGGCTTCCATGTGGGAGCGAATAAATAGATTAAGACTCTTAAATAGGTTGACCCACTTGGGGAGCAGAGAAGGTAAAAGGCATCTATAGCATCCATAATAACATGGAAAGGGTGAAGAGGGAAGAGCTGTTGTGCATCTTCCAAACCATCACCTAGCAAATAAAATCAGCAGATGGCAAGTTCAAAATAAACAAAAAGCAGTATGTCTGCACAAAATTTCTAGTGAAGCTTTGGAGTTTGCTGAAAAGACAGTAAAAGTTTGCATGTATTCAAAAGGGACTTGCACAGATTCATGCAAGACAAATGTATGAAGGCTATTACATTCACAGACGTTGACACTAGATCAGGAAACCCCTACACCAGCGGTTTCTGGAGGCTGCCTGAGTCTTGTTTTATCTTGATAGCTTCCACAGGCATCTGCTATTGGCTCCCATCAGGTGTGGGCCTTGCTTAGATGTGTGATGGGAATGTGTGGGATGGGTAATCTCCTTCTGTAAGTGCTCAGAAGTTGCATCTTTAGTATAAATATGGGAAGCACTTCCTAGTTCCTAGGGTGGGATGGGTAAGCTTTGGCAGTGGCTTAATGCTGCTTCTGCTTAACTCCTCTTGTGCTTGGGTGCATGCCAGACCCTTATTCCTCTTATGCACCTGGGTTTTCATGCAAAACTAACAATGTGGCATTTCCTAGGCAAGCGTTACAGCACACTTTGACCAGGTGCTGGTCAGAGCACTCGGCAGACCAGGACTTCTGAGTTCACCGTGCACCCACACCCAAATGCAGAGGGAGAAGGTGTCACCCTCTTCCCTCCTTGCGACTCTTTTCCTGGACCATGTACAAAAATGTAGGTTTGTGTCTCTGTGCTTCAGTTTGAGCTAGCACGTGGGGTGTGAGGAGTGGCCAGTGTGCTGTGAATGAGGATGCACCTCTTTGTGCGTGCTAACGTCGGCTGGACGCTGTTGACAGCAGCGGTAATCAAGTTAGTTGGCACTTATGAAAGTCACCTCTGTTTCTGATGTATTTGTGTCATTTCCCATAAACTAACACATGGACACATTATTCTGAGACAGCAGTCCCTGAGTTTTTGTTAATATTATAATACAGTTCAGGCCACCAGCACTAGGCTTATGCAAAACCTTTTGTAAATTTTCACTGGTTAGGAACATAGGAAACAGCTAATATGTTTGGGGTTTTTTTTTGCCTTTGAACAGAAAATCAGGAAACAGTTTAATTGCCAGTGCCAGCAGACATTACTTTTAGGAAGTTGTTTCATGACTATTCTGCATATGGCAAATACAAATTTATAAATGGACACAAGAAGACATTTTCTTTATAAAATAATTTATTCCCAACTTCTTTTTCTACTATCACCTTAACCTTTTTTGCAAATTGTAATTTCATATTTTCTTTCAACACTCAGTTGACAACACACTTCTGACAAAGCTGTTAAACTGAACCAGGGATGGGGAAACTATGAGATATACAGGAAAATGCAGTAAATGTTTCCAGTTCTCAACTATTTTGTGCTACATAGCTGCAGATAAAAAATGTCAAAACCCAACTAATTTTCTACAAGGAACAGATATAAAATAGAGGTTATTTTTTCTTCTGTGTTTTTTTGGTTGCAAAAATAAATACATGAGTTAGGAAGCTGAGAACTCAGCATAGGCACACAAGTACAAAACTAAGTATTTAAAAAATAAGGCTTCATTTTGTATGTTTCCTGCCTGTGACAAGAGATTCATTTTTACATTTGCAGCTGGTTTTGCCTCATAATATTCAATAAAGTCCTGCATTATTGCAAGGTCAAGTATTTTGCAAACCTTTCTAGTGCTTTGATTTAATTCTGATCCAACCACATAGATTGGCAGTCCACTAAAATGCCCAGAAATAAACAGAACAGAATTCAGCAGACCAGAGTACAAAAGCTGAGAAGGTCCAAGTAATATAAAAGAATATTTTGACACAAAGTCTGTTAAATATTACAATTTTAATAACTTTTTACTTCAGAAGAAAAAGCACAGTCTAATTTCTAGTGAAAAATTTGAAGGAATCTAGCTATATAATTTTTCAGATTTTGCTTTACATTCTTTTGCTAATATCTTTTTAGATGTTTAAATGATTTGTTTCCACTTCCTTTCTGTCCTTTTTAATTAATAATTAAAAGGCAGAAGCAGAAATACCTCCTTCATTCTAATGAAAATGAATGATTGATTAGTGCTTATCATTTTAAAACATTGTATTGGGTTTGCGTGGCAAGGTTTTGGTAGCAGGGGAGCTATGGGGTGGCTTCTGTGAGAAGCTGCTAAAAGCTTCCCCCATGTCCAACAGAGCCAATGCCAGCCAGCTCCAAGATGGACCCACCACTGGCCAAGGCTGAGCCCATCAGTGATGGTGGTAGTGCCTCTGGGAGAACAGAGTTAAGAAAGGAAGAAAAAAACTGCGCAACAGCAGCTAGGAGAGAGGAGTGAGAATATGTGAGAGCAAGAGCCCTGCAGCCCCCCAGGTCAGTGCAGAAGGAGGGGGAGGAGATGCTCCAGGTGCCCGAGCAGAGATTCCCCTGCAGCCCGTGGGGAAGACCATGGTGAGGCAGGCTGTCCCCCTGCAGCCCAGGGAGGTCCACGGGGGAGCAGATCTCCACCTGCAGCCTGGGGAGGACCCCACACCGGAGCAGGTGGGTGCCCGAAGGAGGCTGGGATCCTGTGGGAAGCCCGCGCTGGAGGAGGATCCTGGCAGGAGCTGTGGCCCCGTGGAAAGAGGAGCCCACAGAGCAGGTTTTCTGGCAGGACTTGTGACCCTGCGGGGGACCCACGCTGGAGCAGTCTGTGCCTGAAGGACTGCAGCCAGGGAAGGGACCCACGCTGAAGCAGCTCATGAAGGACTACAGCCCCTGGGAAGGACTCACGTTGGAGAATTTTGTGGAGGACCGTCTCCTGTGGGAGGGGCCTCACACTGGAGTAGGGGATGAGTGAGGAGTCCTGCCCCTGAGGAGGAAGGAGCAGCAGACAAGGTGTGATGAACTGACCCCAACCCCCATTTGCCGTCCTCCTGCGCTGCTGGGGGGGAGGAGGTAGAGAAAATCAGGAGTAAAGTAAAGCCCGGGCAGAAGGGAGGGGTGGGGGGAAGGTGTTTTAAAGTTAGTTTTTATTTGTCATTATCCTACTCTGATTTTGATTGGCAATAAATTTAATTTCCCCAAGTCGAGTCTGTTTTGCCTGTGATGGTAATTGCTGAGTGATCTCCCTGTCCTTATCTCAACCCACCAGCCTTTTGCCATATTTTTCTCCGCACCTGTCCAGCTGAAGAGGGGAGTGATAGAGCAGTTTTGGTGGGCACCTGGTGTCCAGCCAGGGTCAATCGACCACAAACACCTTTTACTTAGAGGATTTTAAAAAAAAATTCAGGTGTGACCTATTGTACAAATCACTGCTTTGGCATGGTGTATATCAAACAAGGACTATAATTCCCAGTGACATACAGATACCATTGAGGTGAAATAAAGCATTCTGCTCAGTACCCTGATCCTGATTTCATAATTCAAGGCAGGCAGCACCTGATGTGCACCTGGCAGCTTACCAGGGCATTTCACAACAGCTCAGCTCTGGCAATAGGCATTAGCAAATAGTGCGGTGTTACAAATGTGTTCAGCAAGGATCTGTCCTATGAGAGAGAGCACCTCCTGAGTTGCCTTTACACTCACCCTGCATTAGAAACACTGGTGTGTGTAAACCCATCTGCAATGACATAGCCTCTATGTACAAAAACTAACATTTAGTTTGGTGGAAATACTGAGCTGGTGCCGGGAAATGCTGGTGCTTAATGGTCTAGGAGGTGCTGGAAATACAAAAGCTGGCCCTGCGATTACGGAGTACTCCTTGGGCTAAGTAGAAGCTCTCAGCCCTGTGATGGGATAAGTCTCTGGCGCATAAGGCACAAAATACTGGGGTTTTCAGTAGCTGGGCACAATACCCTCCCTTGCTGGATATTGAGGTTAGTGCTTAAATTAATTTAAAAATAACAGTTACATTTTTAATGACAGCAAACAGATGAGAGCTTGCCTTATTGATAGGCCTGGCAGGAAAAAAAGTATCAAAATTGCCATGTGAAGGAAAATGTAGACTCACAGGTCTTCAACCAAATTGTTCAGACATTCCATTTTTTTGGACAAAAAGTCAGGTTTATTTTGGGGGAGACATCTTCCTCCTGTGCTCCTCACATGTGATTGAGCAGATGAGCATCACAGGAGCCCGCAGAACCCCGCAAGGCCGCTACCGTGCCACCCTGTGTCTCTGTGCTGCCTTGGTGGGCTTAGATGCAGTTTTGTAAAGTTCCCTGTTTCTTAACTACAGGAGTCTGTTCGCTACTCTTGTAAAATTATAGTCTCTTTTATCTTGTTTATTTCAATAAAGGGAGGTACAAGACTGGGCAGAGGCGTACCAGCGTTGCAGCTCAGACAGACACCCAGGGGAGCCCGAGGTTACAGGAGCGAGCAGTAGCAGTCTGGATGTCTTGAGTTTATGGAAGTATAAGTGATATGTTGCATAATAATTAATATGAGTGCATCAGCTGTGTCATCTGGGTCTCAGTTGGATAAAGAGCCAAGTAGGTAGTGGACCAAGTAAGAATGCTATGAATTTCCTTTTACTAGCGGAGGTGCTTGGTTTAAGGAAAAACCACCGAGCCGTTTGGCTTTGCTCGTGTGAAAGTGTCTAACTGCATGCGAACGATGGCCCTCAGTCACTGCCCTGTACACGGGGTCAGGCGGGAGAAAGTAAATAGGCATTTACATCTGTATCCCAGCCCAAGCTCCAGGAGGATGTGCGCGGGTACAGAGTGAGGCCGTGCTGTGCTGCAACCTGCGGTCTCTGAGCCATCGGGCTGCTGAGCCCTGACCAGCTGCTGCGAAACTGCCGCGGGTCTGGGGGCAGCTTTGCTGTCAGGTCTGGCTTTGTGGAAGGAGTTTCCTCCATGGGGCGCAGACCATCCCAGCTGAGAAATTCCACATGGCCTGTCCAGACCCAGACAGTGACGATGGGCATATTGGGGTAGGCTGTGCTTAATCCACCTCCAAACACAGGAGATGCTTGAACCCTTTTATTTATAACCTTTTTAGTTTGGAACTCTTATTTTAAAAATCAGTGGGGATTTAATCATCTGCACATCTTTATCATTTTGTCATCTTCTCAAGATATTTCTTTTCCTTTGGAGGGTTCTCCCACTCTCACATCCACACAAGACTTAGTGAGGTGCTGCCCCTGCACCACGTGCCAAGCTGCCCCTACAGACCACCAAGGTCCCCTCTGTAGGGCAGACAAGCTGCAGTTTTGGGGGACTTTAAAGCAAAGGAGAGTCCATAAGCCAACTGAAGGGAGTAAAAATCAGTAACCTAATCACATTCTCCTATTTAATACAATCTGACTGGCCTCAAATGAAAGATGACTATGGTCAGAACACTTAGGGAGAATTTTATAAGTGTTTGTAAGAACTAGAGAGAGGTCTGCTTTCAGTTAGCCCACTGGACTAAGCTGGCTAAGTTCAGGATGTAAAAGCAGTCTGTTCTTAACCATAATAGGATTTAAAAATGCTGTTGAAAACACAAAGCTGAGAGGAACCAGAGAAATACTAGTTGAATTTACGTTTTATCTATGTAAATCCCCAGCAAGTCCATTTTTTTCCCAGTGCTAGGTAATTTTTTAACAAGAGGTTTTCTCAGAAGTGTTCCCAATTGGCCTGTCTTAACTCCTCTTAGTGTCTTTCTCATTACTCTGTGATTACGGAGAGGATTTATGGCCGTATTGTGCTGGCGTGAGGAGGGGAATTCCATCAGTTTGTATTCCCATGCAATAGTTGATCTGATGTCAAAGAAAGAGGCAACGCAATGAGGCAAACAGGTTTTATAAAACCGCTTCTGTTGAATTATTTTGTTTCTCAGCAGTGTCTGTTCCCAACACACACTTGGAGTGGGACGTGTGGCAGAGGCTCTGCAAAGGGGCATCTGTCTCTGACCTCAAAAGTGATTGTTCTCTGCTGTGGTGGGCTGAGCAACACCTGCAGCGTGGTCAGGCCCAGCAATAAATAATCATTCATGGGCAAAGTTTTAAGATATCAGTCTGGGGGAGGTGGGGAAGAACAGTCTTAAGAGTACAGACTGATAGGATATTAAGACCTAAATTAAGTTACATTTTTTAAGAGAATAAAGGAAATGGCTTCAGGCTCAGGACTTGTTTTCCATACCACTAACAAAACTGGATGTGAATATGAAATGCATTGGAAGTGACAGATAAATAAATAGTAAAAAAGAGCTAGTTCAAAAAACTTTGTCTTATATTTATTTTGCTGTAACTGCAGGTGGAAATTTAGTCATGTTGCCTCAGTTTAGTGTCTGTGACAAATGTGATTTAGCCATATAAAATACTCAAAGCCTGCAGCCAGCTGCCCTGGGAACGTAAATCCTTGTTTTACACATATAAAAACTCCTTGGAGAGATTTATAAATATCACTTTTTTATGTTATTGTCTTGAGACAAAATACCTACACATTTAGATTTTAATCTCCTGCTCAGTGTTAATTTCTCTGATTGAGCTAAGCTTTTCTCTTTGTCTTTAGCGTGGCAAAAAACCAGGGGGTGTAAATTTGTGGTGCGACAGTTGTTGAGTCTTTTTGCCGTATTGCAGCTACAGCCCAATCTCCTAAAATGAAATGGAAACCTCAGTGAAATTAAGAGATTAAGCACAGCCAGTAAAGCAGAGCCAGCCTTCTGGTGTCCTCTGGGCTCTCACAGGTGAAGATGGGTACCTAGGGAAATGCTCATTCCTTGCACTGGGTACATCTGTATTGGGAATTTGAGGACTCCTGGACTTGTGCACCCTGGTTTTGCCTGTCTGAGCCCTGGGAATGGATCTTCCCTCTGCATGGCTGGGGGGCCAGAGGCTGGGAGTGCCTGCACCCTCCAGGGGCTCCTTGCTTCTCCTACAGCTTGGGCACCCCTACCCCAAATAGCTGCAGGTTGAGTTAATTATATATTTACCAGAATCAGTGTCTGGCATTTTTCTGGAAGCTGAAGTCTCAGTTTAGGACCCAAGATTAGTCAATCAAGGCAGAAGATCTTTAGCTGAAATCTTTAATTGAATTTAGTATCAGACATATTGGTTCAAGGTGTTCCTTTGAGTTGCATTTATAGAGTGTACTTCAGCTTTGTTATAAAGTGAAATCTCTATTGAATTGAATTAACTGTGTTTAAGCTCCTTCACAGAAGTAACTATACAATAATTTTAAACCTAAAAGGCTGTATATTTGTGTGGACTTTGAAGAATGTTCATGACAAGCTTTGATTTGGTGAGTTTGTGGATAACTTTTAAAGTGTTACTTGGAGAAAGCCTTGGTTTAATTTATTTTTTGGGCTGTAATGAAAGAACATTTAAAAGGAAAGGAAAATTCCACACTTAATTTAGAGATATTCAAATATACTTTTATTGACTAGTTGATGCTGTTCATTGTAAAACCTCGGTCTTTTCCTACGTCACTACTTACAGGGTTACTGAAGACAGTCATTCTATGTACGACTACACTAATAGATGTAGTTAATGTCATCAACAGCAGATATAGTCCAATTATTTGCAAACTTGCTTTTTCAGATTACATCAGAAAAGGAAGTGCTCAAAATCTAGATTCAACTTTTTTAGAAGCCACCCAGGAGCAAGGTAAGCTCACAAATATGCATCACAACCTTGAGCCAAATATGTACCATTCCTGATTAGAGTTATGGGAAAAAAAATTGTGGAATATGGACTCTTCCTGTAGGGAGTTTTTCTAAGTCAAGGATATGAAGGAGGGATATATGAGTCTGCCTTAGGCAGAAGTGCCTGGTGCCTGCCACGGTGCCTGGCAGAAGTTAGGTATGTGAGTGCAGCATCCACAAAATAAAAACATCAACTAAAGAGGCATGTAAATTAGCTACCGTAGAAATGCCCCCAAACTGAGCAGGTGCCATGTGCCTGCCCGAACTAACTCGCAGGCCTCCTGGGGAAGCCACTCCTGAGTGGCACCTGGAGAATGGGGACATGCTTTCAGGATCAGGAGGAACGCCAGGGGAGGGCCAGGTTTAAGCCATGCCCTCTTTCGCAGGGTTTCCTTGACTCGCTCCCTGCTGTCGCGTTGGAGGCACTTTGCCGTGCTGGGGCTTCGCGTAGGCAGGTACTCAGGGCTGTGGGATCTTAGAGGGGGACCTGAAGCTTGCAGACAAGTGCTGTGGCGCTCAGTGGTGCTGTGCCTAAGCCACATTGCATGGCGGACTCAGGCCTTGCTGGCTGGACTTGGTGCGGGACGGACCAGGTGAGGTTTTGTTGGGCAGCTGTAGGCGGGCACCAGGGCAGAGAGGGGAAGAGACCCATGGAGCAATTTGTTGGTGGGGTGGTGGAAGGAGAACACTGCTTGCTGCCCAAACCCCTGCTGCAGAGTTGTTTTTTTTTTTTCTCTTTAAGTAACTTCAGAGCTGTATCTGGATTGCTTCAGGAATGCACCGGAGCACCCCGCAACAGCCGTGCTGGGGGCTGCGGCTGCGTGTGCAGCTGGGTTCAGTGCAATGGCGATGACACCTCTTCCTCTGCCACCCCAAACCTTCATCCATCATTGCACACTAGATTCGGGGGCTGGCTGGTCTGTCAGCTCGTGCTTTCTCTGCTCCTGCTGGGGTTTACCTACCACGAGTTACTGGTGGCAGTTCTGGGTTGGGACAGACTCTGAACGCACCGTCAACTCGTAGTAAACTGATGGCACAATATGCAACGGAGTGACTAATTTGGGGCATTTCTTTTCTCAAAGGCCAATGAATACTGTGCAAAACACACTTATGTCCACTATCTACAGTACACTGTGTGCTTCTGTCATGGTTTAAGATGTTCTGATATTGTTACTCCTTTGGTGGCAGAAAACTGTGAAATTGTGAAGCCAGTGTAGAGGAGATGCTGTTTCAGTCATGCTGATATAACACTTCTAATAGTTTCCTCAAACTTGAACCCAAAGTTGTTTTCAGAAACTCCTATCAACTCTGATATAACTAACTCTATTTTCTGATATTTGCTTTCCTGTGATTTAGAAGCAGAGAAGGAGGAATATGTTATACCCAAACAATTTCTGTAGTTATGAGACAGGTCTTCCACTGGTTTGTGTCTTTATCTCCTAGAAGTAGTGGATGGAGTAGATGAAGACATTTTGTCACCAGGTTTCTTTTGACCCACCAAGTATTTGAGTTATCTGAGACTGTGTGTCGGAGTGACGCTGTGGCAGACTCTCTCTTAGAGTACTTTCTTGAGTTTACATTTGCTGAGAGCAGAGATGCCATTTGACATGGCCTGCTATGGAACTGCAGCCAGCAAGTACACCTGCAGACATCGGTGACCTGTGTGTTAAACAGGTAGGGCAAGAAAGGACAGTATATGTCCAGGAAATGCACTGGATATTGATCCACAGCCTATTGAAGTCAGCGGAAAAAATCATCTATAAAAAATAAATTCCTTTTGTGAAGCTATATTAATAGGCAGATCTGCAAGGATTTTAGTTTAGGGAAAAGATTTGCATCTCAGAGAAGAAACAGAAGTAGCTGATGTGATCTTAGACAACAGGAAAACCCCAAATCACAGCCTTTTCTGGAAACACAGTGAAGGACAAGGGCATATTACCTACTTTGAGCCATGGGCTGGACCCCCTCCGGACAGATGTTGGCAAAGAATAAAGTGGAGTTCGTGCTTGTCCTTTCACTGGGCATGAAGAACATCTGTGATTCAATATTAATCACTGAGAAAGCTTTACAGAAATATGTACATTTGGGAATGATTCTCCAGTTATCACCTAGCAGATTTTACACCCACTTTTTAGCTAGTCTCTGTTTAAATGACATATTAGATTCCTAGTTTTTATTTAGCAATATTAAACAGTAGCAAAGTGGATGCCTTATAAACTCTTATATTTTTGCTTCTGCCTGCATAAATCGGGTTCATAGTTTGATCATGAAAGAAAATCTAGTTCATTTGATGAGATATGTTTCCTTTAAAGCCATGCAGACTGGTATTTTGTTATTCTTGTTCTGCTGTATTAATCAGATCCCTTATAGAACTTGCTATTTTTTAGCCTGGGATTGACATCAGGCAAAAAAATCTGTCATCGCATTCTGTCAGGCAACACGCTTGCCTTTTTTTTTTAAGTATTGGTACAACTTTTGCAGACCTTTAGTCCCCTCATATTTCAAGATATATTAAAATTTAATACTAGTAAGTCATATTTTTCCTCATCAAAACTGTCTATGACATGTCCATGCAAATTAATAAATCCTGTTGATTTAAAAAGCTTCTGCCTGATAAATGCTGTTTTACCTCTCCAGTTAATAATGCTAGAAATTATTTTGCCATCCTCCTGGGATACACCTATTGGGTTTACCTGGAGCCAGCTGCATTTTCTCCCAGATGCTTATTTGTTTCTGCCCTGGGAAACTGGAAGGACAGGACTTTCCATGTCCACATGTGTATGTATATGTATTTATTGTATACCATATGCGTACAATGTATGTATGTGTAATACCACTATATGTATTCAGCAGATCCAGGAACAGGTTATTGACGGTCCTGTGAGCCTGTCAGTTCAACCAACTTTCAATCCACCTCACTGTTGTCCATTTATCTAGTGCATAATTCCTCAGCTTGTCTTGAAGGAGGCAGCGATGGGAAAGATTGTCCAAAGCCTTGCTGAAGTCGAGATAAACAATATCCATGGCTCTCTGCTCATCCACTGAGCCAATCATCTTATAGAAGGCTACAAGCTTGCTCAAGCATGGTTTCCCCTTCACAAATCAATGCATTTTGGGAAGGTGCCCACTATTCCTGATTTCCCAGAAAGGGTGTGAGAGCTTCCCCCATTATCCTATCATCTCACCACTTCTGTATTTGTGTACATACACTTGAGGTGGGCCCCCTTCAGCCCTGTTTTGCCAATTATGAGGTCTCTCTTGTCCATGTCAACCTGCTCCCTTTGCTTGCCAATCCAGGACACCATGTCCTTCCTCACTTGGTAGTGATTTGTCATCTCCCTTCCCTACTGCTCTTAGTTTAAAGCTGTGATCTCACAAGATACTCCTGAAGACTTGTAATTATGGACAAGTGAAGCAGAGCAATGCAGATCTCTTCTGAAAATCCTCTGGGGAAAGAGAGAAAAAAAGAGAAAAGTTGTGCTTCCTGAATGGAAAAGTAGAGAGCCTTGAAGTGCACTGAAGCATGTAATCTTAGATTAAGAAATGGGGCTTTTTTGAAAGAAAGCCTTCAAAAAAGATTTTAACTGGGAGTAGAGTATGTTTGACTGTAGTTCATAATAGTCAGGATTATTCTGGAAATAGATCTGCTGTAAAAATATGTGATTATTCTTGTTGCTAGATAGGCAGACCTCAGCTGATCCATTTGGATCAGGTATATTTGTAAATTGTATAAGACTTTTTTGAAGAGGCTGATCTTTAGGAAATTTCAAGTTTCTTGGATATAAAGGAAACACCAAAAGTATTATGTAAGTTTTTGAAGGCATTTCTACAAAATATCCATCATTTAAGGTCTTTACAGCTGTGAGTATAATGAGTTGCTTACATTCTTGAGGTAGCACGATGTTTCCTTGTTTCTGAATTTGTACACCTATGCAACAATTTTCTCCAGAAATACTGAAAGCATTGTAAGGAGTTTTCTTGGTAGCTGAACCTCTGTACATTGTTCTTAGAGAAATAAAAAAAAAATTGTCTTTTGCAGCTGGGGAAACATAAATAAGTAAATTCAGTAGAACTGGCCAGAAGTTTTTCTGACCAACAGTTTTCTATTGAAAAATGTCATTTTTAGAAGCTATTGGAAGCTTGTTTGATATCTCGGTTTCTATTTATTTGCTACTTTTTCAGCTGGGTTCTTCAGTCGCTCTTCAGAAGCTCAGTGTGACCTGAAGTCTGGGACCCCACAGGAGATCTAAAAATCTCCTTGGCATGTGGAGCAGGAGCTGCAGTTATTTGAGAGGTAGCAAAAGCACAGCAGTAGCGAGCAGGGCCTGCAGCACCTCTTTTGCTCCAAGGAAATTAGCTGTACCCCAGGAGGAATTGGCTGAGAGCTGAGACTAAACAAAAGCCCTGCTCCCTGTGTGTGGCCCCATTGCCCGTGCCAAGCCCCATCCCCTTGTGTCCCTGTCCCCTGGCAGCTCTGGGGGCTCAGGGAGCCAGCACTCCTCCATGCCTTCCCAGCCCCTGCTGCAGAAATAGCTTTCCTCAACAGGATATTCTGAAATGCTGACTTTGCAGTTGTTTTCCAAATTAATTTGACCCCATGTCCCTCCCACCCCCACTATTTCCTGTGGAAGAAGATTTGGGGAGGAGAGGCTGAATCAGGGCAGGATAAGATTTGCTACAACTTGGCATGGTTATATCTGGAGGGGGAAAAGGAAGGCAAAATGATAGCAATTTGTTGATCCAGACAGGGTCAGGGAACCCCGCCTTCTCACATGTCATATTTATCTTTGGCCAAGCATACTCCCTTAAAATGTTTGCATTAGCATGAAACTGTGTTCACTAGATACCTAGCATGTATCTGTCCCAGGAGGAGCCCTCTTCATCTCTCTGTCCCCTCAGTGCTCTGCCGGATGTTGGAACCACCTGATCTACATCAGGAGAATCATCTCCTACTGGTAGCTAGGTCCACTTCTTGCCTTTGCTATCTTGTCAAGTCTTTCTAGTTCATTTCTGATCTCAGCCTGACCCCCAAAGCCAGTCCCTGCTCAAGGGAGAGCACGGAAGAGGTGTCTGGAGAAAAAGTCACAGGAGAAATGTGTACATTTATGTCAGTGAGGTAAGGCAGGCTTTTCTTTCCAAGATTATTGACCTGACCCCACTCTCAATACTCAGGTATTCTACTGTAGCCTCTCAGAGTGACTAGCCTAGCAACTGGCTAATTCTGGATGATGTCCACTTTGGGATTAACGTCATGACAGAGAAGTCCCTGCCCTGAGCTGATGATCTCATTTGAACAGATAGAAGTCAGACCATCATAAGGGGCTTATCATGAACCTTGGAGTCCAAGTCATGAAGGCAAGACAGTGAATTTTTAAGGAACTAATATAGAGAAACAGAAAATTACCTAATGGAGAGGGGCTAGTAATCTGTTCCATGTGTTGGCAGAAAACAGGTACAAAGGACAGGAGAAGGTGCAGAGGTAGTCGAGGAGAGGACTGGGCAGAAGGTAGAGATGGAGAGAAGTTGAGGATGAGGCACAACTGGAAACTAGACTATGGGCAGCACCCTCCCTGAAGAATTAAGAATGTGAGGTCAAGAAGTTTGACTCTGTGGCAAAAATGGACACATGGAAAAAGGCAGGAATGTATTTTTTTGTAGCTGTGGTTGGATAGATGCAGGATGTTGTTTAGATTTTTAAATTGAACTTTTCACAGAGCTACAGAAAAGAAAGAACCAAATTTTGTCTTTGTCAACAAAGCTTAGCTAGCAAGAATGCATTGCCATGAAGATGCTTAAGCAATACAGTAGTCAGTTATACACACGGTGAGTTAAATGATATCCTGTTATGCTTTTCTTATAGAAAAACAAGTTGCCATTCTGAAAATTATTGAGGCTGGGAAAATATTCCTCATGAGTTCTCATTTGACTTTGCACAAATGGGAGGGAGTTTCCTGCCACTGTTGTTTTCCCCGAGGGATTGTTCTGCCCTGTCCACCAGATTTATGCCTGCTGTGAGTAAAAGCTTTTATATGTTCACTCATTTACTTGAACAAAACCTGTCATCAAATCCCAGAACTCCCCAGACAGTAGGATCATGTGAACAGAGGATCTTGCTAAAGACTTTCCAACTAATGCTGGTTTGTTGAAATGCCAGTGATAATTTGAAGATACTTCTACTTTATATGAGTCATTCCTAACTCAAACAAGTAATGCAACATCAGCGGAAGGACTGTGCAACTTAAAAGCAGCAGGTCCTTGAAGCAAAGAAGTTAAAAAATGGAATGTAATTTTTATTGCATTTAAAAATTACTACGCAAATACATATAATTCACCTTTGTTTTCAACAGTGCTTCAGTAAAAGACTGTCTTAATACGGTATGTATCATTAAACAGCAAAATTGTGAAGTTTGTTTCCCACCATTTGACTATTAAAATGTTATCGGAAAAAATAAAAGAAATGCTTTCAGAACTCCCCTGAAAAGCAGGGCTGATGGAAAAAACAGAAATACCACTGCATGTACAGAAGCTCCAGCAGAGGAAGCTTTTGATATACTAGTTAGCAATGCTATAGGACAGGAAAAAGAGGAGGTAGTTTTTAATGCTAAAAGTCATTAATGCAAAGACTTTGTGAAGTGTTCCTATATATATGTATAGATAGATATGTGCGTGTGTGTGTATGTGTATATATAGGTACACACTTCTGTATATAGTTATGCATGACTGTATATATATAAATATTTTTATTGAATGATCAAAGAGTGGGAAAGTTATAGAGCAAAGCACTTGAAAATACACATGTGCATGACTAAATGTTTCATGACATGATCACATATTCTCTTTGCAGAGGTATACTGCCTCATTCAGTACACGAGATGGACTGACTGTGTTACACTGGCCAGTATTTTGTTTTATATTCATTGTTCAAGCTATGGCCTTGTCCTTCATTTACTACATGCTTCTCTGAAAATAAAACTAATCATTTCCTTGTGGTGTTTCCATGGCAATCATCATGGGGAATATAAGAGTTTCTGACATACTAATTTAGTTTCACAAAAATACTGTCAGGTGAAGGACTGTTTTCGTCCCCATTGCACATCTTGGGAACCGAGGCACACGGAGATGTCTACTAAAGACTAAGACTTTTCAAAATGCTTTGTATCATATAACACAGATGAAAATGCTCAGTGCTTCAGAAGAATAGACCCTGGGGCTTCCTGCAGGTATCCAGAAAACAAGAAGCATGCAGTTTAGTTACACCTCATGAAAATCTTGTCTTAACTTAGTTATGCATAATCAAACTGGCATTCAGAGGCAGATTCAGGAATAAATCAGTCTTTCAGGGCAATCATTGAGCTGATTTCTGAGACCAGCTTCGCTTTTCCTCAGCCAGCATCTGCAGTGCATGACACAAGCTGTTAGAAACAGGAGGGCTCTTACTGCACGTCCCTGGCCCAGCCTTGATGCCTTCTCCCTCCTGTGCATTCAGAGATGGAGTCCTCTCTCTAGAGTATATCTAGACCAGCCAGGAGGAAGAATTGTTGAACCTGGAGGTGGAAAGGGGGAGGACTTGACTATTTCTCTTTTTCCCATGTGAGACCATCCGGGAGTCACAGCTTGAAAGCCTATCCCTGATTTGGGTGCTTTAATTGTCTTTTGAACTGTAGACAGATAGCTCATACTTTGTTTTCTGAATGGCAGCTGCTTTTTACATGATGAAACAAGTGATTGGAGAGCTCCAGAAAGTGGGCTGCACTCTCCAGCCTGAGAGGGGTCAAGCTTACGTTTTCCATAGGTGCACGATTAAGTTTGATGATGTACGCAAAGGCAACATTTCATATTTCATTAAAGCTTCTGTTTCAGCTTGAACTCAGTCACCCAGGAGATTGCTCCTGCTCTGAATACCTGCTGCGTATGTCAGTGATGATAACAATGATTGTGATTCTCCAGTTGAGGATGGTGTAGGTCTGTGCGCTTGGAAAAGTAGGTGATCGGTATTCCCATACACAAAATCCAGAAGTATGGTAAATCAGACAATAGAGACCCGACTAGACAAGTAGGTAGAGGTGAGTGGGGTGACACTCTGGAAGAAATAAAGAAAAACGAGAAAGAATAGTAGAGATGATTGTAAATATCCCAAAGAATTTCATGACATCATTTATTTATTCGTACTGGATCCTGCTTCATTAAAGATAATATTTGCAACAAAAATGTTGGCTGGTAAGGGGATTTTTGTAGAAGATGAGAGGAACACAAAGTCCTCCAAGCCAAGTTTTGCAATGAGGCTTTGGCAGCCATGCGGCTTCCAAGCAAATACCAGGAAGGAGTCATAAGATGATCAGGGATGTGGTAGTCACAGAAGAAAGAAGCTTCATTTAAAATTTCACCAATATAAGATGTTCTTCATAAGGAGAGACAGTATCTTAGCAAAACAGACAGCCATCTACAGAGACTTAGAGAAGGAATGCAGATGGGGGCTCTTCAACTTAATCTAAACATAAACAATTTATGTAAACTGCTTCAGCCTTATAATAACTGTGTAACACAGATGGACTGCAAATCCATGTGCATCCAGTCTAGGAATGATGCTGCTGACTGGTTGCTTTAATAATGTTCGGTAGTGTCCAGTTCATTGTATCGGGAACCTGTAAAAGGATCCACCTGTGCAGGTCCTTAATCCTGCTCATAGCAGTAAATTGATGCAGGGATGCAATCGTTTACCCCTTCTGCTCTCTGTGCACTTTATCATCAAATCGACCCAAGTTACTGTAGTCACTAATAAGCATCCCTAAACATGGATGAGACCATGCAGGAACACTGTGGGATGCATCCAGAGACAGTGGCTGTCCAGGTTCTTAGGGCTCCAAGTTACTTAGGGCCTCACATCATTACTGCCTACAACAGGAGCACAGATCTTTGTCAGATCCTTGATGATTAACTCTGTGTGGACCTTGACATTCAAATAGTTTTGGGAATAAGTTGCTACGCTGTTTGATTACTGTTCTGTTGCTGCAGAATGGGACAATGTAGATGACATTCAGTGGGGACAGACAATATTTAGCTTTTGGTTGCATACTGTATGTGATTTTGCTCAGCCTGGTAACTTATTTAAAGGAAGAGCAGAGATACAACATACCTGTAAACTTGAATTTGGTGTTTGGTCAGCTGAACTGGCCCAACTGAAAATGAAATACCAATTCCTTGTGTAAGAATCTAAGCCAGTTCTTATAGGGACAGAGTACCGACTCCCCAGTAAATATATCAGTAACACATTTAGACCAATAAGATGTTCAATGAGAGGGCTTTAAGTAGAATTTCCATTAAAATAAATGTGAGAGATCCAGCTTTTGCCCTGCCTAACGTCATACTGTGAACTAGGTGGAGGAAACATCTGAGGGTAGCCTATACTGGATAGATCTCCTACTGTAATGGTTTGCTAATGTGCACCAAGGAAATACACCGGGCATGATTCTGAATTTTGTTGGTTTTACAGCAATTTAAGTTCATAGTTCTTAGTGTTGCTGCCACAGTCTTCCTATGGTATGAATAAGAAAGGAGAATTAATAATACTTAGGGGATCCTATCCTTTGCTTACTTATTCTTACTGTAAAAGAGGTGGTTTTAAAACTTACAAAATGGGGAGGAAAGAACAACTCTTGGTGTTCTTAGTGTTACTGGCTAAACTGCCAAAGGTTTACAAAACATTTACTGGACCTCTGGAAATCGAAGGATTTGATTACTGGTAATGTCTTGAGAATTTTTTTGTGCTCTGATAAAATTTTATTTTCTTTCAAAAAAAAATCACCCTACTGTTTACTTGCTTTTAACTTTTACAAGGTCACCTTCATCAGATTAATGTTCTAAGTACTCCTCTTAAGTAACTCTAGTGATCTCAGACTTCTATAAATTTTACTTAACCAATCAACAAGATTGGATTAACCACTATCCTATTTCATCATAATTATGAAAAACTGCACTTACAAATTTAGTCAATGCCTTAATGAGGCACTATTTCTTGCTAAGTAGTTCCCGAATCTACCAAATTAGTACTACAGAGCATTATTCTTTGCTTTTACTTACTGACAAGAGTAGCAATAGTGTAATTTCATGAAGACTGGTACCCAGTACACTGGGTAATTTCTAACTTTGCATAATAACACCTACTCTGATTTACAGTGAATTACTTTATGATTTATACGAGTATCATGCTTTCTCTTATTTCTACCCAGAAAAGTAGCACACATAAGGCTGGAAGCAACACAAAAAATAGTGGTTCTTAACAGATGTCTTTGATTCCTCTTGAGTGAATGTTGGAGAGTAATTCAGTTTTTAAGAAAAAATTGCTCCAGAAGGACATCTTTAATTTATTTATATCCACATCTTGTTATTCTTTAAGACTATACCACCAGTGAGTTTAAACTGAGTAAACTCTTATGTAACATTGCTTTGACTCTTGAAGACAGAAATGTTTTCAATATGTATGTGCATATGTATGTGTGTATATATATACGCAGACAGAGCTATACTGTACAGATAAATTGTAACAAGTAGATAGCAGTATTTCCATCACAAATAGAAAAATACTGATGTTATAACAACAAACATATTAGCACTTGGTATCTAATATTATTTTTTAAATGCTACATTTTCTTTCTTGGGGAAGGGTGGGAGATTTTAATGCAAAAGAACAAAACAGTGAATCAAACTACTAAGCCAGTGTTAGTATTGGGAATACCATTTGTGTTTTATAGGTATTTATATGGCCCTCCTCGCTAGGGTAACATCTGAATGCCTTGCAGTTTTTAATATGCTCTTCCTTACCTGTAAAACAGAGGAATGCTGTTGTCTACAATTTTCCAACTGAGAAGTTGAATCTCAAAAAAAAAGCAAACACAGGGATTTAGAAGGCTTAAATTTCTCTTAGATCTCTGATCTTAGTACCATCTACTGGATGTCTGTGAAGGCCATCACGCCAGCTAGAGCCAAACAGCTAGAAAATTAGTCATGGGGAATTGAAGCTGTTTGACTATGGCCTTACCTACCTTCTCAAAAGAAACTTTTGGTTAACAATAAGGACTCAGGAGCTTTGTTTTCCAGATTCACTGTCATGCCTTAATCACTGGATCATCAGACCTGATTTTGCCCCAGAGAATGGGAGACTCACACAATTTCATTGAATCCAGGTTACTTATTCAGCTTACTTGTAGGTTTTGGTTTATACACTTAGATTTAAACAAAAAGGTCCTTCCATGAATGCTTGGAACTGATGCAAAATTGTGCTTGAAGGCTGAGCTCCTGTGTGAGTCCTCAGATTTGTAAGAAGGACTGAGCCTGGAGCTATTCCCTCAACAGAGGGAAATGGGGAGTTATAGTAAGCTCTAAGAAGCCCTAATATATTCAAATAAGTTACAAAGAACTTATTCTTATAGAAATGAGAGTCTTAATACAATTTATCTCCCTGGCTGCTTAAGCTTGCTATACATGTGAGATTCTTACTGCAGTTGGATTTGACTGAAGTTGACCAATGGGTTTAAAAATCTTCAGAGGACAGAGAGAGAAGAAAGGGGAAGAAGACTGGCAAAATGACAGAGGTCTAGACAGTTAAATATCATGCCCGCACAAAGAAGAGATGGGCACCAACACTGCAGAACAGGATGCGTTGTTTAGAAAAACTAACTACATACGAGTTAACAGCGTGACACCACTGTAAAATATCAAGCCTTATTATGACGTCTAATGTCTATGTCATTAGTAGGACTGTCGTCCATAAGACACCACAGACTGTCATACATGTTGGTGCTGGCATGGCCTCTTGCCATCTGATGTACTGTCACCATTTAACATGCTTTTGACAGAAAACAGAAAAAGAATCTCGTGTTCTGTGTAAAATAAAGAATGGAGAATGAGAGAATTGCATTGCTTGAAAAATATTTTCTACTGACTTGCCAAAAAAGTGCGTGCTGTCAAGACCAGTCGGGAGACCCACCCAGCCAGGGAAGGCCTTGGGCAGGGCACAAAGGCGGAGCAGTGGCAACGCCTGCCTGGGTGGACAACTCTACCCAGAGGCGGAGAAAAGGGTGTAAAACAAAAGCCGAGTGAGCCACGTAGTAATGACAGCACTTCTGAGGCCAAACAGCCAGACAGGAATTTTTCTCAAAAGGAACATATGTAAAACATGAAGGAAGGCAAAAGGCCCTGGAAGGGGACAGGGCGGGTGTAGGAGGATTGTGAGGAATTTTGCTATGTTTTTACTACACACAGCACATTTTTCCTTTTTTCCTGTCACATCTCTCCTTTCTTGGCATGCTGATGTACCTTAACTGCAGCCAAACTTAGGGCAATCATTTCATGTTTGGCTAAAGGACTTAGTTCCTATTCCCTTTTACTCTTGTAGGGGCAATGGTCCTCTTCAGGCAAACTGCAGCATTATTGAACATGTGCCTGTCCCATTTTCCCATCACTCTTTGGCTCTACTGAAACTTTTGCCCGGTGTCCAATAGCAGTGGGTGCACGGGGAGGATAGTATGGGTGGCCAGTTTGCCTGGCAACTGGTATTTTTACAAAAAAATCTCTACTGTTGTGATTTCATCATTTGAGCAGTGGAGAATCAGGCCAGAGATCACATTGCTGAATTCACTACTGAGAAGACAGTCTCACAGTGGTTTCTCACTTTCTATGGGTGCTGGTGGCACCATGTCTCCATAGCACAGATCTAGTGATAGGAATGCAGTTGATCATTTCTGTGATTTTCTATTGTTGTCATAAACTTTCAGCATATGACATGAAAGAAGCAGATCCTGATCTTACACTGGTGTCACATCATCAGTTTCAAAGAAGAGACATTGATGTAAGATTGGTGCAGCTGACTGGCAAGTCAGGATCCCTCTTTCCATTTGTTTCATAAAAATGTCAGATATGAGAACTCAATGCTATAGGTAGACACTAGTGCCGAAATGATTATTAATTTTATGCATAAAGGAAAGAAAGCTGTAAAAATGTAAATGATTTTTCAACTGGAATAAAAAAAAAAAAAGAAAGCAAACCTTGCTATGTACTACCCAGAGATCTTGAGCTCTAGTAGCTAACAGAGAGTAGATGAAGAAAACTGAGGTTAGGTTTTGACATATTAGAATAAGATTATGAAACTATACATTTTCCATCACAGTAAAAAAGGGATTTAGTTTCTTAACATGAGACCTGACTCACTTCATTTTGTATTGTTGGTAAATTGGAACATTTTTGCTCCAGTGATTCATATTGCATGAATAGATGGTCCTCATTAGATATGCTTCTTTTCTCATTAAAATAAAAACATGAGCTTGTATCACCCGCCACAAGCTATTTAAAGAGTTTCTCAGTATTTAAGGTCACTGGATTTCAAACAGGAAATGGAGGCATGCTGTGGAAAAAATCTCTTGTGCAAATGTTTGAACAATACTGACATAGGGTAAAAATCAACCGCACACAATTAGAATTAGAAGTAAACTCTTAGTGTATGTGTACACCAATGATACAAATCTGGCATCTCTTAAGATAATAATTTAATTGTTATTATGATTCTTATGTCTATTTGTTACCATGATTCTTCTCATTAATTATCCATTCCCTCAGTAAACATCACGTGGATGTACGCAATCTCCTGCTATTATTTATTCACATTCTTCTTAAGATCACTGTGTAGAACAATATTCTGATGAACTCCTGAGTCACTCCAAGAGATGTCTAGCCCTGCTGCCGCATACCCTTCATTGCTTTGGCAAAACCCCTTGATTTGAAATGGCCAGGCCACTGTTCAGAGAGGAAGGAAAGATTTAAGGCGCCAGAGACAGATAGAACAAACAAGAGGAAGCTTGGCTCCCAGGTCTGGTGGATGGGGACTCTCCAGAGAGAGGAGGAATCCTGGTTTTCATCCTTTCTCTTACTGCTGACTCTCCAAAGAAAACGTCTGGACAGATTGAGGAGAAGTGATGGCTCTTAGGGAGTTTTCATCCCAGTACGCTTCTGCATTGGTCCCTACTCTGTGGTTTTTTTCAGTCACCAGGATTTTTGCATTGCTCTCAGTAGCAATGTGCCAACTTGTTTCAGTGATGACTTCTCCAGAGCTTCTCTGCAAACAGCTATCTCAACACAGCTAATGGGGCTGCAAGCTATGGCACTGGGGAAGGAAGAAGTTGGAGACAAACATCTTCAGATGAATCATGAACAGCAGACCCTCAGAACAAGTGATCTGAGCCCAACAGATTCAGTTCCTCATCGCTAGTCCTTGGGGATTTGGTGCAAAAAGGCTACTTTACCTGGGATGGAGCTGTTGCTGGGGTCCAGCTCAAGCTCAGGAAGTTGCCCTTGCTAAATGGGATTTCATATAAGTGCAGAGAGCCACCACGCTGCCATCACAGCTTGTTAAGAGGTAAGGAGAAAGGCTTCAGCATCATCTTCAAGACCAAAGTTCAAGAACTTTATACACTCTGTTGGGATTAGTCAAACGACACCAAGTCCCAGTAAGAAGTTGCTGATGGGGCTTATATTATGTTTTGTGGCCAGCACTGGTCCTGAGCAGCCATGAGAACAACAGGGGAAAACACTGCCCCAGAGGCTCTGGGCAACACCGCTCCAGCAGCTTGGGTGAAAGTGTACAGGGCTGAGAGTTGAAAGCAGACTGTAGGGTTGCAGCAGAAGGCCCTCAGCAATACAGAAGGTTGAACCACCTTAGGCAATGTGCAGCAATGGGAAATACATGGTATTTCGGTTTTGACTTTACTGTTTGGTTTCAACATGACTTGATAGTTTGAGCATTGCCATACTCTGGCCATTGGTATTGTTTTAATTTTTACAAAGTTATGTGAAAGCGTAGACATTGTGTGAATAAGCATAGCCATTTGCTGGTATGATAGAATAGCTATATCAGTAAGGTAAAAGAATATAAGGTTGAAGAATAAAAATCTAGCCATAGGAATCTACCCATTAATTATTTAAAAGAAAGCAAACTGCTACCCCAAAGACTATTTACAATATTTTAAGATTTAAACAAGAGCACTTTGTAAATTGCTAAAATATTCTTGGCTTCATTCTTACAAATGAACAAATATAGTGACTGCTGAAACGGGATATTGGACTTCTTGTGGATGTGAAGAAAAAGGCTGGACTGATGTTCTCCATCCTGCTGCAGCTGGATGGCTATGCAGTAATGACTACCAGATTCGTGGGAACTGGGAATGCACACCTAGGTCTATAACGCTAGAAAGTGAAAGATCTGTTTTCTTGTGCCTGCATCCAGACCCTTTACAATTAAGCTCGCCATAGATAAAATGTTTAAATGGTCCAGGTAAAGAGGACTGAGGTCAGCATTCACATGCATAGTTGAATACCATAATCACTTGCTACAGAGGAATACAGGTGTCATGGCCAACTTCAGCAGAGAGGATGGAAAGTATTCTCTCATAGCCTAACCTGTAGTATTTTGGTTTACATTATTACCTTATGCACGGCAGAATGATGACCTTATGCTCAGGGCTTTGAACTCAAATCTGGATGAGTGCTTTTAGTGCCATAAAAGAGACACCACAACTGTCAAAAGTGTCTTATGTAAGGAGCAGCCTTAGTGGATCGATTCATTCAGGGGTCTTACCTATTCATAGAAACCTATCTCAGGGCAGGTGAACTCTGCCTCTATGCATCTGCAGCTATACATGATCAGAGCTGCCCAGGCTAAGAGGTTCATGTTGTGACTGGCTACCAGGGACTAGACTCGAAAAGTGAGGTGTTCTTCTTCACTGGCTCAAGACAAATACTAGCTCAGGTGTCTAGTTCAGATGTAGGAGTCAAACCCCCTGATATTTAAAGTTAGGTAAGACAAATTGCAGTAGTAATGTTGGACTTAAGTTCCTCAATTACTACATTAAATGGCCAAGCTATCTGTTGAATTAAGTCCTTGGAAGAGAAAGCTAGCTGTGCTGATTTGCAGCATGGAAATTAATGACTCTAGACCGGCTGGCATTTCCTTCTCCCTTTCCCTTCCCTCTCTCTCTTTCTGCCCTGTTTTTTATTTTTTCCCCAACAAATAACTTGTACTGCCAGAGTTTATGCATGCCATCAGATACAGATGCCACTGAGAAATATTCATGGATGTGGACTTGGCTGAACATCCTTTGTGCAACACTGTATTTTTCTCTTTTTACTGTACCTGTACCACACAGGTATGTACTTGCATACACACAAACATGCACACATACTTCATCCCTTGATTAGCTGATTCTTATTAATGCTTTTCACTGTGTCTTCTATAAGACATTTTCCCAGAATACATTTTTAGGACCGACTCTATATCTGGGACTGCCAAGCAGCTGGAACCCTGAAATAGCCATTTTATTGCTGATTACCTTGCTCCACTTTTCCAAATTATAAGTAGAGTTTAATTACACACACGTCCCCCAGGATTCTTCCTTGATGAGTATTCTAAAATCTATGCATTTACAAAACATTGACTGGGAAGAGAACACATCTTGTTAGGAAACATGTAAAGACTGGCAGTATTTTTCATTGTTAACCAAAAAGTATATTCTCAGCCTGAGGAAAAACACTGAAGATCTTAGAGAAAAGATCTGAGCTCGCAGTTAGAAACAAAACATTTGAGAAATGTCTATGAAAGAGAAATCTCCTCTAGGCCTCTGTCTTCTTTCTGTGATGCCTGTAATATTTTTCCCTTGGTAAGCAATACAAAATGTCGATGGAATTCCAAAGAATCCTATGGTTTCAATCCATCCAAATTATTTCCATTATATAATGAGCTGAAACCTACAACTTTGAGGCAGACAATTCCTACAACATGTGCATTGCAGAAAGAGAGGCACTAGAGTACATGGTCAAACATGACTCAGCCAAATGTTTGTTTGGTCATCAGGGATGGAAAACTGATACTGCTCTGCAGTTCAGGCTAAAACATTTATGACTAAGGAATTGCAATGATATCCTTTCTTGATGGGAGGTGTAATGCATAAAGACAAGCTCCCAGTCGTTAACACTTCTCCAAATAGGGAACTTGAAGAGTATAAGCTCTCAATAATGCTCAGCGTCTTTTCCTAACAATAATAAGTATTTTAGAGACATCCCCTGCCATTCAGAGACACCTATTGAATTGGACAACTGACATGCAGTGTCTCAATATTTTTTCTGAGTAGATAATGGGGAAAGAAGAATGAGTGCATTGTGCTGCAGGAATAAAAGAGAAGCTTGTTGTTCCCAGATGATGGAAATGATGCAATTCCTGGAGATTTTTTGGGTTAAATAGTTGTCTTGCCTTTGGCTTGTACTTCTGAAGCATACCTCCATACAGAGTCTTGCCCATGAACACTGTAAAAATTGAGAGGAATCAGGACTTTCCCAGTTTCACTAGTGCTGTGTTTTAATCATACCACATTTTCATACTTCAATTTTCCTAGCTATAACATTTTCCTAGAAGTCTGTGACACTTTATGTGTTAATCTGAATGTTTTGAGATCTTCAGCTGAGAAATATGTAGATTGTTGTTTTATTACTGTTATTAACTCAGCTCAGTTGGAAATGACTTGCTCCATGTTTTACAACTCTTTCAAAACATGCTACATTAAAAGCTGCCTTAGTATCCTGAGAATCAAATGGTGAACATAAAGCAGAAAAAATGTAGAAGAAGAAAAGCAGAAATACAGAAACATGTAATTTTATTTAGCCTCTGCTTTTCTGTACTCTTATATTTCATTTCCAGTATTTTGTTGTAAATAATTGGCAATGAAAATGAAGAAATTCATACACAGAAGTAATTTGTGTCTACCAAGTACTCAAAAAAATATAAAACAAGAGCATGTGTACCTTAAAGAGCTGTTCCATTACAGGTACTCTATTTTGATGTGTCTCTATTCATTGACACCATAGCCCTAGGAAGCTGGAGACCACATACCTCTGATGTTTACTTGTTATTTGAAGAAGAGGCAGTGGTTGCTGAGAACTTGTCTGCACTTCAATTATTTGTCTCACTTGAGTTATACAAGCAAATCTAAAGTACTAATATTGCTGCACCTGGAAATTATAAACCTCTAAATAAAATAATTTTATATTGGAACACCAACACCTACAGGAGGAGAATACAGGGCTGTTGGGAGATATTAATTCACCAAACATCTTCATGGGTTGACCAGCATGTCTGTCTTTCTGCTGAAGGTTACTGCCCCTACAGCTTTTCGTGAAGAGTTGTTCATCTCCGAGCCCTGCAGTCTGCTTCAAGAAAAACTCTTTTAAACAGTGTAACAAAGGATCTGGATTGTTCTGACCAAATAGACTGGGGAGCATCCACATGAACCACTTCTTTGAGGGAAGCTGTAGGGACAGTCATCTTCAGCAGGGAAGGGATGACAGGGACCTGGACACAACCAAGCCATCAGTGTCACAGCTGGAGCCGGAAAAGTGCTGCCCTCTTTATTCCACGCCAGTATAAAAACTCTGGGACAATCAACCTCCATTCATTTGGATGGGATCTTTCTGATGGTGGATTCCCACTGGTGATTGAATCGCTTCTGTAATTGAAGGTGGATTGATACAGGGATAACTTGGAGAAACACTGTGAGCTGGTATTCAGTGTTACTGAGTGCTGGCTCTCTTCTTAGCTGCTTCAGCCATCAGCCTGACTCTCGGAGGTCAGCATTACCGTGGCTGTGTGTCTCAATGCCCCAAAGGCTAAAAGCTTCCCTCCTAATATACGGTATTTTCATTTGCCTCCAACTCCATTTTTAACACCAACAGAAGGTCAATTGACTGCTGCACGAACAAGAGTACTGGAGACTGGTGTGCAGCAAATCTGTAGCCTTGAATAGACTGGCAAAAAGCAAACATAATTATTATCAACTTTATTTAAAATAACAAGCCTGAAATAATGCCTTGGCTTTACCAGCTGGTGTTTTCTCTAAGCTAATTTAAAGTGCTAAATCTGTTATCAGGCGTTCATTCCAAAGCATTTTTAACTGCATTAATGGATACATGCACAAGCTTATTGGCTTGATATTTACTGTCAGTGCATCAAATGGGACTCGTAGGGGGTGTGCATGAAATCTCATTGCTGTTAATGATGGCTGTAATGCTATGTTGAGTTTTGGAGTTCCCAGCGCGTAGTGATTGTCTAGCTATAAGTGGTATCGTATGGGCTGTGCTTTAGTATTATTGCCAGTACTAGGTACATTAGCAAGTGTATTGTATCTCTTTTGTGTTTGCTCCTTCTATTTTCTCTGATGAGGTACTGAGTACAGCCTCCGCTGATGCAAATTAAGTTAACTTTCATTAGTTTCAGTGGGAGCAGGTCCCTAATGACTGCATTTGTATGCGTATGCATCTAGCACATATTGCTAGGTTTGGCAGTGAGTAGGGGTGTCCAGTGGGCAGCTGGAAAATTTCAGCTTTGTGTGAGCACTGCTGACATGAGGTCTTCACATCAGAGGCCAGGAGGAATTCCAGAGGTCCCATGGTCAGAGTTAAGCTGGTGACAGTATACAGGGCTATACTGCAACAAAGTGAGTCGGTGCTCTCTCTCTGTCCTCTCAAAGCAGAGGTGCATGATTGCACATCTTCTGCTGACTGATGAGCGTGTGTGAGACACAACCCAAGTGGGCTGTAGCTCAGTAGAGGTCCACTTGCAGTCATTGCAGTCATGTTGAGTGTGAACCTTGTCAGGAGCTGAGCCAGCTCTGCGCCTCTTGGGCTCAGAATGGCTGGAATATATCTCCATCTGTGAGAGCAGTCATAGTCTGAGTCAGAGTTTGAGCCTGAGTGAGTTCAGGCTCACCCTGCTGCCAGCAGGATGGAAGAGCAGCACTCAAGCTGGTTTAGGATGAGCTGATACAGATTGGGTGTAGTATAGCCACAGTCACTCAGTATTAGCCTAATATTGCAACTGAGAGCTAAACACGTATGTCAAGAGCCAGTACTAATAGTAAGTACTGCCTGAGCACAGTAAACCTTTAGCTGGATCTTCACTGATCAGTCCTCCCGGCAGTGCTGTAGTAGTTCAAAGATATCTGCCACAGGCGCCTTTTGCAGGGCAAATAAACTTCTGTCCTTCTTCTTCACCCTCTGTGCTCTGACATTGTAGCTGGAGTATTCAGCTCTCTATGTTTCTGTTTAGCGACGAGGCACTGTATAGCTTTTAAAAAAGATTTTTATTTTGAGGCTCCTGAGAAGCCAAAATTATCTGACATCTTGAATTGAGCACTTGCAAGTCTCAGTTGGGAGCCAGCAGCTGAAATATGCAGGAGAGTGAGGCCCTTGTCCTTTCTGGAAGTTAATTTAGTTCATTTAGTAGGAAAGCAAAAGCTGGCTTTTTCCAGCAGGCTGAGTCACTAGAGGAGGATTTAATTTCTAAATGGTAATAGCAATTGATGGCTTTTACTGGTGAACACTGCTTGGAAACTGGCTTCCAAAGTAAAGGTAACACAGGAAAGAGAAAAAAGTAGGACACAGTCAGCAAATTGTTTCAAACACTCACGAGCTGCATGGTGATGTTGAACACTAAAAGCTTTTGATAACCACTGAGCTGAATTATTTTTGTTGATATCATGTTGCTTCTGCCAAATGGACTGTGCCTGGCCTATAAAGAGTAGAACCATGGTTCACAGCATATAAGGTTGAGCAATCACTGTGACTGGCTGGCGTGGCAGTCTAATAAAATACACTGGGTCATTTTGACTAGCACAAATCTATCTTAAGATCAGGCCAAAGGCAACTTGTTTTTGGTAAACTTCTGTGAGCTGATTGTTGTCAGACTTCTGATCACCGTATACAACTAATTCCATGCTGCAGGACTCTGTCTTTGAATTAGTAATGTTATACTCAGCACCACGTCTCTCTCCAGAGCAGGAGAGTGACGCAACTTTGAGTGCATCTATGCTAGCATCTTAATTTAGGTTAGGAGTACACTTCAGAAGTGAATCCCAGTCTTAACGTACTTACTGTGTGTCAGTTCATACTGTGGTTTGGTCTCACAGCACACAGAGTCGGTTCTTTCTGGAGAAACTTAAACTGGGAGATATGGTCCAAGATCTCATCCAATGCACTCTGCCTGCTAAGGGATGTTAAATTCCCAGGACCAGACTAACTCTAGTCTGAAGTTAAACTTCCCAGTGTGCATCTGTTGTGCACATTGGCCCCTCGGTACCAGTCCACTTCCATTGCATTGCACTGCTTTTTAATGTAGGGCAAGTCTTCGGATAGGATCCAGTGCATGAAGCAACCCCAGTCCCCATGCCCACCAGGGAGAGGACTCACAGAAGAAGCAACAGGGAGGGCAGGAGTGAGCAGTCAGCTGTGCTCAGCCCAACAGCCTCCGTCTGCCTGAGAACTGCAGGCCAAGACCTTTTCTGGAAATAAGTGCCCTCATCTTTTTCTTTCAAAATCCAGGAAAAGGGTGAGTCTTCATAGAAGAAAGAACAACAACAGCTGGGTGATGGGCCTTTGCTGATGCCCTTTTTCTTCAGCAGCTAGAAGGTTATAAAATATGCTTGTCTTTCAGATGTTTTTTAAGGTGGGAGTTGAAAGTTTTCCTTTTTGCATTTGAAAGCTAGATTTTTTGCATGTACTTTTGTATTAAAGCTCCATGGACATACCACTCACTTTCCTGTGTGCCTGCATTGCATATTTCTTTTGTCCCTGATGAATCATGCAGTAGAGATACCAGACAATATTAAACATATTAAAATTGGTAATGCTACACGTTCAATTATTACACAAATTTATTCTATACTGTTGCTACTAATTTATTACTTTAACATTACAACATCATTGCCTGAAAATGTACTTAGGGACACCTTCATTTTGGTAAAAGTCCAAAGATATAGTGTGAATAGCTGGGTGACTCACTAGATAGGAACATAGCTTTTGCTTCCCATGACCCGTCTCTATATTACATTGAACTTGGAGGGTGTTCCTCCAAATTTTCTAGTTATCTCTTGGAACCTCCATTATAAAAAGTGAAAATAATCCACCAGTTTGGGGCCAATCCCAAAAGTGTTGACAAAGTGTTCTGAAAATGGAAAAGTGTCATTTTTGGCCTTGCAGAATACAGGATTCCCAGAAGGGGATGCAGTTACATGCTGCTTTGTGCTCTGTTTCTGAGCGCTGGTTATTCTACAGTAACCCATTTACAGGGTTTTTTGAAATTACTTTTTGAAAGACTTGAATAAACAGGCTGTTTGCAGTTTCAGAGCAAGAAGAAACCACTTTGCAAGGTATAAAATCTTAAAACAATAACAGGCCTGTGTGCTATGACCTCCTCAGTATTTTTCTGGTCATTTTCTTCTCAGACACAGAACTTGCACATCAGAGCATTAAAGACAATAGATTTACAACTATATTATATTTCTCTGGCTGGAAAGTGGGTAGAACATCTTTTTCTCCTCTTTTTGTCTGAAGAATAGCAAAAATCCCTCTCCAAATAGGTTTTATAACAAAACTCAGAAGCCAAAATGGAATTTCTCATATCAGTTTAATCAGTAATTTCACTATATGGAAAAAAAAGTAGCAGTGGCATGACAACTGAATCCAATGCTTTTTATAGTTCATGTGCAGCAGCAGAAATAAAGTCTAAAACAAAAAATCTGGATTATTCCAATGTGATTTATACGAAGCTTAAATAGACTTGTTTTAAGGATTTGGACCAACTTTGTTTTAAACCAGTTTCAAATAATTCACTACTGACCAGTCTAACAGTGGAAAACCATTAAGTTAGCTTGAACTTACATTCAAATGTGAAACTTCAGTCAATGTAAAATAAAACAAGATGCTTGTTAATAAGAACATTAGCAGACCAAAAAGGCTGAGTTTTTCACTACCCTCGTGTGGACTACAGCCAGCTGCTTTAATTTCAAATACCATAACATTGTTAAAGTAGCTTCAGATTAGTTAATGTGATTTAGAAAATGTTTGATAAAACCACTTTGATATAACTTGTTACAACATGACTTGGAAGGAAGTCTGATTTTGACCTTGTTTGTAGCAGTGAATAAAATATCTCCCCAGAAATTGATGGTTACCTTTACAGAAATTTAAGTGAAAACAAACTAGCTCCATGAAGTGCACACTTTCAAATCATCTGTTACAAAATGTAGCATGAAAAGAAAATCAAGGTCTTGCAGTTAATAGAGTAATTGTAGAAATGCAGCATGAATAATGTGGATCAGGTTACATATTAAGAGTGGGGAGGAAATTACTTTCCTTCCTTGCAGCAAATTTTGAAAAAATTGAATCCTGTCTGAAACTATCCTTAAAATTCTCAATGTTTTCATGACTTAGATTTAAAAACATGGTCTGTTTTGGTCAGTAGAAACTTTTGCTTTGAATTTAATACTTCTTCTAAAACTTTAACTTTTTTTAGCTTAGAATATACTAGATTTCATCATGGAAATCATTTGACTTCAAATCAGAGTTCTTCATATGGAAAACAGGTCACTGACAATTATGAAATCATTAGGTGACAGAAGGACAACATAATTTTATTTCCATTTTTTTCATTAAATTCATGGCTAAAATGAAGAGGTATTTTTTGACAAAAAGTAGTCTTTGAAAATTTCCTAATCAATTGTTGTATATACATTCCACTTTTAGCATACTATTCATGTGATGAGTCAGTTTGAAGCACAAATCCAGTTCACATTCTATGTTTTTATTATGTTGATTTTACTCTTCTGCAGTATGAACTTTCATGATTTACATTATCTAAAGACTTGAATGACTGCTGTGATTTACCATATCAATGTCTTCTTCATGCAGAGGCAATGCTGTTGGGGGAGAAAAGGAATAACCAGTCAGAATTGTCTTGTCTTCTATTAAAGGAGACTAGGAGCAATGGGCAAGTCTGCAGCATGTGTTTTTTTTAAAGTCAGAATCAAGTGCTAACTTCGGATCTTTTGGGGTGGTTTTCCAGTCAGTCTTTGCCTTTTTAGTTTAGTATGATTTGACCCACTTTGAGCCCTGTTGCCAGTTCTGAAGCACCCAGTATAAAGCTGTGGAGCAATCACTCTATATAGCTGTTGAGTAAAACTTGTGCACTTGTATTAAAAACAGTTTGTGCACATGGAAACATTTAACTTTTCCTCAGGGAGCAAAAAACCCATACAGAAGTCTTGTAGTTCCTAGAGTCTATGTGATAGAAACCACAGTGCTCTTTTTGAACATATCTCTTAAAGGGAAATTTGTGAGAAGACTGTAGAGATTGAAGTCAACCATATTGATATTGGCAGGTTATCTCCTGAGGGCTCTGTGGTCAACAGCAAAACTCTTGTGACTAGGATGTAGACCAGCCAAAATTAATACTATGCCCATACCTCTAAAAAAAACATCCTTGGTCTTTGGGGGCAAGTGGCCTGCAACATGAAATGTCTTCTTTGTATTAGTGTAAGAGCCATAAAAGCATCTTATAAATGAGTATTTCCTCTGACCCATTTCTCTCTGACCCATTGTGTATGTCAGTTCTGGCTGAATCGTCAGATCTTTCACTGCTCACAATCTGCAGCTAGAAGTGAAGCTGAAGGCAGACATGGTGTTCCTACCACTCAATACACGTTTATTTTTATCAAACGCAGGATTTTACTCTGTCAAGTCCCCTTTAAGTGGATGAGATTTCTTTTCCTCTGATTTAATTCCAGCTTCACTTAGGAAGAATAATAGTCTGTGGTATGATATAGTGGATTCTCATGTAACAGAAAATAACTGCTATTGCTTCTCCGTGAAAACATTGCTAGTTTGGGAAAAGGTCAGAGAAGGGCTTCTGTCCAATACAAGTCTTGTCTTTACAGAATGTAAGAAGAGCTGGTGAAATATAAACCAGATATCTTTCTGGATACTCATTAGTGTCACCTTTTTGGTTTTAATGATTTGTATGTGATTTGTTAAGTAATGGCTTCCCATTAAGCAATGTATTGTCTTGATTATCCATCTTAGATGCTCCATAAATAGCAAATAGAGAGAGAAATAGTAACTCAAAAGGTATAATCTTGGTCTCCTGAATTTCCTAAGATTTTGGGGAGGTGTTTCAGTGTGACTGGGGTTTAGGCTTTGATATTTAAGCAGTGTTGACAGGCCTTACCACATGCCCTGTAATTAAATTCAGTTCTGTTGCTTAGTTTGTTACATCTTAGATGAAGAGCTACCTTTCATTTGATCACAGAATAACCATTTAATGTTTCCCACATAAAATAACTGGGATAAAAACAGGAGTGAAAAGACAAATGGAAAAACTAAATTTTGGGGAGAACTGGGTCACTGATCCTTGTAATGTTGATAGCTAGAGATTTCCTCTTCCAGAAATGTCTTAGTTCATTTTGTGAGTATTAAAAATTCATACATTATTTGGAACACTGGCTGAATGTAGACACAAGGCAAACCAGAAACCTTTAGTAATCAGCTTTGTGATTTGCATAGTAGAGAGCTCAGATACTTGCCAAAGCCCTTGAGTTATGGAGCCACTGGAGTCATTGAGAATATTCCATATGTAGCGTGGTTGCATTGAATTTTCCCAGGTGGCTGTAGAAAAAAGGGAGTGGTAACTTGAAGAAGATTGCCTTAGCTGTGACTCATGGGTTTTTTGACACACGTCACTGTGCATCACAGAGTAGCAATATGTGACTGCATGCATGCTCTTACCTCTTTGCAAATGTGAGCTAATGTGGAATAGCTACAATCTGCTTCATCAATATGTATTATCTTGTTTTCTCAAAACTGAGAATATAAACATGATTCATGACTGCAGCTCAGCTGATGAACAGCAGTTTGTGAAACTGGGGAAAACTTTCCTGTGTCCCAGACTTTAGATAGCAGGTAACTGGTGGTGAGAGTCCTTCGAGATGAGGTGTCTTACCAGTGCTCCCTGCTCTTCCTCCCATATTTGGGGTGAAAGGGTAGAAATCTGTGTACAGCCTGGCGGAGGGGATTTACTTTATTTCAGTACTGACTTTTATTGAATGTGCTAAAATGATATTTAGGTGGTTTTAGGGCAGAGTGCTCTGCTCCATGGCCTCTTAAGTGCATGGGTTAAAGGTACCTGTGGGAGGTGAAGACACTGTAAAATGTAGAAGTATTCCTCTGGAGAAAACTCTGGGCTTGACGCTAGACAAGTATCAGGCCTGTTTGGTACAGTTCTTCCAAATACAAGTGTGGCCTTTGTTAAGAAAATGTTAAATTTTGGTTAACAGCTATTGTACATTTTATTTCCTGAAAATATGGAGCGCTGTTGATCTGGGCCATTTTTCAAGCTCCATGTAACAGTAAAAAAAGTCAGGAGAACTTGTTGAACTTATACTGGCCTCCTTTGTGGAAAGCAGTTTGGAAGCATTTTGTTCAAATGACTCAATTTCAGGATCATTAACCTTATGCCACAGGCCACAAAAAACTTCAAGAGAATCTGACTAAGCCTGTGGATTTTAGAACACACTTTGATAGTGACCTTTTAAATAATTCTATGAACTGGAAATAGTAGTGTTTCACATAGAAAGGAAATGTACAGTACACTTGAACAAGAGGATCACAGTAGGTCGTGGAAACAAAGACCATATAACCCAAGGGAGCAATTCCACTCTGGCTCACAGTCTCTATTTGTAAATGCCATGTGGCCTGGATGTCAAAACACTTGGCATCTCTGCTTTAAATTATTTGTCATGATTGCTTTTAAAGTTCAGAGCACTTGTTCATGGCCTCTCTTGAAAACCCACAATAAATATTATCATTGCAGATGAACTTGATGCTCTTTGAAGTTGTTTTGATTCTAAAAATGGTAATAGATCCTACGTGCAATATTTCATATTCCAAAATTAAGACTCTTGTACACTTATAGCATGAAAAATATGTACAAATCCTTTTTTTTTCTGCTTGAGATTCATTACTCAAGAAATACTGCGGTAGGCTGCACTCTGCTAGCACTTTGCATTCCAGTGTGATTTTGCACAGGGAATTTCATTCTGAATGGCAAATAAGATCACGAGCCTGATTCTGCATCATTAAACCCCCAAACCTTTACAGCTAGGCTTAGTAGAAGCAATATCAAAGCTAAACCCTTTGGTGGCAGGACCACTGATGCTCCACTGCACAGGGAAATCAGCAGAGACACGGTAGTAACCAGTTTCAGGAGGATGAAAGCTGGGAAACAAGTCTTACAATTTTTTTCCTTCTTGAGTGAAAAGTAACCTCAAGAGTCATTGTAGAGTAAACTAGTTTGACAGCAGAAGGTATGACTGTGGGATGGGAACTGCTGGAAGGAAAAATGCAGTTATCTTTTTGGCAAATAACAATGCATCTAACATGCAAAAGTGTTTTTTCCCTAAGACCAGCAGAAAGAAAGGTCTAAGTCTGGAAAGCAGAACAGTGGGAAGGGTGGTTAGAAAAGTCTCAGTTAAAAGAAGAAAGTTTTATCTACAGCCATTTTGTGACTTGTGATTACCAATATTTCCAGTCCCAAATATTGAACAATGATGAAACAGGACCTTACTCATGAGAATGGCTTTAAAGTTATGTTTTGTTCTGAATGTTCTCATTCATATGCTAAGTTTATGCTCATCAAGCTTAAATAAGAAACACCTTTATGGTGTCACAGAAGGTTGGCAACACTACATTTTCTTGAGATAACCAAGTTGCCTTTTGTCCTTAGTAGTTTTCTTTTACCCAATCTATTTTGCCATAAGGCAGCTTTGAATTTCAAATACTATCTGAGAAAAAAGTCTGGAGGCTGTGGTCTCATTTTTCTGAGTAGATTAAAGTGAAATATTGGTGCTATGACTGTCTAGATGCATTTTTTGCTTTTCGCTTGTTCTGAACTAACCTACCAGAATTTCTTGTTTCTTCTTGTTCTTAATTTGTTTTGATTCTTCAAATTCTTTCCTTAGGTTTGTCCTTGTTTAGTTTTGCTTTTTATTACAATTTTGTTGGGTTTCATTAAGAAAAATAATTCTATCATTATCTCTTGCTTTTGAAGGTATTTCTGCTTTGTTTTTCATGAAAGTAACAGAGTGAAGCTGCAGTTTTGTGCAATTCCTTTGCTGGAAGCACTAGTCAATCTCAGTCTGACCTAACCTTCCTGTCACATGTGTTTAAATAGTAAAAAAAAGGCTAGGTTCATTTTCTAAGGATTTCCACTAAAAAAAAAGTTAAAACAACTGCAGCTCATGCTCCATTCCAGATACTAAACTGCACCTTCTGGGTGCTTCAGAAAGGACAGCACTCACACACAGATAACGTTTGTAAAGGCCTTAAGGAAGATAAAGTCCCTCTCTATCTGAGGGAAGGAAAGTAGGGTTATAATATCATCTTGGAAAAACAGCTGATAGAGTTACAAGTGGGAAGGACTGGCACTCTTGAAGAAATGGTGGTAACGGTCCTCAAATGAGTACTCCTCCAACTGAGATTTCCTGACGTGGTTCAAGCCCTTCTTCCGTGTTTACGTTGCACTAGGTGCTCATTGCCTAGCCCCTAGTCAGCTCACTACCTCATTCAAAAAACTACTGCTTGTTTTGCCTGCTATCCTGTTGCTGCTCCTTTTACTGCCTCTGAACACTGTTTCTATTGCTGTTTCTTGTCACATTTGCTATTGCTATTCCCATTTTGCTGAACACATCTCAGCACTGCAAGATTTCTTCTCCCTTGGGGGACAGCTACATCAGGTGTGGGTCACAGCACAGGTCTAAGCCTTAGTCCATAAGTCTTGACCTTAAAACCCCAAATCCAAGTTTGACTACAGGTATTTTGAATGAGATTAATCTCAGATAGCTTCATCTGTCTCTTACAAAGGCACTTATGTCTGAGCTAATCTTGCTTGGCTCCCTCTATAGTTAAAAGAGAAAGTAACTACTTTTAGAGCATGATTTATCTCATCCTGATAGTGATGCTTAAAGTAGGTCAGGCAAATTTCACCAAATGCATGTTCCATATGATGGGGTTCCCAAAGTGATTTTCTCAGATGTAGACATCTTTGTTGTGTATGTCTAAATTTAGATGAGAACTGAATCAGGAGGGTATTAGGGTGAAGCATCATATATGAATATCCTGTTCTTTTTCTAACAGCGGAAAATGACTTACAAACAGAATGAGGATCCTTGTCTAGATGGGCTTCTTGTTAGACTCAGTGCAGCCATTTCCATGTTCTGGAGGAAACTCACCTTTTGTGCCTAAAATTACATTTATATATTGTATATGCAGAAAAGTGGGCGCAGAGGTCTAAATTGAAAGACCAAAGGATAAGCTGTAATTTAAGCATACTGCTGGGGAGGAATAAGCATCACACAAGGCCTCTACTTCATCCTTCCTGCTGACAGTGAAGAGTCTTTTTCTCTTCTGTTGTTTCTTACCTTGTTTAAACTTTCATTCTGCTGTAACAGCTGTGTCACTACTTGGTGTTACTTCTTCACCTAAAGCATGAAGCAGGATGTCCAGTAGTCTCTTAAATAAAAACACAGATATTATATTAATCCCATCTTTAAAATGTAGGATTTTTTAACATAAATGACCCATAAGTATGTAAGGTACAAGAAAAGAAAAAAAGGAGAGAAAACTACAGAAATTAAGCAAATACTAGTCAAGCCATTTCCTCTTCTCTTAAAACCATGAAAATAGCAACCAAAAAAAATCAGGCCAAACAGACAGGTTGATGTCAGATGAATTTCATGAAAGGAATAAAATATGTAATGATCTTTGAATTTACTCAAATCACTTTAAAACTTCTTATGAAACGATGATGTTTTTTCTATTTTATTCAAATTTGATTCTATTTTAATCTCATTTAAAATTCAACAATTCAGAGAAATCAAACATATTTTGTCTGCCAGTGAATAGGGTGGAGATAACAAAGGCAGTGAGACAGCACTCATATGGAGATGAGTGCTAGAAAGCTAAGTAAAAGAAGTCCACTGAGAAAGGATTTGACACCATATGTAGTTTCTTTCTTACAACGCAATAATATTGCAATGAAAAAGGCATGATTATAGCCTGAAAGTAGTTTTATCAGATACAGAGAATAGCTGATGTTGGAAGGCACCTCAGGGGATTGTCTGGTTCAACCACCCTGCACAGAGCAGGGTCAGCTAGAGAAGGTTGCTCAGGGCTATGTGCAGTTGGGATTTGAATATCTCCAAGAAGGGAGTCTTCAAAGACCCTCTGGGCAATCTTTTTCAGTATCTGACCACTCTCACAGTAAAAATTTTTTTTCTCATGTTTAAATAGAATTTCCTGTATTTCAGTTTGTGCCCATTACCTCTTGTCCTGGCACTGGGCTGGGAAGAGCCTGGCTCTTTCTTCTTTACTGCCACCATCAGGTATTTATATCCATTGCTAAGGTTCCCCTGAGCCTTTGCCTCTGCAGGCTGAACAGACCCAGCTCTCTCAGTCTCTCATTGTATGGCAGATGCTTCAAGCCCTTAATCATCTTCATAGCCCTTCATTACAGTCACTCCAGTATGTCCCTGTCTCTCTCGTACTGGGGAGCCCGGCACTGGACCCAGCACTCCAGATGTGTCTCAGCAGTGCTGAGCAGAGAGGAAGGATCACCTCCATTGACCTGCTGGCAATGCTCTGCCTGATGCAGCCCAGGAGGCCGGTGGTCTTCTTTGCTGCAAGGGCCCGTTGCTGGCTCATGGTCAACTCGTCCTCTGCCAGGACCTCCAGGGCCGTCTCTGCAAATCTGCTTCCCAGCCAGTTGGCCTCTGGTTGGCCAGAGCTGGTTGGCCAACTCACCAGCTCCCATTGGGGAGTTTCCATTTCCCAACCCAATAAGCAGAGATGCTGCTGGACCCTCCTTTGGTGCAGCTGGGGTTGAAGCTCATGAGACTGCAGGTCTCAGAAAGGATCCACCCACTCTCTCCCTCATCACCCTGATGCCGTGCAGGCTTCTGGGCTCCTCCCGCTGCAAGGGTTTACGGGTGGTGGCAGCCTCTCGCAGCCGACCTTTCCCGGCAGCAGCAGGCACGCTGGTGTTCCTCAAAGGGTTCCCAAGAGTCCCTTGACAGTCTCAGTAAAAGTTCCCAGAAGACATACAGGATCTCAAAGTGGATGGAGCCCAGAAACGGCTGCATGATCTGTGCTGTCTGCCAGCTGTGCTGTGGGGCTCCGTGGGACTGGAGGAAAGCAGCTGCTGTCATGCAAAGTTTTTTGAGAAAAAAAGAAAAATTATGAGCATCAAGGAAAACTAACCACAGACAGAGGAAGACAAATTATTCTTCTGCAGATAATAATACACACTTCTAAAAATACTTTTAAAGGTCTTATCAGTCCTTGAAATTTCTGAGAATGTTTGAGAATCTTGATATATGTGTGTATTATTGTATTAAAGACCTCTGAAAACTTTTCTCTTTGAAAAGCAAAGATCAGATTAAATCACACTATTGCAATTGCAGGAATTGCCTATTCTCATAGGTGCTGTGAGTAGCTTCTTCATGGAGTATTGTGATAAAGCTGAAGTGCTTTGTTCTGCCTTTATCATGTTGACTTTTATAGTATGATTTATCATGGAAAGCTTTAGTGAGAAGAGCCTTTCTGATTTATTGAAATGAAAATCCAGATAATATCCAATATTTCTGAAGTGAACTTTTCTAGAAATTTCGCCTCATGGGAGGTTTTGACATTTTATTTCAATTTCTGTCAAAAGGAAATGTTGAAGAACTAAATGGCCACACAGAACAGAAATTCCAGAATTTGGTCACCTGTGACATACTTTGAGCCTGTCCTATTCATTTCATGTCTTTTATCAAATTATGTTTTAGTAGTAAAATCGGTACTGGGCAAGTAGATTTCAGTCTGTGCTCTAATGAGCTTCATGTGGGAACAAAAAGTCTGTGTTTGCAGAGTTGCTTGCATATCTCTTACATTTCTGCTTGCATCTTCCATGCTTGCTGTGTGAGCAGCACCACTATATAAAGGTCCAGATTCTCCCTGCGGTCTCTTATGAAGACTGAATTGCTTTAGGAAACAGGATGAGTTTTGTCATTGAGAAACTAATAGTTTAAATGCTTTTATGTCTAATATACTCAATGTTTTCTCCTTTCTGAAGAACAGTTAAGTATAGTGAACTTATTTTCTGTTACTCTTGACCATGAAACAACCAAAAAAACTGGAGCAAACAGAACTGTCTTCCAAAGACATGTGGCATTACATTCTGTGAATTGATGTTAGCTAGAGAATATGGACAGAACTGATTACTCAGGCAGAGGCTCAGTTTTGTAACTCCACTAATTGTTCTGTTTTGCAGAAAATAATTTCTGATCTGCTCTTGCAATAGCTATCTTCTTTAAAAGGTTCTTTCTTGGAAGTTATAACACTTTCATTTGAAGATGTTTTCCTATTTAAAGATCATAGGATTAAAAAAAAAAAACCCAAACATACTGTGAATAGTATTTACTCCTGCTTAGTGTGACAGGCCCATGAAAGTAGAATTAGATGTGAGGAATATAATATTTAATTATGATCATATCAGCTTATAGCTGATTCCTGGATCTAAATCCTGAGGTGAAGAACTAAACAAATAAACACAAGAATTTCTCTGAAATTTCTTCATATTTTCCTAATTATTGCCTCTTAGAAATGTCACTGCAATAGGTAGGTTTGGATATGAAGGCTGTTTCCACCTCCTTGGTTCTTCCTCTATTAAGCTTCCCATATGACTGCTTTCTAGTGCAGCCTTAAAATAAACAGCCACATCACTGAGAAGTTGTCATTTTAAATGCATCCTCCTACTCTGTATAAAAAATTGGTGTGAAGGTCTGTGGTATGAAGGAGCTAACTTTTAGTACTGAACAGATTCCTAATCCTTGGGAATTTTCTTTCTATGATTTCCCTAAAGAGGTTCTTTAAGGGGGCTCAATGATCTTTTATTAAGCAAACATGATGGGAGCTCAGGGGCCAATAAAGACTCAACAGTCTTTATGGAGCTCTCTAGGAGAAAACAGGGGAGAGTTTACACTTCAAAGTTGGGGTGCCTTCCTTTGTATGCCTACCTGGTGATGCCTCACTTTTTTGACAGTGCATGTAGGAAATCAGATCAATTTGCAATGTGGATGCCTGAATTAACTGCCTAGAGCTAGCTTTTATGTACCAGTGCCACAGCTTCCAAACAGTAACAGGGAAAAAGGCTGACACTTTGCTTTCCAATGCAGCAATCACTGGCCTTTATTCTCCTGTTAGCTGAAGGTTTTCTTTCCAATGTGTTAGGTTTTAAAACAATGTGATATCTCTGCAGCCTTTCAAATGGTCATATATCTGAGCCCCACAGCTCTAGTGGAGGTCTGTGAGCTTTGTATGAGTTTTTGGATTACAAATGAGCATGAAGACAAGGCAAAGTGGCCAGTTAAGGTTTCCCATAGCATTACTGGGTCAGTGAAGGAGTGGTGCATAGCTGGCCTGGCTGGTGCTAACCTACCTCTCCTTCCAACCATCCAAATCTGAGGAGGAAATCAGCTGGTACACCTCCAAGTGAGGGTTACAGCACCTAAGGACAGGCTACATACAGGCAGACTAATCTAGGCTGACCTCACAAGTACTTCACTTTGCTTGCAGAGGTTGAGTGATATTGAACTGCTGACTAAGATGTTATTTTTAATTGGGATGCCCAGATGAAAATAGTGGCAGAATTTAGGATTTAGCAATGTACCAACATTTAAAATAATTCTTTGATTGTTATAACACACTTGCAATTTTAAAGTTTCTTTTATTATATTCTAATGTTTGTTTTAAAACTTTTGAATATTTTGCTGCCCTTGATTTATTTAATATTCCTAGTGTTCTGCCTATTTTTAGGCAGTATATCAGGAAATAGTCTGTTAATTTCTCTATTGTCAGAACTATTATTTATGAGTTTTGATGGCTTTTTTTATGCCTTATCCCCCAAATCAAGAGTGGTTTGTTTAACTTTCTCACATTTCTTGATTATATTTTTGCCATGAGATAAGGAGAGAAATTTATTGAAGAAGTATTGTCTGCTTTCATTTCTAAAAGTTTTTATAGGAGATCAATACTGTTATTATGCAAAATGAAATGAAAAAGGTGTATTTTTGTTTATACAAAAAATACTTAAAGCAATAAAAAATAAAGCATACTTGAGCCTTTCTCACCAAAATTCAAATACACTATGATTTAACACTAATTTGAAGTGATTTATCCCATAGGATTATTCCCAGGATTAATAGTATTCCAGCATGTGGTGGAATCAGGTGCTTGATTCATCTTCTTAGCTGTATACTAAGTTATTTTCCAACTGAGATCATGAAATGTGATCCTACTCAGAATGAAAACAAATTCTGGGTTCCTCCTCCCAGTATAAGACCCTTTGTAACACAATTTTATTTGTATGTCATGACAGTGTGTTTCAGATATGTCTCTTTTCTGTGAATAACAACAACATTTTACAGGACATCGCCAAGAGACGACTACTGTGGGTCAAGGTCACTGGAATCATATGTCCCTAGAAGACATGTTTTGAGCATCTGTCACTGAGAGCCTCACAGATGTTAAGTTCATTATGCATTCCTCATTTTTTGGCACTATCATTTATTTCTCTGTAACCACTGGAAAAAAAAAAAAATCCATTATCATTTCCAGTAGTAGTCAGAAAGTTAAACCAGACAGTTAATCACTGAAAAAGCCATTACCAGATCATCCTACAATTCAGTTCATGCCCAAAGCAGAATCATTACTACATAGTTCCTCCCCACACCCTTCCTATTTTGTGGCTGACCCCTAAACTTTGCTCCTTGGGTCTCCCTTCTCCCCACCCCTGGTCTTGGTGGGTGCCTGAGGACTCCTGTTCTGGTTGCCCTCCCTGTCCCATAGATGCCCTGGTCCCCACCCAGGAGTATCACCTACTTACGTTTGTGAATGCAAACTGAAATCCTGTTTTAATTTCCCTAGTTGGTAGGAGGGCTGGAACAAAAGCCTAAGGGGGTGAATTTGCACTGATCTTTGAAAAAAAAAAGTTGAAATAAATGAGAATCTCACTGTATTTTAATAGAAGCTGAAAGCTAATGAGCTTATTTACCCTTTTACAAAATTGAATTTTTGGAATAAACAAAATTTCAGAGTAAAAAGTTACTAATTTGGGAATTAAATTAATTTGTGAGAGTTAGAACCTCTCACAAATTTTAAAACATTTTATCCCCATTCAGAAGAAGATGCCAAAACCTCAGAATACCTCACAGGCATACTCGGGTGCTAAAAAACACTGAGCATCTTTGCTGCTGCCAAACCCAGCAACTTCCACCACAAAGTATGACAGTGCAATGATCTTTAAGTGACTGTGTCTGGTAAACTGAGATCAAGAGTGACATCAGACATGAGGCAGCTGTACGATGGGTGATGCCTGATAATTTTTTCAAGTAATTTGATTCTTCCATTAAGAGCCAGATTTTCAAAAGAGTTCATAGCTCAGTAGCACCATCTGCAGCTCCAAAAGCCAAGGCCAGGCTTGAAAAACTACCTCCCTATGGACACTTTCTCCCAAAGTTGTGGAAAAATTCACTAGTACTGCACCCATGTGAATTGGTGAACACCACAATACTAACCTGGTGGAGAACTAGTTGGTATCTTAGTTTTCTCATTGCTAGCTTGGAAATATCTTATTCAGCACTGCCCTCAACCATGTATAGAAGACTTTAAATTTTGCATAATACAGTTCTGAAGAGATTCTAGAAGTAGAAAAGCAATTATGTAACTCAAACCTGAAATGCATTAACGGATTTATGTGGGGAAGTTTTCACAGTGCCTTTGCTCTGTGCCTATATTAAACCAAGGCTATTAATAGGGTGGAAATGTTTTGGGTAGGTCCCATGAACTTTCACATCAAACTGAGACTGAAACTTTTAAAAGTAAATCTTGAAAAAGCTCTCATGTACTTTTCTGTGACTTGTTTTGCTTACCTCTGTGCTTCTTGTTTACTAAACAAAACAAGAAAGGGAAGGTTCAAAATACAACTTGAGGAGCTGTTCTCATGGTACTCCTGACCTACCCAGCAACCAGAGCCATCAGAAATTGCCAGAGTACTTAGCTTTGCTCTACAGAAGAAAGGGCCAACCATGTTCCTGATTAGAACTGGTAACCAGAATAAATAATGCAACAAATACAGCTCTATTTTAGTTGGTAACCACTAACAAGACATTCTGAGAGATGTGTTGATTGTTTGAAAGCCAGTGAATACTCTAGTCAAAAGTAATGAGTATAACAGATATCCAGCTACAAATGTCTGAAATGTCAGGGGGTTGACTTATGCCAGTGATTCACTGTTTATGACTGCATGTATTACTGCAAGCATTCAGGACTCGACTCAAACCGAATAGGCACATTATGGTAAAATTGTAAGAAGTATCCCCTGTGAAAACCTGAAGTTTTAAATAAGAAATTTGCTTTCACAGCATGCTGACTTATCATTTTTTCATTTCAGCTATTATCATTACATTGTTCTGCAGGTAATGAGGTATATGTCATATCTGTAAATACAGTGCTAACCATTTATTCAGCAGTGTTCATCCATGACAAATTCTTCAACTCAGCAGTTCAGCCAATACATTAATGCGGGACTACATTTTGCTGGGATTTGGTTCCCAGCTGTCAACTAGCAAGACACTAAATAGATTTCCCAGTATGGGTGAATTTTCTGAGATTAAAAACCGTGATGACTATGTCAACTAATAAGCAGAATTAAAGTAATGTTACTCAAAAGAAGTATGACTTTGCATATACTGAAGGTTCTCAAGCAGCTTTTTTAATCTGCAAATCTTTTTCTTCTTTGTTCCAACATATGATACCAAGTTATGCTTAAAATTCTGCTTGTCCTGGTCGAACATATACTTATTAACATACATGAACATGTGCACATGATTTTATAGAGGAACAGTTATACAGTGTTTCTTTCCGTTGGTTTATTGCATGAGGAATTGTTAGTGTTCTGTTTCAGACATTTCTAGCTGGATATCTCTTACAGTTATTAGCCTCTTCCACTGATATACTTGATTATGAATCAGAACTAAAATTAACAAATTACTAATTCAAGACATCAGTTTGTATCACTGTGAAGCATATGGTGATAAAAACATTCTCTGTTCCCTGGGGAGATTATGGGACTACCTTTATGGAGAGTCTTCTGTGCATCGTTATACTTATAAAGCAGTATCATTCACATTCCCAAATCTGACCACTGATGTATCCTTCCTTCTCATCCACACACACCCATTTTAAGTTTAGGTTCATGTATGAGACCCATGTTGTCCATAGTTTCTGAGTTAATTTGTAATACTTTGTCTTGCATTTTATCCATTCACTTGAAGAAGACGCTTGCATCATCCAAGAGCTTCTCCACACATCCCAGTCTCTTGTATTCCATCTTCTCTCCCTTATTCCCTTCTTTACACCTATGTAGTCTGTCCCAAAGACTATTAACACAGAAAAGACTATTAAACAGGAAAAGGATAGAACTGACACTGTCAGACTCAACAGAAGGACTGTTTAGAAATGTTTTAATTTTCTTACCATGATTTTGCTTCTTAATATTTTTTCTACCTTTCAGATTCTGTAGATTCGGCTTATAATTTCTTATGTTTGTTTTTTAATTTGAGAAGAAACTTGATAAAGCAATTTCTTTGGGTTACCTCAGAAGTGCCTGCTTTTTTGACTGTTTCCAGAATTTTCTATATTAATTTAGGCAGATTCTTGAACTTGGTAAAGATCAACATGCTGCTAGTGAGTGGCAGAGTTAAGGATTAAAGTTTCAGGTAAGTGGTTCAAATCAAAGTGATGTTCTGTAATTCTGGTTTAAATTATTATGAGGAACTGACTGCTCAGTACAGGTAACAAGATAAAAAAATGGATGCTTTAAAAAAGTGCAGCATTACAGGGAATTAAGTTATGTATGGTAAAACAGAATTATGAATTCTCAGGTAAACAGGAAAATAACACAAAGCCAAGAATGACCAAAAAAACAGAGCAGCACAGTAATTAGTTATAAATAGTCTTGATTCAAAAGTCTTAACTTTCTGTTTTGGAGCATATTTCACAGCAGTGTATAATATGCCTTGAAGCATAATTGGCAGGAAACATAGTACAAGGTCATGTAATGCCTGTTTTCAAATATAGTATCCTAGAACCCTGCTCTCAGCTGTGCTATAAATACAATGTTAGCTGTCCCTCCAAGAGGTGATAAAACCTCACAAAAAAACCTGCCTCAGTTCTAGTACTGTGTGTAGCTTTGGCTTTGGCACTCACCCTAGTGCCCACAGAGAATTCAGGTTACCAAATGGTTCCAAGAGAATGACCACAGGTCCGACTGGACAATTCATAGGCACTACTGAAATACACAGTTTTGTTTGCATCCATTAGCCTGGTTGAATTCCAGGTGTTTTTTTCAGGATGATGTGAATGCTTGGCAATTGCATTTTGCTTTACCTTGCCTATTAGTAAATAGGAAAAAGGAAATTAATATTGGTTGTTAACTAAACATGCTGTCCTTAGCTTAGTACCCAAATAGCAACCCAGCTACATACAGCAACTCTCATACGTTACTAAGTTTCCTGAAATAAGGCTACGTGCTGCATGAGTCTTGCCTCTGTGACAATTTCCCTGTTTGTTGATATTAAAATCTTCTTCCCAGGAACATAAGTATCATGCAGTTCAGAATGGCACGTACTAAGCACAAAGTCATACTGGTTTTGAAGCATCTTTAACACAGCAATGGTAGCCCAAAAAAGTAATTTTCCTTTTTTTTCATATGTAATTACACTGCCATAAACACAAGAAAGGCATTTATTAAACAAGGCTGTTACTACCCCAGTGCCAAATAAAATTCCATGCATTTTGAATTTCAGGTGTAAAGCTTGATTACTGAAGACCCCATCTTGCCTGGAAATCAATGTAGTGTCTGAACAACATAAGAGCCCATATCGATAAGGCATGACTTAGGAGAAGTGTAGAGTGTTTGCATGCTGACAGGGTGTCTGACTGGCTCTTTGTTAAGATTTTTTAAAAAATCCTATCAATCACACATGTTTTGCCTGACAGTCCCTCTAACTATGTATATTACTGCTTATAGCTTCCCTAGATTTAGAATACAAACTTGAGGACCCATTTTTGCCTTTATGGGTCTATATAATTTCTACAACAGTAGGATTCTGACTAATGGTTTGGAGCCACTGATGCATACTGCAGCACAAATAATAAATTGGTAATAAGGTGGTTCAGGATAGCAGAGAATTTTTGGAGGTTGCTGACTCTATAGAGAGGAATCATTTCAATCACAAATATGAATAATATAATGAGGACACTCTAGTCAAATGTCTACAGCCCAATGAAGTGTTTCATTTACAGCCAGGCTGGACAAAATATCCTGCAGTTAGAAGCAACCCCATATTGGTAAGGACATGAAAGCTCAAAATGCCAGACTTCTAATATTGGTTTGTTCATGTCTCTTGTTTAAAGAGACAAAATTAGAGCAGTTTTTAAGTATATCAGGAATGGGTTTCCCAGATGTCCAACCACACATCTCTGAAAAATCATTGCACGAGGCAATTGGTGAGATAAAACCAATTCTGTACTATATGGTTCTACCAAGAGGTCCCAGATCACGGTAGCAGACACAACAACTCATTTTCCTCTGGTCAATGTATTCAAGACTATCTTATGCATTCCCCCACTGCCTGGGGAAGCAGAAACATTCTCATGATTACTCCGTCATCTTGTCCTCGTGTGCAAAACCAGTGCAAGGGTCCAATACGGATAAATCATACTATATTTGTCCTCCAAACTATTTGCTGACACACACATTGTGCAAGGTCATTAACTTCTAGTGGGGCAGCAGGAAGCATATAACCTGGATCAAGTTGAAATACATTACATTTTCAAGGAATAGAAAGAAATATATGATGTTTTGATTCCTTGGGAAAAATAGTAAAAAAGCTCACAAAGGAACAAAAACCTTTTGTCAATGCGGAGTCAGGTATCACTGTTTTGTCAGTCCTTCTAGTACATTTACTATTCCTATGTCATAGGCACATTCTTAGTACATAGGTCATGTGAACATGACTTACAAAGCTGTATTTTTAGCTTGAATTAATACATATTTTATGAGAGGAAGAGTTTCCTTCACAAAAAGAGCTTGCAAACGATGTGAGACTTAATTTTTTCCCACAGCCTCTTACACATATGTTGCAGATATCAAGAGTAACAAAAGCTTTTAATCTGGCTAACTAGGACAGCTGCATGAGTTAAAACACAGCTCTAAGTTCATTGGTAGATGAATCTGCTACCAGATGTTCAACTTGTTTGCCCTGATACTCACTGAGAACTGTGTAAATTAAAGAATAATCTGTGATTACATTATGCTCTCTACTCTATTGCAGTATAGATTGTAGCAATTCTCTCAAAAACCTGCCCAACAGTTGAGGAACTAATTATAGCTCAACATATGCTGCATTTGCTCTGTAAACCTTCTTTTCTCATGCAGAAAATGGCTTGGTTAAGGCTGGCTAAATGATATTTCTATTGCCTCACTGATTTCTCATGAACCTTAGAACCAGCCTGAGGTTCCCCAGGTCACTGCTGTATGTGTATGAGCATTTTGACTCACAAATAAAGCAGAGTCAGGTCCACAATTATGAGAGTGCTTATATTAACTTCACGCAATGCAATACACTACTCTTTCTTCTCCCTCATCCCACAAAGGAAATATAAATCCCCCCAAACATGTCACAAAGGAAATATAAATTAGAATTTATTTCAATGCCACTTTCCAGTTTTTACTTTCCTGCTAGTTTGTTTGGTTGTTTGGTGTTTTTTTTTCCCTCTGAAGCTCATTAAGTCCTTCTCTCCAGAAGTGGGCAAAGGTTTTTAAGTGGGAGAAGAGGAATAAGGATGTCTGGCCATGCTCCAGTTTTTTCTTAATGTGATCATCGTGCCCTGGGTTCTGACCAGTGAGTTTCCCATTATTTAATGTGAGAAATCCTGAAAATAAGCCAGTCTCCAAACAGGCTTTTAACAAAGCCTAAGACACTAAGCACATCTACATAGAAATGATAGGTTAGTCCTGACTTAACATGCTGGGTGGCAGTACCTTAATCACATTAAAGCACTTGCGAGTTGACCAAAGTCGAATCAGGGAAGTTGGCCTATGATCCTTGCACTGAATTTGCTGCTCGGATGTGAGATCTGGAGACATCCGAGGCAAAACTTCTTCCACGGCCTTTCAGCTCTAGCAGACTGCTGAGGGGACTGGGAGTGTCAGGGCATGTGCGTTAAGCTTCATTCACCTCTGCAAAGAGGGAAAAACTGCTTAAACTGCTGCTAAAAGTTCTGCTGAACAGCAACACCTTCTGGGTGAGCTGAAGGGGGAAAACTTCGAGTGCACTAACAGGCAAGAGGGAATTCAGCATGTCCGGGAGAATAATAAGCTCTGGGATTGAGTGAGCTTCTGAGACAGCATATAATTTGGTCTGCTGTGCCTCAAATTAGGATCAGGCACGTAGTTGGATGGCCCTGTATGTATGTTTACTGCACTCCACATCACCACTCTGAAAATCCTTTCATATTGTAAAGTTTTGCTGGTAGATAGAAGGGAATGAATTTGATGGCAGAGAGGGTAATCATAAGACTGATAGGGTGCATCAGGTCCAAAGTGCCAGACATGCATCTTCTACAGAGAAACATCCAACATTCGGAGACTTATTACTTGCATCTTGCAAATATGAACTCAGACAAAGGCCAGAGGTTGTCTCCGGGAACAGAGCATTACTAGACAGAGAGATCCCACACTTGTCTTATTTTTATTATAGTTACTGTTTGCAAAAAATTGATTAAAACCAAAGTTTCCATTCCTAAAAACTTGCAGCATCATTTTAGATGTGAAATGACAGTGAGAGAGAATCTGGTGAAGAATGGAAGATGAGGGGTTATGGCAGTAGGATTATGTCACGGTGCAGCACATGCATTTTCAGGCAGTTTGGGGATTTTAAAAGATTTTTATTGCTTCTCAAATAGTGTCCAAGAATTAAAACTTACAGTGAAGTAAGAAGAGTCAGGAAGAGTCAGTGGGAGAAGCAAGTTTCGTGTTGCATAGAGGGAAGGGGATTTTTGGCAGGAGCAGAGAAACTGTATTGGTATTAGCACAACGTAGCAGGAGTTTTGTTTAATAAGAGGCTGGATTTGGAGAGAGGAAGAGTTATGTGACATATTTAAGGCAAGGACAGCTCATTTAAACCAGAAACAGCTATTTACACAAAAATGTTGTGGTAACAGCAGTCTAAACTTGAGACATGAGTCCAACGGGTTCTTGTGTGCGAAGAAGCTGACTGTAACTTACTGAAATGATTGCTTTAAACAAGGACTGAGTAGAGCTGGCTACAGAGAACATCCTTAAAAAAGCAGACTGAATTAATCAGGATTACATTTTTTAGCAACCCTGGCTGTCAGGCCAGTCCTTTAGAGCCTACATTGTTGATCAGACTCACACATAACATCAGGAGGATGTAAGATTTCAGTTACATATTCAGAACAAGCTGAATCTGCTGTCACAATAATCTCTTCACTCTGAATTGACACAGCAGGGTTTCACATTAGTGAGCTCCGCAGGTATGTCAGACTTTGTGCTGAAAGGATGAATCTAGGTTTTATGACTTAAATCTTGGAAAATACTGTTCACTCATTGAACGTTGAACATGTCATGTTACAAACCTGTTTCACTTAGCCTTTCTTCACGTCTCACAAATGACAGGGGGCTGAGAAGAGGATATAAACTCACGCATAATTCAGCACACAACGAAAAGTTACACTGGGGAAAGGAAATTCTCATATACAACAGTAACAAGAAAGAGGTAAAGGCCAAAACAAAATTTAATTGAAAAGTTAAATGTTTCAAAATAACCAGTGATCTTCTAGTGATGGAAATTACAAGGTCATCATGAGTTTCTGAAAAGAAGTTGCTCAGTCAGTTGGCAACCTCTGGTTTGCAACCTATCAAATTTGCATCCTCTGATCCTATTTCCCTCTCCTCTGATGGATAATTCTGGCAGTCAGTTCTTACAAACAGACACCTAATACTGCAAAAATTATAAGCAGCCCAGAGTGCAGTGACTGCAAAGTTACATGGGCTAGGATCTGCCAACATTGCATTTGATTGTCCATATTTCACATAGTATTCAAATTGCCTAAATATAATGCAACATGAAATGGTAATGTTAAATAAATTCACAAGTGGTCAAAACATTGAATATTTTGTATTATTTTTAGAGCAGAATCATATTTTTATGCCACAATACTAAGAACAAGTGAAAACAACTTGCAAACACTATTAATTCCGTAAATGCAGATCTACTTTTCTGTAATATCACATAATTTAAATTTTGAATTACTGTGAGTAAGGACTTTCTATAGACCAAATTACCTTTTCAGTGTTGTTTGTAAGAGTGAGCAATACCAGAGGTCCCATTGACTGATTTAATTTCTTTACAAACAGGTTTGCAGGAGAAAAATGTTCAGATCGTGAGATACAACTACTTTAATTTTGTCTCATATTCAAGTGGCTACAGCTTCCATTCTAAGTATAAAAGATTTAGACTGAAAGATTTTTTATAAGAGTTCCAGTGAAGGAAGAGTATGACCTGAGTCTGGACATTTCACTCAAAGAAGACAAACTTTGCTCCCTGGTGTGCAAATAATACAATAGACAGCAGAGAAAATTGAACGGAGATTGGTATCTCTTAATGATTTTCCTTTAAAATCACTGGTCTTTACCGATTTCTTTCAATCAACACTGAGGCAAGCAGACTTTTTTGTCTTCCCTGGCAAAGTCTGTCTTTTTTGCTTTGGCGTTGCAGAGGGAGGTTATGTGTGGGGTCTTGACTCTTCTCTCTTTTTCATATGGATTATTAAACTTTATGGGTACAAAATGGAAGTAATTTTTATTTGGCTTTATCATTTCCCTTTATATATTCTGTAGTGTGGGAGGAAAGAGCTAGAGAACATTTAGAGCTCTGGACTGTTGTTTTCTGGAAATGTTTGTTTCATCAGAAATACGTGAGTGCTTTTACTGTAAGTTACAGGTTCTTACCTTCCCAGACTGATTAGGGAAATAGTCTAAACCCTGGAGAACTTCCAGTTTCAGATGTACAATTTTCTCCATGAGTTATATTCTTCAGTGAGATTATCCTAGCTGGGAAGTCATATGAAGGAAATTATTAATTTATATTTATCCTGTTGCTTATGGTCTTTCCATCAAAATTTGCTGCTTTTCACTGTTGGAGACAAGATAATGTGTTTGCTGTCAACCTTTGGCCTGACCTTGCCAATCAGAAGTTTTGAACATGCAAAGCCACATAAATCCTGGTTTCTATTCTTGACCTATATATTTTTAAATTATCAGTCTGGACATCTGTCTTTGTTCTCTTCACGTAAGTCATTAGCAGAGGCATGAAGTTTTTCCCATGATGTTGTGGAGCTAGAGAGAATACACTTGCCCTCCCAATCTTGCTTCTTCTCAACTCCATTTCTATGGAGCTGTGTGCCATGATGAAGCTGGTAGCTCTTTTATCACTGGAGGAGATGGCTTGATTCTTCCTGTAATGGATACATGGTTGAGCTGCTCAGTACAAGACAGGTTCCATAGATTCTGGCTTCTTAATATAGAGTATGTTGACCATAATTTCTGCATATAGAAGGCATCAGGCATTAACAAGTCAGCACTTTCAGTCTAACATTAAATGCAATCAGTTAGCCTAAACTAAGGTGAGACCAATCTCCATAATGAATTTTACTTCACTGGTGGAGAGCAAATGAATCAACTCTTTCTTCTCTTTACTTCATCCTCTGTAGATGTTAATTTAAATTTTGTCAGTGGCAAATGTTCTCTTTTTAATACATTGACATAGTGTCCTCTTCTTTTTTCTCCTTGCTTTAAGTCTGTAGATCTCCCAATTTCCTTTGCATTTGAGAAACTGTTAAGATATGAAGTAAATTGTTTCTTCCATTGAGGACCTAATTGGTTTTGCTGTAATAACATTCTCTACTGACAGCAGTAGCCTCCTTAAAAAAGGATTAGCGGGAGGAAGGAAGAAACGTACAGTTAAAGGAGTTTGTTGGTTTGCTGCATGACAACATTGTTCCAGATCAACATTATGAGCAAAATCTTGAGAGTTGTATTCAAAAGTTGGTAATTTTTAGAAGTACAAATATGGACGTGATTTTCAGGAATTCAAAAAGCATATAGTTCATGTCACTAGTGACTATAATTGTCCAGCATTTTATAATGTAGTAATTGTAACTATTATAATCATCTTATATTTATACTTGTATATTTAAATATAATTATAACTATAAATCAGGCTAAAGGTCCATCCAAAGCTGAGGACTCCACACTCCAGCTAAAAGTCCTCATGAAACAATTGACTGTTATACAATTTGGTATATAGTGGGAATCTCATCCTTCTTCCATCAGAAGTACTTTAGTCACAGCTGCAAATGCAACCCCTACAGTTAGTTTAGATAAGGGAAATGCTATTAGCATTTAGCTTCTATTGGGATGCTAAATTGTATCTCAGAGAAATCAGAAGTCAATGAAATTTGGTAAATCTAACAGAATCTGATGAAAAGCACCTTGCCAAGCACATGGTGCATTGTCTTTATGTATTCTCTATTTGACTTAAACCGAATGGCTCATTCTTCTTTAACCAGTTCACTGGAGTCAATTGTCTCCTCCTGTCTTTATTAATTTTGTGGTTTTCAATCTGTTTTCATTTGTGGAACAATAAATATTTTCCAGAGGAGTTATGGACCCTAAATTAACAAATTCAAGCCATAATAGTATAGACTTATTTTCCTTAGGGTGTAGTTGCACTGATATTTTATCCAATAGGAAAAATGTTAAAGAAAACCTACACCTCCCCCACAACAGCTTCTTGTTTCTATGCTGTACCACAGTTAATCACGCTCCTCAGCTTTGTTTACATAGCAGATTGTTGAGTCAAAAAAAAAAAAAAAAGACATGGTTAAAAAATAAACCTAGCAGAAGAAAAATGGTTTTGTTTCTTTGCTTATTATCTGTTCACTCTTTTTACCTCCTTGAATTTCACTTTGTTTCCAGGAATTACCCTCTTGGTAGTCTTCACACAACTTTCTAGAGATATGCCATAGATACCAAGACCTTTATGATCATCTTGTGACCAAATTATCTCCCATGCTCTAACTTTGTACAGCTCTAGCTTGGCTATCATATCAATATCAGCAAAACTGTACTAGCAAGGGTGAAGCCTGTATTAGTAAGACTGCAGCCAGCAGGTCCAGTGATCTTTCCCCTCTATTCTGCATCTGAGAGACACATCTGGAGTTCTGTGTCCAGTTCTGGGCTCCCCAGTACACAAAAGATATGGACGTAGAGTAGTGAGACTAACAGAGATAATCAAGACGGTCAGGCAGTTGGAGTGCAGATATATGGGGAGAGGCTGAGACACCTGGGTTTGTTCAGCCTGGAGGAGGTAAAGACCTCATTAGTGTTTTCAGCTGATTGAAGTATACAGAGAAGATGGAGCGTGACTTTTTGGAGGTGTATGGTGATAGGATAGAAGGCAATGGACACAAGTTGGAACATGGGAAATTCCAATTACATATTAGGATTTTTTTTTACCATGAGTGTTCTCAAGTACTGCAACAGTGTCCCAGAGAGGTTGTGGGATCTCCATCCCTGGAGTTGTTCAAGATTAGCTGGACACAGCCTTGAGCAACCTCATCTGATTGGACCTGATTTGAGCAGGGATTTGTGCTAAATGAACTCTGGGGAACTAAGTTATACTATGATTCTATTGAAAAACTATTAAAAAAATATTTCCCTAAATGAAAAGTCATCTTTGAAAACCAGTTTAAAGGGTGAGACTTGTTCCACCTAAATACAGCTTTCTAAACCTGAGGGGACTAGTCTAAGCCAGCTGTCTAGTCTCCTCCATAGTCCCTGATGATAAAAAAACATTTCTGTGGGGTGATTAATCTTATCCTAACTTAGATATCTAAAACATGATTTAGATCATGAGATTAGATACCTTTTGGAAGTGCTTGTCTCTTTCCATTACAGTTGAAGAACCAACAAAGCTTGCTTAAGTTAAACTTCTTTTTTTAGGGCTCAGAAGTATCTCACTCAACAATGAGAGGGTATTAGGACTTTGCCAGATATGGAGAGCAGTTATTTATGGTTGGGTTTACAGATTTTGCAGAATACAGGAAATGTGTTTTCAATAACATGAGGCTTTTTATTTGCACTGCTATAGCTCTCCTGCTACCCTAGATGTCATGTGTCTGATGATATTTGAGATGACATGAAGACTTACAGCCTTGTGGCCATAAGACGACAGAAAAAGTTAAGGGATTTTCAGAAATTCTCTCAATATTACCTGGTATTTATGTAGCTTCAATGGTTCAAATGATGCGAATCACAAGCTCCAAGTATTACCACCCACATTGCCTTATAACCTTCCCATAACAGAGCATGTATCCACACAAAAATAAGAGATTACACAACTTTTGAACACTAACATCAGAATAGACATTCCATAGAGCTACTCAGATGTCCTTTTTAATTATTATTACCTGTACTATAAAGCAATTGAGTCATATTTTTTGCTATTCTTGAAAACACCGGCTTGAAAGTAGGACGTTGAAGTGATTAGTATAATGGTTTGCAAAGTGAAGCCACCAAGCGTATTATAAAAAACAAGAAGGAAATGTCAAGACTATATGACTGAAACTTGGGGAAATACTCCATGTTACTTCTGCAGTGTGGGTCAGAGCCCTGACTTGCCAAAATAGGTGATTCAGGCACGTGTTATCCAAGTGAGCATTTGTAACTTAGAGGCAAGAAAAAAGAAATTCCAGTTTATTGTGACTGCTGCTAATCATTTACCCAATGAAAATATTAGTGTCCCAAAATAACTGATGTTAGCCAGCTGCTGTTTCTCAGCTAATTGCTGTGTTGATGTACAGGCGATCATGCAGCCAGTGATGGTGTAGAGCACGAAAGGAGCGGAGAACTGCAAAGCTTTCCAGCCAACTCTTCTTACTAATCGCTAACATACTTGCCCTCACTGCCAGTGGTAGGCAGAGTCCGTCTGCCTGTTACCTACTAAAAGATCATTTAAACATCTACAAACACTTTTTTTTAGTGTTTGTGCAGTCACTTGCCAATTTATGAAAGGCTGGATGAGCACCTGTGAAACGGGAAATCAGGCCCCTCTGTTTACAGAACAAATGGTTCAGTGCAATACCCCTTACCGGGTTCCCTTCTGCTGCCCTTCTGTCCTTGCTGTGACTGCCTGGGGTGTCAGCACCAGCATTTGTATGCCTGCTCTGTCAATCGGACCAGCAACAAATATGGTGGGGTGTTGTTTTTTTTTTCCTAACAGGTTTTTTAAGGTTTTCTTTAAAGCCTGTCGCAGGCACAGGGTGGAAATGAGCAGCCACGAGGAAGAGAGGGAGATGGGCTACCTTACACCATCATCTCTATCAAACACATTGTAAGTTTAATCCACAGCCTAAGCGTGGACTGGATAGCTCTGGAAAGATTAATGTAGAAAACAGGGACAATGAAGTTACCTGAATTAAACTAGGACACACTTGTCTCACTATGCAGGTAGGTTATTAACCTTAGGAGAGCAGTGGGGTTTGAAACACAAGGTTAGGAGAGCCAGGACACAGGTTTGGGACTTTACCAGTTTAATTGCTAATTGGATTAGAGTTTAAAGCCTTATCTGACTCAGGCATAAAGACCTGGTTTTTACAGTTCTTTATTCACCTTCCTCTGAAAAAATCACTTTCTTCCAGGCTACTCAGTTCTGTATCATGACTTTGCAGCCTAAAGAGGCAACATTAATAAACACAGGAGCATTTCAGAAAAGTTGGAACAAGAAACAGAAAGAAAAAAAAAAAGTCTAGTTCATAGAAACAGGACTGGTTTTGGTTCCATTCTTCCCATTTGGGAATGTGATTAAATGCAGAATTAATTTACTAATAAAAATACTGGGTTGGTAGATGTAGATATTTTTACTGCTACAAAAAGCAACCAGAATACAGAATTGTTCTTTTTATATATAATTTGTCATTTGGCTTCCCTTTGAAAGTGTGCAGAGCAATCTTGAGGCCTTTGACTTACTAATATCTAGTAGATAGAAAGAATCTATCCAGCCTCAGAAACTGGGCTTATTTAGTACTTAAGACACCAAGCTTAAAGAAAGCTTGCTTGTGTTGAGCATTTGCCAATTCAGCTTTTCAGACAGCTAAAAATGTTAAATTTGGTTTGTCAGGTAAGAATCCACTGTAGATATATGTAAACTATAAATACAGAGAGGCACCAAGAAAATTAGTGGATATTTATAAAAAAATTAATTCTCACATAGAGGTATGAATTTTCTTATTGGGAAAGGGAAAAATGACATCTTATAGGTGCTGTCTTGTTAAAGCAACAGTGCAACATATACACTTAAAGTAGGAGATTTTTTTTCTTTTGGGGGACAGTTGGAAACATGGGTGTTAAGGGACAAACCAAGCAATTGATGAGTTGTCCAATTATTTGGGTCCTTTTGCATCTTTACAGATAACTAGTGTTCCTAGCATTTCCTATAAATGATTAGGATATTGTCATTTTAGGGAAGATGAAAGATCCATATTTAAATACTGGCTTTGCTGAGCCATGTCTGTGTGGTGCCATCTGTTTTTACTCTGCTATAGCTTTCATTACTCACTGGCTATTTTTCACTTAACGCATCTGCATAAGTTCCATTAACATTAATGAAAATTCCATGTTCATGTCAGATGGAGTCTAAATCTTGAAGATTGGAAATACTAGCTTTAATATTTCCTGCAAAGATGTCTGGGGAGAAGACAGGTTTAGTTCTAATAGCTACTTCTTCCTTCCCTGCTCATTATGTCCATGTATTTACCTCTTAATAGACACTGTTGTTTTGAGAGCTGCTGTATCTTTACTCAGAAGAAAATTGCATTACATTTAACCAGCAGTAGAATTTAGACAGATTCTAAAATATGAAAAAATATATAGGGTGCTTTGGGAACTCTTAGAAATATAATTTAGGTTAGAGAAACGCAGAATAATTCTATAAGCGCATACAGACACAGATTTCTCAGAAGGAATTACAAGGCTTTGCCTATGTGGCATGCCAGGACAAGTCCAGGTCTTGTGATGCAACTGTGAGTCTCCTGGCCTCTCATTTACTCATACCTGCAACTGCTCCTGACCTTATAGTCCTTTGGACACAGAAGATCAAGGACTATTAAGGATCTGCATTGCATTTATTTATCATTTACCTATCTACTCTTATTTATTATCTTAGGCTTACCTATAAATGCAGGAAATAATTTAGTTTTAATCTACTGGAGAAAGTGTGTATTAACAAAATTTTTCACATCAACAGGTGGCAAAATTATTTTTTTACATTCACTCTGGATAGGAACCAGGCTGCCAAAATCCCATCTAATTTGAGACATAGACACCTAAATCAAAGCTGTCTACATTTCTCCTGGACAGGAACCTAGACTGGCAGCTTTCAAATACTACCTAGTCCTGTAGGCACTTACCTACTTAGCCTGAAAGTCCTCTGGGTATCTAGCTTTAGCTCTTCAAACATGCTCCAAAGTGCTTGCTCTAGAAGGATGAGCACATATCTCCAGGCTATATTTCCATCATAATCCAGGTTTAGGTAGACACCCATATGCAGTCTGTGTAACTTTTGGAAGAAGAGGTACTACATGTGTTTTTGCAGTAAACATTAGTGGGTAAACCACTCACTAGCACCTTAAACTTTCCCCAGTCCACGGTTTCCACTCACTTTCCCACCTCTGAGAAAATGCTCTCACCACAGCACTGTGGGATGTTGGAGTGGGAATGCTTCCTACAGCTCCTCATGGAGCTGAGCCTGGGATCCAGGGACATGAGTCACAGGGCCAGGGGAAGAACAGACACAGGGAGTCTGATTCTAACCTGGGTCTAGGCACTCCTGAGAGGCTAATACTGTTCAGTCTGGACTTAGTTCCCAAAGGCATTTTTTTCTGTAACGCACAATTTCTTTCTCCATTCAGTGTCAGATTTGAAGCAGGGTAAATGCTGCACTAGAATCTGCTGGTGAAAAACACCTGCATGCTCAGCGTTCCAGTCTGAAGGGTTTGAACAACAAAATCCGATTCTACTGAAATGACACTTTAGGTATCTGAAATTCTTCATTGGTTTAATTTTTAAACATGCTTGTGATTGTGACAGTTCTTTAAAGATGAACTGAAACTTTTTGTTCCCTGCTTTTATCAGCCAAGGTTTACCTTTAGTGTTGCCGTGATGCTTTTGCAATAGTTGAGATGCCACCACTGTGTAAGCTGTAACAGGTCACAAATCTGTGTTATTCAGAGTTTATATGTTCTATAGAGAGGTGTGCTTAAACACAGTTTCCTCTCATAGTTCATCTCCCCTTTTACTGTGTGATTAAGTTCTAACTTCTTCCAGTGCTGCAATTAATACTGTGAAAAAAAATATTAGGATAGCATTTACAGAAACAAGACTAAAATTACCTCCACTGCAAGATTTGTTTTCTTTTGCTTATGTTTTCCCATTTTATCTTTTTTTCCCTTTCTTTTCTTTCCTGAACTGTAGAGATTTGCATTAGTTAGAAACCACTCTCCCTACATAACTTATAGCTCCTGATACTGCTTGCCTTTTGTAGCAAACTCTCTAGTATTTCCTCTGTTCTTCCACATTTTGTTAACCCCACTTTCACTTCCACAAGAACAAAATCAAACAATCAAACAAAAAGAAAAAAAAAAGAAAACCAAAACCAATTAACCAACCAAATCCACTGGCTGAGCAAAGCACAAGATAATTATGATCTCTTTTTTTTTTTTTTTAAAAAAGGGAGAAAATATATTTTTGAGTTATGTTGAAGAATCAAGAAAACGCAAAAGCATCAGAAGTAGCCAAAAATAGCACCCTTCTCCAAGAATATGGATCTGAAGGTTTGGAAATCTTTAGGCTAACAAGGATATAAAATTCAAGGCTTCCTTTTCCCTACTGAGTGCACTGGCCGTTAGACTGTTTTAAGTGCTGTGAATGCATTTTAAAAAGAAAGCAGCAATGACTGGATCTTGTGAGGGACCTAAACCAATTAGGGGTCCCAGAAGACCCTAGGTTTTGGCTAATGATTATTATTAGGCAGGAGTTCAGAGCCCAGAAACCTAGTTCAGTGTGCTGATGTGGAATGAGAGTTTGGGATTCTTATAAGTTAAGCGAGGGGCACCCAACAAACTTTGGTGCTTTCAGGATTAGTGAGGCACTAAGGAAAGGCAGTTCTGGCCTTTGGATCCAGAAGTTCAGTTAAAGAATTTCATCCAGAGTGCTACAGCCCTTTGGTCTCTGTTCCCCAATGCCCCCTTTTGGTTCTCCTGTACCTGAAACCACCTTAGACAGTACTCTGAAGAGAGGAATCCAAAGTACTTCAATCTATGACTATGCTCATGCTGAGTTATTAATGCCTGCCCTCTGCTCTCTCCACAGCCATGGCACATTAATCCTGACTTGGAAGACTTCCAGCTTTCTGTAAGCCTACTGCAAAGCAGTTTAAAGAAATGAGACCTGTTCAGAAGCTGTGATCTGATCCGTTTTGGGGAAGCCGTTCCAGCTAGCCACAGGGTAGCTATTATCTTCCACCATTCAAGCAAGAAGAAACAATTAAATTAAAAAAACCCACCACAAACCCCAACAACTGGTAATGCTGGGGAGGGAAATTAAGTAGCTGCAGCAGCAATTGAAAGAAAAGCAGCTCAGCGAAGATTAAAAGAGAATTAAACAGCAGGTCTTACCTGCTGCCCAATTTTACATCAAAGATTTGTGTGGTACTTGCTGCTGAGATTTGTGGGTTTGAAGGCTAAATTCTGGAAGAAAAATGCTTGTCAGGTTGACTGAAGGTATTATTTCACACCTCTGGAGTTAAAGACATGCCCAGCCCCAAACTCTGCAGCCACGAGCATCTGACAGCGCTGAGGATGTTTCAGTGTGAACTGCAAGACCGACACCTTTCTCTCCCTGAAATGAGCTGAAGATGTTGCCAGAGGCTGTCCTGTGCTACATCAGCTGGACACTAGAACAAAAAAGATAGATTAGCTTCTATATGGTTCACTGCAGACTGTTTCATCCTCTGTAATATTTACAGATAAACAGGATTTACAAAGCACCTCAGCTTTGGCCTATACTGAAAGCTGATGAAGCTTTACTACTGGTATAAATGCAGTGCAAAATCAGGCTAATACCAGTTGTAAAACCTCCACAAACTTCAGTGGGAAAACATCTAGGCCAAATAAGGCTGTCACTGAAAAATGAGACCCTGTAGACATACCCCCCCCCCAATGTAAATATAAATCATGTAAATATTTATATAAATAATACATTGTGAGCCTGAGGATGTATGTCAGGAGAAAAATCCAGCTCATAACCAGAGATGCGGCAGTATGTAACACAGAAGTTTCTTATAAATTTATTGAGATCTATTTGTTAAAATGAATTTTCTTTACAAATCTTTGACAAGGTAAACTGCAGGCCACTCTCAGTATTGCAGTTCAGAGTGTCTTACTTCTGAGCTATTGCTGCCGCTGTAAAATCCACATAGCTCTGTTAAACCCAGTTTTGACTTGACCAGCCACAAGATGGGCATCCTCTTCTGGGCCCTGGGGTGGATCAGTGTGGTGTTTCATTTGGATGCTCTTTTTCCTCTGTGTCAAATTTGTTATTAACAATTGCCTCGCTTTTTATTGTTTGATTTCTTAATCACACTGACCTTCTGAAATTAATCTGATTCTACGGAAATGATCAGGAACTATATGACTCTTCTTTTCGGGCTGCTACTCATTTATCACCTTCATTGCAAAGTGCTATGTTGCCTTCAGCTAGGTGATAGCCGCTGGTCAGTCATTGCCACTGGAGGCTAACGAAGCTGCGAGTGGACAGGGTACTTCAGGACATGGTTTAGTGGGCATGGTTAATGGTTGGACTCGATGATCTTGAAGGTCTTTTCCAACCTAAATGATTCTATGATTTGAACAGTATTTAAGCTAAGGGAGAGGCAGGCCAGGGGGCACCGGGGCAGGCCCCTGGGGACGGCGACGGGCCGCGGCTGGGCCGGGCCTTCGGCCTGCCGGTCGGCGCCTGGGTCGGTGGAGCGGTGGGCAGCCCCGGGCAGGACTGCCTGGCGGCACAGCCGTCGCCCCAGGCACAGGGGCCTGCCCGGGCCAGGGCCTGTCCCGGCCGCAGCCCCCCAGGGCACTGGGCGCAGCCCCACCGTCCCCAGGGCACAGGGCCGCCCTGGCTGTGCAGCTGGAGCTGGCCCTCCCGGGGAGAGGCGTGTGCTGAGCGCAGGCCTGGCACCAAACCTGGCGGCAACTGGGTTGTCTCAGGTTTTTTCTTTTCTTTCCACTCCACAGTCATTATTTGTCCTCTTACAAGCAGAAGAGGTTACTCGAAGATTTCCTAAATCAGTGCACAGAATTGAAGTCTTTCAGCCTAAGTGTCTGGTATTTCATTCTAGAGATAATGGGAAATTTATATTCCTGAGATCAGATGATGTGAATTTGACCTTCATCCGCAAACAGAGTTTAGCCTGCGTCCTCATTTCTTTTTCATGTTTGTCCTTCTGTCGGCCACAATCAATAAACAAAGCCTCAGGCTAAAACAAACAAAGTTGTCAGCAACATAAAAGAAAAGATGACAAGAATATAGAAAAACACTTTTCTAATTTTGCTTTATGGATTCTTTTGTTTAATCTCATGTGGAATTAATTCTTTAAGTAAGTTTACTCGAGGTTATTGAAAATTGATTCCTAGTTATTTAAATTGCCTATTATTAAGTTTTATCAGAACTCATAAACTAATTTCAATCCAGTACTTCCCCATTGGAAGAAAAACTCAAAAATCTATTTTCACAAAATATTGGTGAATATTGCTTATTTTCTCCATTGGACTTATTTCAATTATTATTTCAGAATTTAGCTCAAAAGGTACCATAAGAGCCTTCTAACTTTTCTCTCCTGTTCTCAGCGCAAACTGGCTCCAAATGGATCCCCAAAGAAGTCTTGAATCTCTTGTTTAATAGCATGGAGTTGATGGCTCAGTAAAAGCCAGGTATCTCTAAAATAATTACATTTCTATTCTGGACTAATGGATTTTTAAAAAGTGCACAAATAACATCTCTCTCAAGCATGGGCTCAGTTAAAACCACTTAGTGATTTAACAACACATAAACCAAAAACAAAACAGTAATGGTTTATATAAGCTATCATTGCTTAGCTTGGCCCTAAACATTTGTGGAGTTGGCACTGCCAGTTTATAGACAAGTCTTTCCTAAATTTCAATAATTCCTGATCACCAAGTGAAACATGTCCATAAATAGTCACTGCCTATCCTGAATGAGCAGTTGCCATTAAAAACCCTGGAAGGTATAAGCCAGAAAATAATGTGATCTCTCAAAAATTAATGAATTTGGATTCTGATAACTAATATTTGACTGTAAAATTGTTACATCAGGAGACTACAAAAATCTACCAACAACAAAACCTGAACCGTATATCAGTAGAGGTTCCCACTCCACATGATAGTAAGTAGCCCTTGAGGTCCATCGTCATTGCTTCTCAGGAAGCCCCAGGACTGAAATGTCTAGAAACCCAAGTGCAATTCACTAGCTCCTCATAGCATGGCATGGTTTGCTGCCAGCAGAACTGGTTGAAAAATGAGGATTTTTCTACTCTTTTTAGACAAAATATGGAAGAATTCAAGTAAATTGGGCTACAGTTGTGGTCTGTTAACATTTAACATCACCAGCCATATGGATAAACTTTAAGGTGTTGGCTGAGAGTGGCAGTGTGACTTGAACATACCTTCCTGTCATCCTCTCTGCACTGACACTGCTCCTCTGCAGGCAGTGAGGGACCTATGCTACCTTCTTTGGGATGGGAGAAGAAACTGTTAGAAGGATATTTGATTATTTGAAGGCTGAGGTTTAAACGTTCAAAGAGTTGTGCTGCGGGGAATGTAGAAAAATTTAATTCATGATGAATGGGGACAATTTTATGGTAGCAAGTAGAAAGCACATCTTGGGGAGTGTTTTTGGAGGAGGTAAGGAGGCAATAATTGACTATGTTTTCAAATGCTGCCCAATGCATCTGTATCGGGGCATGTAGGGTCTATTTAAAGAACACAAAAAGCTTTATTCTGCTAAATCCCACTGCATGTCTTGAGTTGATTCAGTTTCTTCAGCAAGATGTGCAGCTCTCAGGGAAATCATGCACTGCTCAGAGATGCCAGAGTAGCAGTATCTCCCCTAAATCTTTTACTTGTGTTTTGTTTGGGAAACAAATATAAAGAGAGTTTCAAATCCACTTTCTCTTGAACCCTTTAGGCGCTGTCAGTGCCAGAACTGGAAGTGTCAAATGTGGCTCTTTCCATAGGCACTATCATGTATCTCAAAGGCTTTCAGACATCTGGCTAAATAAAAAGATGAATCACTGTCATCCATTTAAAGGGTGGAGAACAAAGAGCATGTCAAGGATGGTGTGAGAACCTGTCGTGGTTTAACCCCAGCCAGCAACTAAGCACCACGCAGCCGCTCACTCACTCCCCCCCCATCCAGTGGGATGGGGGAGAAAATCAGGAAAAGAAGTAAAACTCCTGGGTTGAGATAAGAACGATTTAATAGAACAGAAAAGAAGAGACTAATAATGATAATGATAACACTAATAAAATGACAACAGTAGTAATAAAAGGATTGAAATGTACAAATGATGCACAGGGCAATCGCTCACCACCGGCCGACCGACACCCAGCCAGTCCCCAAGCAGCGAAAACCCAGCCCCCCCCACTTCCCAGTTCCTAAACTAGATGGGACGTCACATGGTATGGAATACACTGTTGGCCAGTTTGGGTCAGGTGCCCTGGCTGGGCATGAGAAGCTGAAAAATCCTTGACTGTAGTCTAAACACTACTGAGCAACAACTGAAAACATCAGTGTTATCAACATTCTTCACATACTGAACTCAAAACATAGCACTGTACCAGCTACTAGGAAGACAGCTAACTACATCCCAGATGAAACCAGGACAGAACCTCTCTAGCAGTTACCTTTGAGCTGGAACTATCATAGGCTCTATAAAGAATTGCTTGCCTACAGGCAAGGTCACTCATATTAATTTTTATGAATTGCCACCAGTTCCCTGAATCTCATGAACTATGCAATCAAAGGCAAGCAATCAGCTCCACTAAATCAGTGTTGCAACCTTTAGGAATAATATCCGCAGCTTTTATGGGATCAGCTCAGTTTTAATTAAAGATTATTGAAATTGATGCAGAGCAAACTGGAGAATGTGAATCACTAAGTAAGGTCTTTAAAGGATAAAGTGTTACAGGAAGGCTAAAAGAGCCAATAGATCACCGGATCTATATCTGCAGGAAAGATGGTTTATTATTCTTGGATTGCATCAGTGATAATTCCATGGGCTCAGCCTCTCTAATTGGGAAGCTTCAGGTAACTGCTAAAACACTGTATTTTCTCTTCAGGTTATTTTGATCCTCTTTTCTTGTGTTTCCATCATTCTCTTTGTGATTGCTGCTTATGCCGACATGTCTGACCTAGCCTTAAATTTGCTAGATTAGTCTCAGCAATGTGTAGTTCACTGTAGGCTGCAATGCCTAGCCAGATGTATTTGAGATGGCCTTCTACTTGACTGCCAGATACCATTCCTGAAGGACTCTGGGCTCTCACAAGTCCTGCGTAATACCAGCCTGCTCTGTAAGGCTGTCTCAGAAAATTGTGGTGTCTCAAACAGCACAGCTCTTGTGTTTAAGGTAACTGAGTTGAGCTCAGATTGCCAAGGTAGCCATTGTTGAAGAACAAACTAGAAACTCAACCTTTTCCCTGTCCATGGAAGCTCCTGTGCTCATGGAGCTTTCAGTAAAATACTAAGGATGGGTGACATAGGTACTAGGAAGGAGCGCTAATTTATGGTTAGAATAGTGCTGTATCACCTGCCACAGCAGCAACTGTTGGGGGTCAAAACCCAGTCATTTAATGGTTACCCAATTTTTGTTTGAGCTCAGCTGTCACATTCCTCACACCCAATAAAAGAGAAACTTCTGAATTACAATTTTAGCAAGCTAATAGATAAAGTAATACACTGATTCCTGCAACACTTTGTCCTATCTCACAATTTATGTAACATAGCTATAATACCCAGCCAACTTTTCTTTCTAAATTTCTTTTAAGACATAGTACTCACCTAGAAATAAATTCTGTGGTTTAGTTTAGGTCTGGAATTTTATGTTTGGGGTTTTTTTTTTCCATTGTGAAAAATAATCTGTCAATCTCCACCTGATCTTCTACTCAATTTCAAAACATGAAGCTACCTCACAATCTCATCATTTTTCCTGACAATAATAAAGACATTTCTCATCAGTTGTCTTCACCATTGGCGTAATTAAGCCCTACAGTTATTATGTTAGCCTAATTTGGTGTATGAAATAGGCTCCAAAAGCCTGTCTGCTCATTGGAAAGCGACTTTCTAAAAAAGCAGCTACAATTAAATTTTGTAAATTACTGAGGTCATTTAGCAACCACTAAAACAATTGGACAGTAAAAAATGTAGCATTTTTTCCATGGGAAATAACTGCTTTTTTTCTCATGATTTTTATACTGTGCTGTATTGAATCAACTTCCATGAGACAGAACACCATAATTTTATAAAACTTCCTGAGAAGACTCCAAAACCCAAATCTTTACTTCATGTAGCCTTTCAGAAGATTCTTACTGGTTTTTGAAGATGTCTGATAAAATTACAAGTGAAAGATATGAAATACACATTTCATGATCTCAAGGGCTTTACAAAAAATAGTATTTTGCAATTTCCCACACAAATTGTTTATATGAAAACCTCAACATAATTTCCTATTTATTTAGGGAGATCCTTGATTGCAAAGAAATGGATTTAGAGTACTGGCACACTATAAAAAGGAATCAGAAGTTTCATCTCTCATTTCCCAGCTTCCCCCTTCTCCTCTATTGCCTCTGCCATGTGCCATTTTGCACATATACTTGGTAACAACAGCAACATAAAGCTGTGTAAATTCTCACAGGGAAAGCTGTGAGCTGAGACGCTCAGCGACTTGCATCCTGAGCATATCTAAAGAGGGTCACACAAGGACGCAAATGCAACCTCCTTGAGAATCTGACTGCCAAAATTCCTAACCTTCCATTAGCTTGTGAGGATATGCTAAGCACCCTTGTGGTAGGAATGGCTTTTATTTTTTCAGGTTGAATTTTATTCGTACTGCTATCACAGTCTTACTGTTGCAGAACTATAAGCCCTTTTGCTTTACTAAAGCAGCACTGGAGAAAGCACTCTGAGAACAAGCCTCCCACATAATTATTGCCAGGCACTTGGAAGTGGAAAGGGTGGATCGTGGATTCTTCCCTTCATTTAGAGATTAACTTAATCTACCTTAATATTTGTGAGCAGTTACAGTTATTGGAGGGGTTTTAGTAAGGGTCTTAAATGTGATTAATAGGTGATAAAGTTAGCTTTAAATTAAAAACTTAGCAATCAGAGGTCAGCTATTGACTTCATTTGCTAGTTATGTAGTGATGCGGATGCTTTAAGTGACAGATAATTATTGTCTTGCTCTAGTAATTGCTCATCATCATATGACAGACATTTTCTGTATTTATACAAAGTTAGTGGTGGTTCTGTTGAGATATTTACTTTCTTGCCAAGATACCAATAAAGCTAAGCCATATAACATGACCTTGTTATTCGGCCCAGTATTATCTAGCTATATAAAGAAAAACAGGCTTCCTGCTGACTCTAGCCCTAAAAGGCTCTTAAGCACCAACTTCAGTGGAATTATTGCATGATGTTTTCCTCCTAGGAAATTCAGCAGGGGTGAAAAATGAGTGACTGTGTTTGGAGTAGTGCTTCTATTTACTTTTTAAGTAACTGCTGACATTATGGCTGAGAGCAAAGGTGGTCTAGATATGAATGATCCAAAACCTAGATTTCTCCTCTGCCACAGACTTACCTTGAGTAAATCATTTTAGCTCAAGGAGCAATTTGACAGCCTGCAGCTGCCAAAAGGGGCTGTCCTACTACTTTCCCCTCTCTTGGCCATGCTTCCCTTGCTTGGCACTGGCACTTGTCAGATCCTGTGATGAGCTGATTTAGCTCCTTAAACTGGCAGAAAATAATTAAGTTGTTTCTGCTGGGTTAGTTCTTTGCCTATTTAGTGAGCTGAATCGGTTCATCCAGATGGTGACCAGAGTGGTTTCAGGGGAGGGGCTGGGATGTGAAATCAGGAGAGCTGAACTGGAAAGGGAGGAGAAAGAAGGGGAAGGGGATGCAGGCTTTAGCTTCTGGTAATAGCTGTTAGATCTGCTAAACCCTCTTGTGAAACTTCAAACTCAGCACAGTGTCTCTGAGACCATTCCCTTTCCATAGTGTGTGAAGAATAAGACTTCCATTCATCATCCATTTTAATGGAGCTCCTATTTGCCTAGGAAGTTTAGGCACGAAGAACGCAGTACATGCTATACAAGGAAAAACATGACTCTGCCTAATGCAGCTAAAATAGAAAAAAGTACAGAAAAGAAATTCTGAGGAAGAAGTAAATTTTTTGTTTGTTTTTGCCTGGAATGAGGGCAAAGAATTTATTTGTGTCTGCCAAATTCTACTAAAAGGCATATATTTACAGGAACATGAATGAAGGTAGAAAAACTTTAAGATGGCAGCTGAAATAGCTTAATATGCTTAAGTGCTAGGTAAGAAAATTCATGGAGGGAAAAGAGGGACAGTGGCTGTGAGGTGCTGGAGTCCTTTCTGCGGGAGCCGACATAGCTGAGAGCCGTTGACTCCTCCTATAATGAAAATGAGACAGGAGCAGCCCTGAAGGTAGTGTGAACAAGAGACTTAAAGTTAGGGTGGCTTACAGAAAGCTACAGGGACAGCCTCAGAAGAAAAACCTGAGGCTGATGTTGAATTATTTTGTATACAGGACGAAAGCCAAGCTCTAGCAAGTGCGTATGTGAGCAGACATAAGGCACATAAGCCTCAGGCATGTGTCTGTTCAGCCGGAGACAGAATTGGGATGGAGCATGTTTAGACTGCTTTTCTTTTCTCACCGGTATATTATCCTTGACTTTAAAATCTGTCTCCATCTTCAGCTAATGAACTAAACTGTATTTAATTGTGAAGTGTTCCAAGGAGGGGATCTAGAGTATTGCAAATTTTGTTCCTGTATTTTTTAATCCTGTGAATGCAGTGGGCTTTCTAGTATTTGTAAGTATGAGTTGAATGAGGATTTTTAGGATCAGGTCTAATAGCTGTATAGTATCAATTCTGCTATATTAGCTTGTTGAAACATTTGGGCTTTCCCCCCTTTATTTTGTAAATGCATAATTTACATCTAAAGCAAGAGTAAGTATTATAGAATACAGAGGCCAGAGTGACTGTTTTGAAACTCCCCTGAGCTTACTGAAAGAAAATAGTCCTTTTTGTATTCTGTAGCTCTCACTAAGCTCTCAGTAAGATTTCTGCAAAATGTTCTGTGTGCAAACAGCACCTAAATCTCTTCTCAGACAAAAACAGGTATGTAAGGCCATATTTTCAATCAAATATCTCATTTCTGTATACATTTTGGCAAATCAAGAGAGTATGAGAAGAAGAAAAGAGAATATCCTAGACACCTGGAATTCATATGGAAGGAATTTTAACCAAGTCACTTAGCTGCCAAAGGCTTTTGCCTGTAATGGGAAAGTGAGTTAGGTGTGACTGTTCACTCAACTCCTGCTCAGATTTTGGCTAATACACAGTGCATACTAAGGCCTAATGTATGGTGGCAGCAGTGCCATTAGGTCGAAGGAAGGACAACACGTAGGCAGGACATGATGGCCAGAAAGGGCTAAAGGTCACTATCACCTGCAGCCTGCCGTCTCCTGCAAGACCAAACTTCCAAGCTGGAAGGCATAAATACTTCAGCTTACCCCAAAAGTTTTTGAAGCAGATCCAACAGCAGCTGGACTACTGAGGCTTTCATGCTTGCTGGTGTGATACAGGTGTTAGGGGAGAAGCTGCTGCCCAAGCATTCACGTACCAGTCCAGGGGTTGGACACACACCACCCGAGATTTTAACTGCTAGGACAGGACTCCTTTTGCAGTGGGTGACTCCAGCACACCGGTGGGTGCCCTTTTCAATTTGTCACACACACACACTCACCCTTGGGCACTGCTTCTTCCCTCAGGCTTGACCCTAGGTTCCCCAAAGCAGAATGTCTAATCAAGGCCTTCAAAATAAAAAGTGTGATTTATTGTATCTATGGTGCACAAATTTAGACAGCTTGAGCTGGGTGCCTCCGAAAAGTGACCCCAGACACTCTGATACCTGGGCAATTACACCCTTATGATCTAAGTTCCTGCCCTTCACACCATAATCTGGTCCAATAGTAATATCCAGGTCTGGGGTCTTCTTCTCTCTTATTGGGTCCTTTTTCTCATCTCTAGGCTAGTTAAGAGAAAGTCTCTTTCCTGTTTTTTAGGCTAGTGGTTACTATGTCTTCTTTTCCTGGCTCAAACTGGCTCTGGGGCTTTCTGAATCTCCTTATTCCTCCAATCAGAGACTAGGTCAACATTAAGCAAAAGCATTAAGCAAGCTACGAGTTCTGCTTTATCATGAATGACTACATTTAAGCAGATAAACAAAGTCCTTGAAGCCCCCCAAAACATATTAACAGCCTCTGTAATTTATATACATTCCTGTGCTGTCGTAACCTCACAATCTTACCCCATTATTGCCATGTGCCGTTTATGTCTCGCTCGAGTGTGGTCCACGTGCTCATCTAGCTCCGCCTTGCCACCTTCCCCAACCCAGGGGAGGACTGCACTATGACAGAGGACAAAGGATGAGCACTCTCACCGTCAGCCAGGTAACTTGCTCGTAGGTGCACGAATTACAAGTCATGAGTTGCAAATTATGAATTAGAGAACTTGTGAGTTAGAAACCTCATGAATTAAGCAATGAATTAGTGAATTTACTTGTTAGACTAGTCTGTACAAAGGGGATTGAGCCTCGTTTGTCATGTTTGTTTGTTTGTTTTCTTTCCTAATAAGCTCATAAAATAAAGTTTAATTTACAGAGTATGTTGTCCTGTAAATTCGAGATTCAAACTGACTGTGACAGTTAGGCTCCAGGGGGGCGGTTTTCAAATACCACCACAAAAAGCTAATTTCATCACTTCTTGGAACTAGCTTTCAAAGTACACTGCAGCAATGCTGCTTATCATTACTTCAGCCTGTGCTTTTATCACAAATGATATTTGAAAATAATAATCAACTTACTTCTTGGGACCGTGGGCTTCATAAATGAAAAGATCTAGACCTTCTAATGTTTATTCATGCTTACAAAAAAAAAAGAAGAGAGAATCACAGTCCAGTCAAATCTCGGACTGAATTGAGCGTGGTGACTGGGGTGGTGGAACCTCCTAAGCAGCCACAGAGTTTTAGAGGTCTTCTGGAGGTCTCTAAACCATTGGGGAATATTGGTGACATAGCTGCAAACATCTGGGTACTTGCTTGCTAAAACTTCTATGCATCTAAAAAATACAGCTCTCCTTTTGGCATGTTACTCCAGTGACTGTGATGGGGTTTTTTTGGTGAAAGAGAGTGGATGACTTCTGAGTGGTACCTCCATTTAGAGATGCTGTATCCATTTCCTAACACTTGGCTGATGTATATAGCAATTTACACATAAATTGCAGTTATGTTAGTAGCTCTGCTAGCCAGCTGATCCTCAAGGTGTCAGGTTTTATGTAAAGTGTCTGAATTTTGTATGCTTGCATACTGTCCATGATTCTCCACAAGAGAAAACTAGGCAGAGAGATACAAGAAAGGAATTCTGTAGTCCATGCAGCCCTCAATGATGTTATCTCTTCAGGAGTTGCACAAAAAGAGAATGCACCATTAGATTAGGATATAGAAAGAGACAGGTTAAGAAGTTACATTTTGGGGAGATGGAAACTGAGGGTTAAGCACTGCTCAACAATTTGATGTAGTAAATGCAGAACTCTCATTTTAGAGCATATTCTTTCTCCCTAACCATGTTTACAATCAGTTCTCAAATAAAGTTGTCCCTTTTCTGCTGCCTTTCACCTGTTTCCAATTTTGGGGAGTTGGTTGGCATTCCCAGTCCCTGGGACAAGAGGTTGAAGATTTCCCTAGCCCATTTGTGCACCTAACTGCACACACAGCTGCAGAGGAGACTTCAGTGACTCAGGTGTGTGTCCTTAAAGGAGATTTTAACAGGTGCTAACGGTGCTATGAAGAAGTTACTGCAATCTCAGGTAACATGCAATTTCTTCAGTAAAATGACTAAGTTTAGCACCAAGCAAAAAGGAGTATTGAAAATGCTGCCATAATGGCAGTGAAATTTATTTTGCATTGACAGAAATATCCTAAACTATTGCTAGATATGTTACTTGCTGATTAAACTTCAGTACCTCCAAGCAAACACTTGAAAACCTCAGCTTTTAATCAGCCAAAAGTAAATTATCATAAATAATAGTTAACAGTAAATAAACATAATGATAAAGTGGATAATTTAAAACCATTTAGGCATGAAAGTAAATAAAGAAGCGGTTGTACCTTATAGGATTTGCTCTCAGATTTCAGAACATCTGGAATTGCTCTGTGCTTTCTCATATAATGTAAATTATATTTGTGGAGAAAGAGAAGGACAGACTATGACAGTGTCAGAAATGAGATTCCCAAGGTGGACTCAAGCTTTCTTCTGCTTCTCAGATAGCAGTAGGCATAGCATCAGTGCGAACAATTACAGCTAAAAATCTTAGTCCTTTGAAGCGACCACAAGCTGTTTTTGCAAATGCTATTTTGTTTACAATCTGCTTGCATGGTCTGAGAGCAAATACATGAAGAATAATCTGTAAGTTTTCATCCCTGTGTAAAGTGATCCAACCTTGGTGCAAGGCCCTTCTTAAATATAGTCTATACAATTGTTGTACCAAGTTGTATAGTTACTACACAACCACTGTAGAAAATGTTTCAAATGTAGAAAATGTATCAAAATCAATTTGATTAGGCACACTTATGCAAAAGTCATTACCAGGTAACTAACATAATCAACCAATTTTCGATTGATTACTTCCAAGAAAACCCTAAGACACTTTCGGTATTTTATCATTTTCTACTAATAGACTTCTATTTATTCATAAAATACACTTCAAAGTTTCAGAAATACCCAAATAAAAAAATAGTGTTCTAAAAGTGTGGTCTGCATTTCTGTAATTATTAAGACAACTTGATTTTCATCAGCTGAAATCAGCACATAGCATCATAGTTTTCTGAAATGCCATTATGGAGGTCAATAACCCAATGGATGTTCAATTTGCATAATGTGATTTTCCTTTGCTTTTCACTGAAACAACACAAAATTCAAACCTTGGGGTCCTGAAGAGGGACTGAAAATCACTGAAAATTACCTTTTTACCTTATTTCTGTCTTGTGGCAGAGACACAGTGAAGTCTTGAATTCAGACAGGCTTAAGTAGCTTTCTAAATTATGACGGCTTATCTGTAGCTTCCAACAACCAGCAATGCCTAGACCAGGACCTGTGGCAGGGTCCCTGTAAATCAGCACAATAAATTGCAGGGAGAGAAGACGTGAGGAAAAGTTTCGCCTAGCTGAATCAGATAGAGTATATAAGAAAAAAATTACAAAATCAATATATATTGCATATTTCTCTCTGCAGAAACAAATGAAAATGTAGGTCCTGTTAGAACATTTTTATATAGCACTGGCCTTCATACTATCAGATTAACTAGGTTGTGTGTTTAAAATAGTTTGTTAGTTTGGTTTTTTGATCTCAAATATGCTTCCTTTTAGAAGCTTCACTTTGTTGTAAAAATACTTATTGCTGTTTTTCCAGAGTATTTTTTTTTCCAGTAGGAGATTGAGATTGGAGACACAAACATTTTAATTGTCCCAGATTACTATTAAATGGGCATGCAGTGTGTGTTCCAAATAACCTCTTTCCCCCCCTGCTTGTTCCCCCCAGCCATGCCGGGAGCTGTCTACCCCAGAGGACTTCCCCAGCAGGCAGTTTAACTTGCCCTGCTGTTGTAGGAGTTCCCAGATGGAGATCCCAAGCAGTGTCCACAAGATCTCCATGCCTGGCTGGGGTAGAACAATATAAGGCCACGTCACCTCAGCTTCTCCCCTCTCCCTACTCCTGGAAAGGGAAATGTCAAATTAAAACCAACTTTGGGGGTTCTGTCTCTCATCTTGCATTACAGTGGTTCCCCAAACCCAAGCTTTGTAGCAGGTGATCCAAGAAAGGCTTGAGAGCACTTGCACTCCCATCTCTGTACTCCCATGAACTCTCTGCTGCTTAATAGATATGGGGATGAAGGTGGTGCCCAACCCTCTGGAGTACTGGGCTACTCACCGTGCATCCCACAAAGAACTAGATTCCTGCAGGAGGCCAATACAACCAATCTAAGTGGCTTTTGGAGGGCAGACGTGCTTTTGCCTAGGAAATAATTCATAAGGGAGATTGAAGTCCGAGAGCACGGAACACTCTTAAGAGCTGTTATCCTAGAGACAACAGCATTTATCCTTGCAGCATTTTTGATGATGCTTCCATAAAATTCTCTAGCAGTTTCCCAGAGCAGATTGGGGATATTTCAGACAATTCTGCAAATACTTGGTGGAGGCATTGAGTCTTCTGGAAAAACTGGGTACAATATCGATCTAGGAGGTAGTAGGAAAGAAAGTCACTATATAATTGTTTGGTGAACAGAACTTTAAGTTCCATTTTACTCTGTTGGCTAAGAGAGTACCTGAATCCCTCAGCACTTGCTCAGCTAAGCCTGGCACTGCAGAGCAGCTAGGGATTGGCCTCAAGAGAATCCACATTAAGTATCTGTTTAAGTGGATTAAGACAGAAGCTGTATTCTATGAGAGTAAAACACAGTAACTTCCTGGTTACACATATCGGCCAAGCTACGCTTTAATATATTAGCTGTTAATCTTTTGCTTCTGGTGACTTTTCTCTGTGCCAGCTGCTGCAATTCAAAACATAATTCCTAGTGAAGTGGTGAAAAAAAAATTAGAGAATGCCCAGGTGCAAGCTGTTCAGGGCTGGGAGGCTGATTTCCAAGCCAATTTCAGACCAGATGATGCTTGTAGACAAGTCTGAAGCAAGAGTGAAATGGAATAACCAAAGGAGGAGGTAAACCACACCAATAAAAGCTGAATGGAGCCAATATTATAGGACTTTGGTAAGCTATATGAGATGGGTGATAAAATTTATCCATCTTTTTTACTGTGTGCCTAGCAACAGTGATGGCTGAGAAATTACAGTGTTGAACCCAGGATCAGAATTTTTTTCTGATCTTTGGAAACCAAAAACATATGCTGCAAGACGTAATTGGGTGAGAATTAATCATCCACCACTGCAGTAAGTAGGAAAAATTCAGCTCCTACTTGACATCTCTGCATATGAAATGGGCTATAATTGCAGTGACTAATATTTCTAGCACTGTTGTGCTGGATCCATGCGTTTTGAAGAGGTACTTGAAGGACTCCTAGTGTTAACAAGTAAAGCTCATTTTGGACAATATACACGTACCCATGCTGAATGTTGGTATGAAGGGGGGTCTTAATATTCCTAAAGCCTTACTTATGCCCCTAATTTGTTTCCTAGAATATTTCTTGAGATGGTTTGGAATAAAATTATAGGAAAAATTGGTCATTACACAGTAATACTTTTAATGAAAAATCACTTCTGACTGAACAAGCAGGTATGTTTGAAGTTAGAGAGTTTCCAGGGAGGACTGTTCAGGCCTACTTGAAGAGTAAGTCTGAAGACGAATGTGTTTAATCATGAAAGCCACGGTTCATTATACCGTGTACAACCTGTCTGCCAGCACCTGACTGGAAGCAAAATGGGACAGGTTTAGATTGAAAGGGGTCACTGCTAACATGCTGATTTGTTCCTCCCAGCAAAAGGGAAAAAAGAAAATTAAACTAACATTTTGATACTAAATGAGCTGGTTTTCCTCACCTACAAGTCCTAAAAAATCGGCTTAACAAATATTTTTATTAAAGGGAAAAAGAGAAGGCTGAAGAGGTGGACAAATAAAGTGACTCTGATCTTGTAGCATAACTTGTGCTGCTGGTTGTTGCTGGTGTCACCCCCCTGCTCCACACTGCCTCTTCTTCCTTGCTCTTGTAACCACCATCGTTCATCACAGCTGTGCTGCTAACAGGCCTGCTCCTTAGCACTACCACCAAAACACAGCTCTCCACTGCAAGAATTTCAAATTCCTTCTTCCATTTCTCTTCTGCAAGGCCTGTTTGCTTTGCCCTGGAGTGGCTGTTGCTGACGCTGTTGTCTGGTGTCGTTGCCCTAATGCAATGCCCAGCAAGGGAGCATTACACTGAGCCTGTACAGTGCTGTAACTTGGGTTGCTCTGTAGTCCAGCTGGGTTGCCTTTGTAACCAGCTCAGCATGTGCAAAATTCATGGGGTTTATGCCTGTCCATCAATGTCTTTCATTTCTCTTCCTTTTGCTCCACCAGATAAATAGCAACAGAGTTCACCTCTTCCTGAGGGCTCCTCTGCCGTCTGGGTTCATCGGTGGGGAGGCAGATGTGGGGTCTTGTCATTGCTTTTAGTCCCAGCCATCAGGCTTCTGTATATACAGGTCCTAGGGGAACTGGATTGATGGACTTCCTGGCCTGCTGCAACTTCCCTCTCTCATAAATATTCCTCCCTATAACTAGGCAGATGATAATCGGGTCCACCAACAATCCCAAACAAGTGTCAACCAACAGACACCTGGACTGAAAAACCAGATGTAACTATACAGACCTTCCTGTAACTGGCAAAAGGAGAAGAGCAAAGGCTTTCATTAAAGATGTGCTTCCTTTTCCTTGGAAGTGTTCATCTGTTGGTTTGAGTATTTTAGAAGGTCTTAAGACAGCCATATTGGCCTAGATCTTTATCAGTCACAGGGGTAGAGCAGAGGATGTTTACAGACCAGGAGAAAGCACCCAGGATATAACAGAAAAAGTCAGCAAAAAAGGAGCATTTGATGCTTAGAGATTTTATTTTATACTAAGTTTCTAAGACTGCCAGTCATTTTTGTAAATCAGTAGCAAACTATTTCATGTTTGTCTATGAATTATGTGAGTACATTAAAGGAGACACAGCCTCTTACATAGTAAGCATGCACGCTCCATCTATCTGTAACCTCCAGGAAAATGAGTCCCTTGTGACTGTTTATAAATACCTCCAAGGGACATGCTGCAAGGTGAGAGTAAGGTGAACAGATATATAAAACTAGATAAGAATAAGCTGGCAACAACTAAATTTTGGCTAAAAATCCAAAGACTTCCTAAACTTGACCACCGGAGTAGCTCTGGAGCAGTGAGGAGAGGAATAAAAAATGAACATACTTCTAGGTGAAATTCAATAATAAATTTATAATGGCCATTATATGACATGGTGCATTCAGTGGCCTAAGTGTAATGATTAAGGAGGTCGTTTTCAAGCCTACTTCAAATGTTTTGAATTAAAGGTATTCTCTGAAAATTTTTTATTGAACAACTTGGTAGTATGCCATACATAATTCTCATTGATGGTGAGGAATATGTAATTTGTGTAGTATCTGCATCCAGTTATTTATACAGCAGTTGATTAAAAAAATATTTTAAAGAAAATATGCTATTCCAAATAAGCCATAAATATTTCAGGTTTTGCAAAGATAGAATACCTTTTTTGCTTCCTAGGTTGTTTTGAGGGGAAAAAAGAAAGAAGGGGAGGAAACATTCATTATATAGGCCCTTGTCCTTGCATCATTAGAAATGTTACTACTGAATATTACTGAGACTGGAGCAATTAATTGCACATGCATATGCTCTAAAGTCATCAGCTATACACACGTACATGGAAAAGTTGGGAAGTGGGCTAGCATACGTGTATGTTTAGGAATATATATAGTGTTCACCTCAGGGCAGAAAGGCATGCTTTAAACTCTGCTGTTGAGGACTGAAATCAAACTTGAACCCTGAATAGGACTGTAGTTGATTTTTTTCCAACATTGAACTAAATTGTTCCTTGAATCATCCATAAGGTATGTGCAATAGGTGCAAAAGGAGTGTTTCCTGCAGATGTCTGAAGCTCTAAGATGCTACTTTGACGTAGGAAGCAGAGAGTAATTTTTCCTAAGAACTGAGGTCTGAAAAGCCCCAGAGAAGGACCAGAGGCCTTTTAATCTTTCAAATAAGACACCAACCCTAAGGAAGCTGTTAGCATGTCATTTATCTCAGCTGGAAACAGAGTCCATGTCTGGACAAGTAAACCTGAATTCCTGCGGTAAAGATGAAAGTGAAAAAAAGCTGTTGGGCCAAGGGTTGGATAATGTGTGTTTATCATGGCCTCATTTCTTGCTAAAAAACTATTAGAAAACACCAGCTGCACAACTTGCTGTGAATATCAAGTTAATTGGGGAAGCCGCTGCTTCTATGCAGTCTGTCCCCCAAAGCAAACACGAAACGCATAAACTGTTAGAAAGTAATGGGAATCATCTTATGGGATGATAAGTGCTGCACTTTCTGAAGCTCAGAACTGAATGATGCAGATACCTTGGATGTATCTGGAGGCCTGGACAGCCATCATCCTTCCAAGAGATGCCAGTGGCAGAAGAGCCAGTGATAGTTTTGCCATCATGTTTTCAACAGAAGGTTTTTATAAATTGTTTTTTATGATTTTTTTTTTTCCAAATTCTGACTGTTTAAGTGATACCAAATTATTTAGATGCATGTATTGTTTTAATAGCACTAGAGTGTCCTCATTTCTATGCTGGCTGCCAAAATGTTTATGCTATGACTAATGGGTGGTGATTTATGCCATATTGGGAAGACGGTTGGACTGCTTCATACAGGCACTATGGCTGATACTTTAGTAAAACTAGTTAAATAAGTAAAACTGTTAATACTAAGCAAACTGCTAATTTAAGAAGCCTCTCATGACACTCAAAACCCAGACAAACAGACAACAGTCAAAAATAAGACAGATCATGTTAGGGCATAAAGTTTGCTCACAAAAAAAGAAAACAGGGGGATCTATAATCAAAGTAAATGAAATACTAATTCTTAATTTCAGTCAAAGAAAAAGAAGATAATATTTCTGTAAGTGTTTGTCTTTTTATTTTGCTCCTGGTATAACTTGCTATAGTGGGGCTAACTGAACCAGAAAAAGTCGAGTAAGCTGAACTAAGAGACCATGGTTTGAAGTAAGGAGGTGCTTAACTACTGTTCCGTAAAGCATTATTGATTCAGTGAAGTGTTAGGTGGACTCAACGCACATGTCCATCTAGACCGGTGGATACCGTCAGGGCCTAGAACATCTTCACAACACTCAGTTTTTAAAACTGCTTACTGATTGTTCTGGTTTGTTTTGGATTAAACTCTACAAAAATGTCAAATGTTCTGTAAATAACAGAGGAAGAAGGAAAGGAACTGATACTGCTGCTGCTGAATTGCTTCATTAACACCAGTATAGTTATCTTAGATCTGCATCACCTGCCACAGACTGAGTAAAATATCCAAAGGGGTTTAAAATGGAATTTTCAATTTCTGTCGCTATATTGTATAATAAATATGAGAAACATATTTTAGTGACACTTCACTGTGGATTGTCTTGTGGCAAATTATTGCCTCCTGTACTGACTGCACAAACTGGCAACATGATGCCTCAACATAGAGAAGCTTTTTGCAAACAGATGGCTGTTTGGGGACCGGGGATTGCATACTAAATGGGGGATGCAAAGGAATGACACTTTGTCTACCACATCCTCATCACAGGATCAAAATTAGGAGCTTGATGTGTAGTCATGGGCAAGTGGTAAGTGCCTTTGCAGAGGCTAATCAGAACACCGTTGTTAAATGGTTAGGTAGTTTAACTCTGCTATTAACTGAGACATACTCACCGGTAGGTGAAGTTCAACTCTTACAACTGTACCAGCTCTAAAGAAATGTAAACAGGATGATACCTGTGCTTTATTTCACAGGGTGTGTAACCCTGCCACAGTAAAGCTTTTAAGCAGTTCTGTCTGTACTTTGTGGAATCAACAGCCTGGAAATTTTTTGCAACATAATACCTTGAGATATGTTCACGATAAATTATTTTAGATGGAAATGAGTCATGCTCCTGCAGTGAAATGCCTTTCTAACATTGCTCAATAAGAAATAACAGGGAGTCAGTTTTATGGTGATGAAAACAACACCCTGAAAGAAAGACTTGTGAGGGTAAAAGCTCTGCTAGCTTTGATATTCATGAAATGTGGAGAAGATTTACTTACACATCACTCTGAATCTGCAACCGCTGGGTTGCAGCATGAAAGCAAGAGGTCTGAGGGTAGCTACGTTTCTGGCGGTAGATTTTTAACAATTATCTTTAACAGCTCTTGGTCATCAGGACAGTGTTGTGGTTAAATCATTAGATTTGTTTTGGGTGCCAACAGGAGAGGCAGATGTGCAGACTCACACTAGGAAATAGAATCAACCCTTCAGAGTCATTAGAATTTGCCAAGAAAATTAAGACATCTCCAGCCCTCCCTTCAGACTGAAGCTGATGAGGTATGGAGAGGGCTCTGATGCTGTAGGTAGAACAGACAATATGAAGTAGAAGAAAAATGACCAAAGGTAAAAAAGAGCTCAGAGCCAGCATGTATTTGCCGTGTGTAGCTCCAGAACTAGTTTAGCATTTTTTGGGTAGGGAGGTGAGATTGGAAAGGAGAGAAAGTAATATCAGCAATGGATTATATTATTTGGCTGGGCTTTGCAAATGACAGCAGTGTGCACAGCATGGACTGGGGGATTGAAGCAGTGCCCTTAATTCAAAAGAATTAGGCCTAGAGGCAAAAGGTTATGCTGCAGCAAAAGACAAACTAGCAGCCTAAAATCTCACACAACATTTGTGAACTTTGATTTGGATAAAGAAAGGTGAACAGGCAAAAGTTGTGCCAGAAACAATGATATTAGCACTACAAAGAAGATAAACAGCTAAAAGCTGGGCTGTGTAGCATTGATCTTACAATAGAGGATGTGATTATACAGGTAAATACCAGCTGGGAAAGAATCCGTTCTGTGACAATGCTGGGAAAAAAGGTAGGTTAGATAAAGGTGAAGCTCTTAGTTTCATCTAAAGTGTACCCACTGGCAGGGCATTAAAGTGACTGAGGAAGATACTGAGGACAGACCAATAGACAGGACAAAAACCTGTGCAGACTAAAGCTGAAAAGCTCAGGAACCCAAGGTAAAATCTCTAGGAATGCTACTGTTGCCTTAGAGCAATACAAGTCATTGAGGATGGGGTTCAGGCTGCAATTAAAATACCTCAGTTAAGAAGTCTGGAAATGTTTGATTATCCAGAAGTTTTCTAAGCTCCTATTAGAGTCAACAGAGATTTGGAGTTTAAGTAAGTTGGTTACTCATATATAAGCATCTAGCCCTCTCCAGTGAGACATGGGTTACTTACAGGTCATGTTCCATAGCTGCAAACCCCATGTGAATGCCTCCAGCACCCAAAGGAGATACACACTGGGCCAGATATGTTTGCCTAATCATGAATGTTTAATGCCGTTGTAGGTGCAATGGCTTATTTTACTGAGCCTCCAGTGGCCATACCAGCAAGGTATGGATTTCTAGTGGGTTCTGCATCAATTTGCCAGTCCTTTGTGGAGGTTTTTCGATATTGCTAGAGCACCTCAGATGGCACTATGTACCCACGGTTAGGAAGATGAATTCTGCCTCTAGCATCTGGTCACGGTATTGTAGAAAGACCTTTGGACAAAATGTGGGTTCTGATTTCCCTCAGAGAAAAAATTAGGCACTTAGCACAACATGATAAAATATCTTATCTCTGTATGTCAGCCAATACTGGTATTCTGTTTAAAAGTTACAGGACAGAGACTTTTAATACTTTTCTCTAACATCTTAAAAAGAATATGTAAATGTCATGTGCAGATTGTAAAAACTCTGGGAGGAAAGCCTGTGTTTTAGTCTCACCTCAGATAACTGTGTTAAAGAAGTGGTCAAGTGTCTTTAATATCTCAGGAGTTGGATGGCTGCAGCAAAACAGGCAGGGGAGAAAACTTGTAGGAATAACACCCTAACCCCAAAAATAAATGAAAAAAAAAAAAAATCTAGATTACTATTCACCCTTTCTGGTGTAGTCTTACCAGAAAACATGCCAGCTGGACAGGGCCCTGTCTGTAAAGGAACATGCTAGTCATGTCACTCATCTCTCGATCTCACGTTGTCTCTGAGTTTCTCTTTACCTTAATCCCTGAATACGCATGTGATATCTGTTGGAGGGAGGCAGGAGTCAGTGCAGAGGAGGAAAGCGGTGCCTGCAAAAGTGTCCCCAGTGTGGGGTTTGCCCTGGCTGCCCCTGAGCCCCTTCTGGCAGCCAGCACAGCATATACGTTGGGTGGCACAGAAGGAATGACTGTGTCCCTCGCCTACATCGCGGCTCTGTCCTCTTCAGCAAAGGGAATGGGCTGACGCTGCTGCGCATCATACAAAATCCTGTTAACACCAACTGGAGGAATTCTTCTGCATCGTGAATGTGTTCTTGCTGGAGTCACAGTAGTACCTTAAATGGAACTCTCCTGATGAATGCAGTTTCATCAGGATGATTAAGTAATGAGGCAAGCCAAGGTTAACATACTAAAAAAAATAATTTAATGTGTGGCAAAAGCAATTTGCATTGCTTATGTAGCATACCTGTAGTTTATTTCAATGAAAAATCCAGGTGTTATAAATTATCAGCTTGGAGAATTTTACACAGTGAAGGAATGACATTCATTCTTAATTAAACTAAATCCTTTTAATAAAAAGCTGATATTGGCTTGTCAGACTACAGATACAACTTTAATTTATAAACTACTAGCCATTCTGTTTTAATGTAGCAACTATGAAACTATATCGATAAAAGTACTAGAAAAGAGGTAGTCTGTGAAAAAAAAACCCCAACCAAACCAAAATAAGAAGTCTTGATCCAGAAAAAATGCTTGAAAACAGACATACACCTCACTGATGCAGGTGACTATGCAGGAAGCAAGGCACTGGGAATAGAGATGTAACAAGATAATATCGAGTTTAATTCCACAGTATAAAATATTATATATATTTCCAGTCCCAGAAGCTTCAGTTTCAGCTGACCTACCTGGGCCTCTTTGCATTCTTGCTTGTGTTGGTTTAAAAAGGATTCTTTTCATCTCAAAGTCAGGTCCCAGTGATGCAAGTCCACAACTGAGCAAATCTTCGTGTTTTCATTCCCTGAGATGAAGGTTACCCAGACTTTTGTGTTACAAGAACTGTACTTGTGGACAAATTTAATTCAAATGGCTTAATGAAGGGAGAATGACTTTTAGAGTATTTTTTTTTATGTTTTCTGCTCTGTAAGACAACTGCAGTTCAGATCTAAAATGTTTATTTTTTTCTGTTCTTAAAATGCCAGTCGGACCTTTGCCAATAGGAACTGGCATAGTGAGCGAGCCCAGCTGTACATTTGGCCTTTTTAGTCCATTATTGTATTTTGAATTACTTGGACCATAGGGTGACATTTTTACCTTCTATCTATTTCCTACTAATTTTCTGGGGTTTTTAAGGTGCCACTTGCCATCTGTCTAATATGAGTAATAGCTAGTGTGCTCTGGCAGTGACACTGGAGCCTACCTTTCCATTTAACTTCTGCAGAGGAGAGCAAAATGGATGCAGACAATTTTAAATGCTACTACAGCTTTTTCATTTTTCTTCTGACATAGGCTCACCATGATTCATGAGAATAACCTTATTTTCTTGGTCTGGCAATTCCAAGGTTTATTTTATTTGCTAGTAGAACTAGACTACCTGTGTTTTCACTCTGGTTAGTCTTGTCCCAAGAATGCTGTGGCCTTCTGCTCTGACAGTAGTAAGTTCTTCTAGCATTATGCAAGGGATCAATTAACAAGTGAATAATTGTCTGCTGTGCAATTATTCCATTTAGTTCACTGCTGTCTATGATAATTGATTATAAGACAAGTAGTACATGGCACACCTAGTCTCTTCTTGGGCCCTATACTGAGATAACTTTTTATTTTGTGTAGGTAGTAGTGAAGGGTCCTGGGTGAATTTCAGTCTGGTACCAAAATTCTGCGTGCTTCAATGATGGTTAGAATATTCATTTTCTTCTGAATTTCTTTATTTACCTATCATTGTGCTACCAAGTTATTTTCATATCCACTTTCAGAAAGGAAGAGTTCATATTTCTGGTAAAAGGTATGGTAAACAGAAACCTAGAGAGATTAAAATTTGCTGGTGTTGATATAAGGAGATGCTGCCATAAACAGAAATGCAAATGAGGTCTCTCATGTCTCTGCTTAATACCACAAGCATGACTTTTTCCATCTTGTTCTCATGGTGCAGTAAATCAGAGAAAAACAGTCATTCAAAAGCAATTCCTGTTTAAAATTGAGGTCAGAATTTTAAAACAGTTGACATTATTCCCTTAAATGATTTTGTATTTCTCCTGATTTAAGTCCACATTTACCTTCTTTGTCCAAAGAGGTTTTAGAAGGCTCTTATAGCCCTGTTTGCTCTTTTTGCAGCTGTAAGAGGATGAGCAGTAATTCTCCTATTGTGAGATCTGTATATTGCCCTCTGGTACTTCAGCGTACTTACTTATACTTATTTATTATAAGCTTCACTGTTGCTATTCTTTCCATTAAAGCACTTTTTCTATACCATGACATGTTTTTTTGCACTTACTGGGGCAGCACATGAATCTGTCATGTCACTTCACTCACTCTGAGTCTCTTGAGAGAGACTCTGGGTATTTTCAATGCTCTTCTCTTCAGACAGCTGAAACAAACAGCTCTTAGCTAATTCTAGTAATTCAGTATGTAAACTAGTCTTAGTTAAAATTTGCTATAGATAATGACCAAGATGGGAATGAACTGGATTTGTCAGTTTTATTGAACTTAGGCAGATATGCAATATGGTTATCAAATATGTACTTTACAAACCTAGAAAGAGCTCTCATAAACTGGAAGGTTTATTATGATAGAGCACCAACCCTCAATATCATCACATACTTATTTACACTAACAAGCATGTTAAGAGACAGATTTCTGCAGGTCTTAATGCTCATCTGATTTTGAATAGTTTTAAATAGTTGTTCAAAAATTTATAATATAATGCGTTTCATGGCAGTGTACAGAGAATGAGGGCATTTGGCAGCACCCCCTGCCCCAAAATTGTGGCAGAGTAGTTCTAAGAAAAAGTATTGTAGTCGAGGATTTTTAGCCATGCCTCTATTCTGGCTCTTGCTACACCAAAGAAACTTAAGTATCTTTTTTTTGTCCCTTTGAAAGAGCAGAGATGATTTACATGGAATATGAGAAGTTTCTTAATAAGGACCAAAGCTGTTAACAAAGGAAAAAAAACCCAACCTGTTGTAAAATCTCCATATTACATCATATGCCAGCGTTATCTGCTAGCTGGAGATATGATGCACCACAGATTAAAATTCTGAAGAGATCTCAAACTGGTTATTTAGTTCTGAGAATAAATCACTGTCAAGAATTTCCACACTCTCTTTTCTGCTAGACGTAGGGTATGTGTATACCATTCCAGTATATGTTATTTAATCTCATCTTTGAAGTTAGACTTTGGTTCAGTTTCACACGCTATCATCAGCATGATTTACATTTCAACCTGAGAAGACTTTTATTTATCTCCTCAGGTGGGGAATGGCTAGGACAATAAAAAAGCTGTGGCCCTCTCATAACACTGCCCAGGCTAGTGTACTCATGAGAGCATGTTATGCATCTACACATTTTTCCTGATGGCTATTGTCTTGTTTCACTACTCAGAACATCTTAGAAAAACAATTGAAAGAAATGTAACAAGATTGTCTTGCCTGGTCCCCTGCTCCATACCAGAATCACTTATTCCATCCAAATTTCCCAGGCAGTGTTGAGAGCCTCATTATTAGTAAGGTTTTCCTAGTATCTAACACGAACCTTTCCAGCTTGTCTAACAGGAACCTTTCAAGTCTGTTACTACTGGAATCATTGGGCATGGACATGAAAAGCAATTTTTTACTTCTGTTTTCATCAACCATTTATCATTTTCTTCTCTGAACTATCCCTAGTATTCAGCGGTTTTCCTTAAAGTGCAGTTTCCAAAACGGGGCACAGTTGTTGGAGCAAAGGCTTTACCAGTGAGGTGCAGAGACTAAGGACTGCTTCATGTGTCTTTCAGGGCATATTCTAATACATACACTCTTTTTAACATTAAGATGTTCCTAATTGCTTTTCAGTTTGTGATCTCCCATGACTTCTTGAGTTTCTAACAGAATATTTCTAATGAATTGTTTCCCTAGGCATTTATAAAATTCAATATCCTTAAATAAATACCTTGTACATATCCCCGTTGAATTTTGTCTTTGTTTTCCAGAGCCCTCCACAGTAGCTCATTTTGTATTGCAATTCTGTCACCCAGGGCAGTATTTTTTTCTCAGCCTCTTGTTATCTGCAAATTTAATAGCATGTACTTTCTATTCAGTAACCCAGGTGGTAAAGAGGTTATTGAATAGTACTGGATCCAGGACATAACCCTACTGAATAGTATATCCTTCCATTTTGATAACCAACAACAGATAACTACTGTCTGAATGAAGTTTTCTAACTAATGTTATGTCCAACCCATGGCAGTGTTATGTTTTAGAAAACAGAAGCCTAATCCTTGTTTTGCTTATGAAATTATATACGATATTTGACAAGCACATCAAGTGTTTGTGTCAAAGCAATTGCTTCTGCCTGTTATACAGTCATGGGAAAAGCCATGCTGGTTTCAAAGTATTTGTTCATAACAAGTTTATGTTTGGATGACTTCAGTTAAGTGCTTATTTAATTATTTTAGCAGAATTTTTATGATAAACTAAGTGGATTAGTTTATAAACCCTTAACTCTTCCTTTTTAAGGACAGGCATTGTGTTTGCCCTCTTTCTCTACCCTCCACAACTTTGCAAATAGAGCAGCCACTTCTCTAAGGCTGCTTTAGCCAGTTCTAAGTATCCTAGGCTGACATTTATCAAGAATGCTCCTTCTCTACTCCATTCAGTCTAAGTTGTAGTTATAGATTGCAAAATGAATGTGTGAAAACATTATTTGCATTTTATCACAACCTGCCTGTATATAGTTTTTGTGAGGACACAGAGCAACTACAGCTATAATGATGACTGGCGGTGTAGAAAAAAATGGGTTCTGCATTCACATAGTTACTTTTTTGCCATGGGTTGAAACCTGCACTAGGAAGTACTGATGTAGGATCTAACACTTCCTTCCCTAGTCCCTTCCTCTTAAAAGAAAAAAAAAAAAAAAAAGAAAAAAAAAAGCAAATAAAAAAGAAGGCAAAGAAAACCAGGAGCATGTTACATTTTGCACTGCAAAGACAATATTGCTTTTCAGGTGCCAGCTGGATTCTCTTCTGCATTGGGAAGTCTTTAATTGAATTGCCTGAAACACCCTAATCTAACTGTGAATTCCTTATTGAGATTGTAAGAAGGTAATTAGAAAGTAGTTTGATTTTATTTATTTAATTTGCTACATTCGCTATTCGCTGTTCCAATAACATTATATCCAATTAAAAAGGAATTACTTCTAGACTTCCTCAGATAAATAACTGCACAAGGGAGCCATTTTCATGCTTGGGGAAACCCTTTCTTGTCCCCATTTCCTATCAGAGTATAGTGGAGTTTTGGGGTTTTGTTTGGTTGGGGTTTTGTCATGAAGATAAGTCAGCGAGTAACATCAGCTGGTGGAAGTAGATGTGGGAGTCATCAAAGGGGTCTTTGAACATTTAGAGGGTTTTCTGCAATAATAGTGACTTTCCTTTCCCCCTTGGCATCTCTGTCTTCAGTTCCCCTTCTGTTTACCTTCTTGGTGTAAGCACCCTTCCACAGCCATCCCCGCTTTCTTTTTGTATAGTCTCCAGCACAGTAAGCTTTCGTTCTGGTTGCTTTGAGGCATGACCACCAAAACAAAATCATTAATAAGAAGTGAAAAACTATGGCAATTCAAACTGAATCAAAGCCAAGAGCTGGGCTATAAAGATCTGTGAACTTCATGGAAAGAATGGTAGTGCTTTTTCTCTCACCAGCTTGTGTCTCTCCTCTTCTGGAAGTCCTTCTGCTAAAACACTACAAGTTTATGGTGGCTCTGTAAAATTTGTCGTGACCAGATTTCATTGTTAATTTGGGGCATTAGGTTCATATTGAAAACAATACTTTTACAGACTTTTTTCTTGTTTTCCATATTTTCCATTTTCAACTTTCTCACAATTATGAGGTGATCCTTAGGGTGAAGAATATTTTCTCCAGAAAGAACAGGAGTCTGGAGGGAGCTCATGAACTCATATGCAGATTTGGGCTAGCTCTGGCAAAAGTGAGGCAAAAACTGGAGAGGAACTGCTTATACATTGGAACAAGGAGTGGCATTTTCACAGGCCAGCTGCAGTCAGTTGACCTTCAGCAGAATGATACTCTACTGGGTGTGAAAAACAGGAGGAAGTATAGCAGCTGCTCCAAAGCAGACGTTCAAATATATGAAACAATATGTTCACCAAATATGGCATTGTCTGTCTTTTCCTTCCACATGACTGGCCTTATGTATAGCAAACTTGAGATTCTTTGGCAACAAAAAATATTTCTGACCTTAGGAGATGTGTCATCAAAGGCCTAGAATAGCCAATATAGTCTGTCCTTCCTCTAGAAGACACCTAAATAAGGCTGACTTGGAATGCCAAACATCAGCATATATCTAAGTGAAAAGCTGGCTGTCCTGTGGATGTTCTTTTTTTATGTCCTTCCAAGAAATTATATTAGAAACATAACTATATAAATTCATTGAGTTTCATATTTTCAACGTGAGAAGACTTGACAAAAGGAAAGACAGATATCCTGATGAAAGCAGTCTTCATTTGGATGTGCAAATAAACAGCCTATGTTTGTGGTGGTTGAGTATGAGCATGTATGGTGGACATTACTGGCATTTGGCAAGTTAAGTCTTGGGAAAACGTAGGAGATTTGTATTCTCTTTCCCATGCTCTTGCAAAAGTCTGGCTGAAGCTTTCAGTGTAGCTGTAACCAGCTCATGAAACACAATATAATCTATATTTCAGTTCATCTTGGCATATCTCCATTTATTAAAAGAAACATCAAAGCAACATTCATGAGCTTTAAATGCTTTCACTTGCTAATGGGATGGAGAGTGCCCCTGAGAAGATGTAGTTTCATTTAAGTACAGCCAAAAATACTTTGACAAGACATATTAAACATTGTTTCTTTGCTTTTAGAAGAAAGTTTTACTTTGAGGAAAGTAAAACTTCTTGTTGCATGGTAATAAAAATGAACTGCTTGAAAAGTTGGGGGCCTAAAGAAACAGTTTCACTACTTCTTTTGGAAGACCTAGTTGAAGACACATGTTCTTCTGTTGGACTGCATTCTCTTTTCATTATTATAGTCAATGAAACTAAACAGATACAAATCCCAGGGTGCATTTCAGTTGCCTAAACATCTGTGACAAGTGCAATATGAGATGTTGTCTTATTTAGCCTCCCATTGCCATTCATATGTCAGGCATGGCCTATTATCAAAAATGTCATCCTCATGAAGATGTCTTTGATATGTCAGTGCATTGCAAATGACTGCTTGAGTTTAGGCAACTGAATTGAGCCCACAATGAGTCAGTTATCAGTACTTCTGTTTCTCTACAGGAAACACTTTGACTGCTATAGCCTAGAATTGTATTTCACCTGTCCTGGTTATAAAGACTGGTGACTCACCTTCGTGCCAAAGTTTGATTTAGACAATTAGATCTCTTTATTACTTGTCAATTCCATCCGAGTTCCGCTGCTGCAGGAAAAATCACATTTATTAATCCTTCTGTTCATTATTTGGATGTTATAGAGCAACATTTCATTCCATTCCTAATACCCTCATCTTCAAAGGACCTGGTTTTCCTGTATCTGATATGCCAGGCCTTTTTCCCGTTAACAATGTCACCTAACTTTCTCATCAGGAAATTTCAAGGGGACAATTTTTAAGCCAAGGTGAAAATATTAAAAATTATTCTGAAGGCCATTCCTAAGGTGACTTAATCAGTAACAATCCAATTGCTGTTTCTCAGTCTTTTATCTCTTCTTTAGTTCTTACAGCAAACCTTATTTTTTCCAACTTAAATATTTTTTCCCCATTTATACTCTATCAAATACTTATCTGAAGCTCTGGATAAATCAAAACTGCAATGCTTCTTTTGTCTAGAAAATAATTTATCTAAACAAGAAATGTCAGATTAGTCTGGTTGTGTACTTTAGTAATATTATGTAGTGTATTATGGCATGTTCTAAATTTTTCCATTCAATAGCATAGTCTTTCTTAACAAATCTTTCTCTGCCCTCCCCACAAGTATTTGCACATAACTGTGTTACAGTAATAGGTCTATGATTTCAACATATGTCCTTCTTGCGCAGATAGCTTGATTCATTTGGGCACAAACTTCCTGATGGTTATGACATCACAGAGCTACTTTACCTCCGTAGCAGGCTTACATCTCCTCTTACAGGTTGGTCACCTAGCTCTTGAAATCATTTCTTCAGCCAGCTGAAAAGCCAAGGATTGTGTGTACTTTGCTCATGTCTAAATGAACAATATGAGTGCTCATGCCTTCCTGTTGGCTCACTAACCAGTCAAAATACGTGTTTGCAGATCAGCTGACCAAGCAATTATTTTTAATCAAATTTGTGAAGACGAACTACAGAGCTCTGGCTTAGGACACTAGCTGACTTCAGTGAATATGTGTTAATGTATTTTCATAAATTGTCATCAGTAAGCAAAGTATATCTGCTATTTCTAGCTAATAAAGTCAATCTAAGAGAACCTGTGCTGCAGTCTTTCCATCAAAGTCATGTAACCTCACATGCTTAGTTAAAAATAACATTTGGTTTCACAGTATTTGGGTGCTTCAGGTGGAGGGATGAACTGACAAACTAATTTTGTATTGAAGTTAATAGAAAATATGCTGTCAGTTGTAAAATACAGAATATGAAAAATCAGTGATGCATAATCAAATGTGGTCCTGAAATTATGAAGATTTTTTCATATGGCTAAACTCTAAGATAAGAGTTATTGTTAAAAGCAAGAAGACATCTTTCAAAAATTTAAATTTGTGTCCAGATGATGGAAAAATCTGGCTAAATACAAAAGTACAATGAATCAAACAAAGAGCCTTTGGAACAACTTAGGAGAGATAAAAAGACTACGTCTCTCAATCTCACATCAATAGATGAGCAGTGTGTCAAAAAAGTGCTCAAAGAAGATAAAGCTGAAAGAGGAAAAAAATGTTTTTCTTAGCATTCATATTCCTGGCCAAGGAGCTCAAAAAGGTTGCCTTTCTCTGCAGACAGTGTGTCAGAGGATCTGTTTCATATCAAGGTATTGGCTGATCTTATGGAGAAAGTAGACAAAATGAGCAGTAACTAATCACCAGTGCTAGATGTTACATGTCCAAGTGATCTAGAAGAATGCTAAGATGAAATACCTAAATTATATAACTATGGTTTTCAGCTGTTAACTTAAACCAATTTTGATATCATATGTCTAGAAAGTGGCTGTCAATCCACCACATTTTAAGACTTCAGGGGTCACCCAGGCACCTATCAGATAAAGAATAGAATTAGTGGCCATGCATAAAGAGAGTAACCTGTGAAACAGGAACTCAGATTTTGTAAGGAGATGTACAGCCTCATTTTTCTGTTGGGCTCCTTTGGAGAAGTCAGCATGTATGTAGACAAGGGAGATTTATTTGATGTGGTCTATTCCAAGAGGTAATCAATAGTAATCCTCACCAGAGGTTCTTCAAGATGTCAATTCTCTGTAGGAAGGAAAAAGACATGAGACATCGTTCACATAGCATATGATGGTTTAAAAAGTTAAGCGCCAGAGAAAAATGGACTCAGCCAAGTTTTCAGAGAGTACTGGGCCCTGCAGCTATCAACTAAATGATGTGGAGAAGAGGGTGTAAAGTGAACAAGTTTGTTGGTGATACTCATTGAAGCAGAGAAAGAAAAGTGAGGGCCAACTATGAAAAAAAGTGGAATAGGTGACTAGAAGATACTGTGGCAGATGAAATTCAGTGCAGACAAAGGCAAAGAAATAAACTTAGAGAGAAATTGTCTTAACTTCACACATAGCGTCAGATACCAAGCTTGCTACTCAGGACTGACACTTTAGCTTTAAAGTATATACTCTCATGAAAACATAATTTCAAAGCTCAACAATGGTCCAAAAAGAAAATACGATATTAGGAGTTATTAAAAGTAGAATAAAAATTTTATGTCATTGCTTAATGATATGATATACTTGCAACCCAAGAACTATTTGAGTCCTGGTCCTTTCCATTTCGGGAAGTACATAGCAGAAAGGAACTGAAAAGGTGAAAAGGGTCTAGAGACAGGAATGAATGTACAAGGAATGATTATACAGACTAAGGTGTTGAGCTTGGAAATAGAGACTATGGAAGAAATACAAATTCATGAGTGGAGCAGAGAAGATGTAGGCAATGACTGATCAATAACTCTTCTAATACAAGAACTAGAGGGCACCAAGTGAAACTATTAGGAAGCAAGTTCTAAACAAATGAACCAAAGTAGTTCTTCATCCAGTATAGAGCTAAGCTTTGGCACAGGTTGCCCTGTAATATTGTGCATGATAACATTTTATATTAGATTTTAAAGTGACTCACAAAAATATGGGTAAGAATCCATTTGGGGCTACTAAATACATTATTTCCTACTTAAATACAACATATCAGAAAGTTCTTGATAGTTCATTATCAACAACATTTAATTCCACAACAAGCTTCTTTTATTCTTATTCTCTTTCCTTGTATTCCACTCCTGACAACTATTGGAGACCAAATAGTGGGCCAAAGGAAATCAGAGTCTCACTAGCTATATCTCTCCATTTCTGTTGTCATGTATTCATGACATTTTTCTGAAAAATTTTGTTTAATGGAGTTCTACAGCTTGATTATAAGTTTCCCATGTGGTGCATTGACCCTGGCTGGATGCCAGGTACTCACCAAAGCTGCTCTATCACTCCCCTCCTCAGCTGGACAGGGGAGGGAAAATACAACAAAAGGCTTGTGGGTCGGGATAAGGACAGGGAGAGATCATTCATCAATTACCATCATGGGCAAAACAGACTTGACTTGGGGAAATTAGTTTATTACCAATCAGATCAGAGCAGGATAATAAGAAATAAAACCAAATCTTAAAACACCTTCCGCCCACCCCTCCCTTCTTCCTGGGCACAACTTCACTCCCAATTTTCTCTACCTCCTCCCCCAGCAGTGCAGGGGGATGGGGAATAGGGGTTGGGGTCAGTTCATGACATGTTGTCTCTGCCGCTCCTTCTTCCTCACACTCTTCCACTGCTCCAGCATGGGTCCCTCCCACAGGACACAGTCCTCCACAAACTGCTCCAGCGTGGGTCCCCCGCGGGGTCACAAGTCCTGTCAGCAAACCTGCTCCAGCGTGGGCTCCTCTCTCCATGGGGCCACAGCTCCTGCCAGGAGCCTGCTCCAGCGTGGGCTTCCCATGGGTCACAGCCCTCTTTGGGCACCCACCTGCACCCACCAGGTCCTCCCTGGGCTGCAGGTGGAGATCTGGTCCCCCGTGGACCTCCCTGGGCTGCAGGGGGACAGCCTGCCTCACCATGGTCTTCCCCACGGGCTGCAGGGGAATCTCTGCTCTGGGGCCTGGAGCATCTCCTCCCCTCCTTCTGCACTGACCTGGGGGGCTGCAGGGTTGTTTCTCTTACATGTTCTCACTCCTCTCTCCAGCTGCTGTAGCACAGGCTTTTTCCCCTTCTTAAGTATGTTATCCCAGAGATGCTACCACTGTCACTGATGGGCTCAGCCTTGGCCAGCATCAGGTCTGACTTGGAGCCGGCTGGCATTGGCTCTGTTGGACATAGGGGAATCTTCTAGCAGCTTCTCACAGGAGCACCCCTGTACCCCCCCAACTACCAAAACCTTGCCATGTAAACCCGATACATCCCCAAATGAAATTTCTTTTGGCATTTATTATTCTTTCTGCTTAGATTTGTCTTCTTTTTATCCAGGACAGTTCACGATGTTTTTACCTATCTTGGTTTTCTTTTGCTCTTTGTGGGTTTTGTTTCCAACTAAATAAACATGCTACTTAGGCTATTTTAACAGCTTGCTTTATTTGATTGCATGCTGTTCCACACAACATCCTTGTCTCTAAAACGAAGGCACATTGATTTGACAGGTGGACCATTCAGTGGATAAGGAATTGACAGGATAGTTGCACTCAAAGAGTTGAGGTTAATGGCTGAATGTCCAAGTGGACACCAGTGATGAGTGATGTCCTTCAGGAGTCTGCATTGGGACCACTATTATTTAACATCTTTGTCAGGGACATGGACGGTGGGATTGAGTACACCCTCAGCACGTTTGCAGATGATGCCAAGATGAGTGATGTGGTTGATAGTCTAGAGGGAAGGGATGCCATCCAGTGGGACCTTGACAGAGTTGGGAGGTGCGTCCATGCAAACAAACATCATGAAGTATAATAAGGCCAAGTGCGAGGTCCTGCACATGGGTCGGGGCAATCCCAAACACAGATATAGGCTGGGCAGTGAGTGGATTGAGAGCAGCCTTGAGGAGAAGGACTTGGGGGTGTTGGTGGATGAAAAACTGAATATGACCCAGTAATGTGCTCTCGCAGCCTGGAATCATAGAATCATTTAGGTTGGAAGAGACCTTCAAGATCATTGAGTCCACCCATCATCCATGCCCACTAAACCATGTTCTGGAGTACCTTGTCTACGTGCTTCTTGAATACCTCCAGGGATGGTGACTCAAACACTTCCTTGGGCAGCCTGTTCCAATGTCTGACAACGCTCTCAGTAAAGAAATTTTTCCTAATATCGAACCTAAATCTCCCTTGCTGCAACTTGAGGCCATTTCCTCTCATCCTCTCAGGGAAAGGCAGTCTCATCCTGGGCTGCATCAAAAGAAGCATGACGAGCAGGTCGGGGGAGGTGATTCTCCCCCTGTACTCCACTCTCATGAGACCCCACCTGCAGTACTGTGTTCAGCTCTGGGGCCCCCAGCATAAGAAGGACATGGACCTGTTGGAGTGAGTCCAGAGGAGGGCAACGAAGACGATCAGAGGGCTGGAGCACCTCTCCTCTGAAGACAGGCTGAGAGAGTTGGGGTTGTTCAGCCTGGAGAAGAGAAGGCTCCACGGAGACCTTGTAATAGCCTTCCAGTACCTAAAGGGGGCCTGCAGGAAAGATGAGGAGGGACTCTTTATCAGGGAGTGTAGTGATAAGACAAAGGGTAATGGTTTTAACCTGGAAAAGGGTAGATTTTGATTAGAAATTAGGAAGAAATTGCTTTGAGCAACCTGGTCCAGTGGAAGGTGTCCCTGCCCATGGCAGGGTGTTGGAACTAGATGATCTTTAAGGTTCCTTCCAACCCAAACCATTCTATGATTGTATGATTCTATTATTATCTTTCTACCGATTCTATTGACTAGAAAGAACTGCCTCAATGTTTCTAACCCTAATCACTTATTGATAGTCATGCCTCATCAGTAGTCCAGGAACTGCTGTTCTTACATGAAAGCAATGGTTCAAAATTAAGTTCTATTTTCTTCCCTACATGTCTGTCTAACTTTACAACTGTAGATTATTTTTTTTTTTTCTGCAGTCCCTCTTCTATAAACTGTGACATTTTTACAGGCTGTTGACGCTTTTTCATCCTATATATTATGGTTTGTCAATACTTTTCTTGAACAGCCACTTCTAAACAATCCAAAACAGTCTTTTATAAATCTTAATAGAAATTCTGTTCATGAATGTAACTGAAATCTCTCTATAAAAAAATTAATCCACTTTCCGCATTACTACCTAAATGAACTATTTTAAGCAGCAACAACTCTTGAGGCCTTTTGAAAAAATGTGTATTAAAATAAACAAGAAAACACAGTTCCTGACTGAAAGATTTTAGATAATAAATTATAATTATATTCTCAATTTGCAAAACAACTGACCTCCCATGATGAGATGGCTTCTATGCATTTACACTAATGAACAGCTAACTTGCTTTCATATTCACAGCTATGTTTTTTGAATCAAGTACTCTGCACTAGTGGTGAAGTGCTTATGATCAAATCAGCCCATGCACTGGGACAACTGCATAAGTACATCCCACCTGAGGTGCAAGAACATCTATGACAGGCCATCAGTCTGAACTGTGACATGATGTGTTTCAGTCTTCAGTTTCATTATTATTTTAGTACTATGAATCAGAACTATCCTCAGCCATATCCAGGGGTGGCAAGTCTGCAGTTTCCTCTGGCAAAATGTTCCACTACCTTATCAGAAACCATTTCCAAACACATTAAGGACAAGAAGGTGATTGGGAGTACTCAGCATGGATTTATAAAGGGGAAATCATGACTGTTCAACCTGATAGCCTTCTATGATGAGATGACTGGCTTGGTTATATGAGGAGAATGGACTCTCGGCATGTTTGCAGATGATACAAAACTGGAAGGAGTGATTGATAAACCAGAAGAGTGTGCTGCCATTCAGAGGGTCTTCAACAGGCTGGAGAAATGGGCCAACAGGAATCTGCATGAAGTTTAACAAAGGGATATGCCAAGTCCTGCCCCTGGGGAGGAATAACTCCAGGCACCAGGACAGGCTGGAAACAACCAGCTGTAAAGCAACTTTGGAGGAAAGGACGTGTAGGTCTTGGTCAACACCAAGTTGACTATGAATCAGCAATGTGCCCTTGAGGCAAAGAAGGCCACCAGCCTCCTGGGCTGCAGCAGGCAGAGCATTGCTAGCAGGTCAATGGAGGTGATTCCCCCTCTGCTCAGAACTGGTGAGACACATCTGGAGTGCTAGGTCCAGTGCTGGGCTCTCCAGTACAAGAGAGATGTGGACATACTGGAGCGAGTCCAGAGACCACATATGAGGAGAGCCTGAGAGAGCTGGGACTGTTTAGCCTGGAGAAGAGAAGGCTCAGGGGGCTTGTATCAGTGTGCCTAAATATCTGATGGGGGATAGTAAAGAAGACAGAGCCAGACCCTTCTCAGTGGTGTCCAGTGGGAGGACAAGAGGTAATGGGCACAAATTGTTGTACAAGAAATTCCATTTAAACAGAAATTATTTTTTTTATGGTTGGGGTGGTGAAACAGTGAAACAGGTTACCCAGAGAGGCTGTGGAGTCTCTATCCTTCAAGATATTAAAAATTCAACTAGACATGGCCCCAGGGCAGCCTGCTGTAGCTGACCCTTCTCTGAGCAGGAGGTTGGATGACACTATCTCCAGAGGTGTCTTCCCACTTCAGCCAGTCTGTGATTGTGTGGTTCTGTAGTTTTTCCAGACCAAGAGAAAGCAATGAAAAACAGTGCAAAATACTGGATGGTTTAATGCAGAAGGTAATGAAAATAGTCTATAGTTATATACTCAAGCAAAAGAAGAAAACAGGACTTTATTTTCTTCACATGATAAATGCATGGACTTCTATATTTTAATGTGTTTGTGTTTTTTATTTACCCAAATTTTTATCATCTGTTTATTAATCCCTTGTTGTCAACTTGTATTGCTATAGATGGAATTAGTTGAATGTCTAGTTTAGAGACCAGAGCATTAACTCTGAGAACGGTCTTCTTATTTAATCTTTCAGAAGCTTTTGTTACTGAAACATGTAAAGAAGTGTAATTATGGATGTAGAAGGAAAGGAAAGAATATTTTCTCAGTGATCTGGACCTAATTACTGGAGTCAGAAATGTTCCCTTTTAGGTTACTGAAATTGTTTGTATTAAAATTTTTTCTGGTTCCCAGTTTAGCAAGACCATACTTGTTTCAAGATAACCATTTCCATAAGCTGAGATATTTTTTCTGTATAATTTTAATAATTTACACACTTTAAAAAGTAATGCATGATTTTAAAATAAGGAAAGAAGAAATATTAAGAAATGTAACTAAGAGTTCTCATATTTCTAGCATATTTTCATGGATGTCATCTGAGCCTATGTCCTTTGAAGAGGACACCAATGTAAACCTGAATCTTTACCAGCACTGCCTTTTCTTTTTCCATCTCTTGCAATTTTTGTGATGGAGCTGATTACTGTAACATCCCATAAGAAGTTTAATGACTGAGCTTCCTATACAACTGGTACATCTTCTAGGCTATGTCAGGTTAATCTTCCTAAAGTAAATTAATAAGAAATCTCCAAAGAAAAGAACTTGTAGAGAAGGCCAAAGCAAAGAAGTGGTCAGTGGCCATATCCAATAAATAGAACCAAGAGACATATTTGCTCAAAATATGCAATTCAGATCCAAAGATGATGCATAAAGCATATGTGAAAGTTAAGAATGTGTTTCTTTTATGCAGGCTCAAGGTCTGAGACTAAAATCTCTGGGAAAGATGTCTCTCAGGTTGTCCAGCCCTGTTAATACTCCAATAAGAGAATTATTTGATCTGATAATATTTTTAAAAGTTTAGATGAGATCTAACATTTAAAAGATATAGAAAGTGGCAGCCTCTCTTGTAATTAGTTTGTAGCCCGAAAGAACAGTTTATAACCTGAAAGATTATAGTAATACCCACTTTCAAGTACTGTAAATTGATGCGTAACTCAAACATAAAAGCACTATGATGAAAACAATTGAGGTTGCTAAGAGACAAAAATACCATGAAAAGTAAATCACTACTTACATCATCTGTTTATTCAAGCAATAGTCATATGTGTTCTTGTATCACTATCTCATATATGTGTACCAAACTCTGAGATTATACCCTGAGAACTTACAATTCAAGCACGTATATTCATAATAATAATGTTCTTTCACATAAGCATTTCACAGCTTGAAAGAAAGGCTAACATTTGAATCATAGGAATTCATGTTCTCCATAGAGCTCCAGTATATCTCCAATTATGCATTGAAATGACTGACACTTTAACTCCCATGAAAAAAGTTAAGAGGTCTCTGTGCCTTATGCCTGAGGAGTAATTATCAGTTATACAATACTATTTTTTCCCAAACAGGGAAAATTTTGCTTTTGGTCTGTAATACTGCTATGACATAGAACTGTATTTAGAAAGCTGTAATCGAAACCAGGACCAGTGAAAAACAATTGGTGAATAAGAAAAATCAAATATAAGTTATTGGTTAACATGCATAATTAAAAAATATTAAACATCTAAACGAAGAAAACTGCCACAGTATTCTCTGCTTATTTAACTTTAATCTGAATTCTTGGGTGCTAAGCATCGACACAGAAAACCTCTGCTGCAGTTACTTTAGGCATAGGCCAGTTTAGATGCTTCTAAATCAAATGAGTTGCAACTGATCATGCCGTGGTGCTCTTCTACAGCCCCTAATCATTATGGTTTCTGAGCACCTCACAGTGTTTAATGCTCTGACTTTCACAATGGTGTTCTCCTTCATGAGATGGGAAAATAGTAGGACTTTTAATTTTTTCTGGTGCTGGTGCAATCAAACGTTCAGGTGCTTCACTGTTGTAGTGAGATCCCCCATACCTGCCTATATGCTTAATGTCCCCATAAAGTGCCTGTGAAGGAAAAACGGTGCCCAAAACAGAGTGCCCAAAGATGAGAGCAGCTAAAACAGTGCACTGACTGAGAAGCTGCCTAAAGTCAGCCTGTGGGGAAACACTAAAAATAAGATACGTACTAAATGCCATTTCTGCCCAGGTCTGAGATGGAAGTGCTCCAGCCACGCTGCCCAAGTCACAGAAGGCAAAGACAGGGAGTGGGAGAATGAACTGCCCACTGTAAGAGAAGACCAGGTTCGAGACCATCTAAGGATCCTGAAGGTGCACAAGTCCATGGGACCTGATGAGATGTATCTGTGAGTCCCGAGGGAACTGGCGGATGAAGTGGCTAAAAAACTCTCCATCATATCTGAGAAGTCATGACAGTCCAGGGAAGTTCCCACTGACCGGAAAAGGAGGAACAAAACTCCCATTTTTAAAAAAGGGAAAAAAGGAAGAGTAGGGGAACTACAGGCCAGTCAGTCTCACCTCTGTGCCCAGCAAGATCATGGAGTGGATCCTCCTGGAAACTATGTTAGGGCACATGGAAAATAAGGAGCTGATTGGTGACAGCCAACATGGCTTCACTAAGGGCAAATCGTGCCTGACAAATTCGATGGCCTTCTATGATGGGGTTACAGCATTGGTGACTAAGGGAAGAGCAACGGATGTCACCTACCTGGATTTGTGCAAAGCATTTGGCACTGTCCTGCACAACATCCTTGTCTCTAAATTGGAGAGACATGGATTTAACAGATGGACCTCTTGGTGGATAAGGAACTGGCTGGACGGTCGCACTCAAAGTGTTGCAGTCAATGGTTCGATGTCCAAGTGGAGAGCAGTGATGAGTGGCGTTCCTCAGGGGTCGGTACTGGGACTGGCACTGTTCAACATCTTTGTTGGCAACATGGACAGTGGGATTGAGTGCACCCTCAGCAAGTTTGCTGATGACACCAAGCTGTGTGGTGCTGCCGACGCACTGGAGGGAAGGGATGCCATCCAGAGGGACCTTGACAGGCTTGAGAGGTGGGCCCGTGTGAACCTCATGAAGTTCAACAAGGCCAAGTGCATGGTCCTGCACATGGGTCGGGGCAATCGCAAGCACAAATACAGGCTGGGCGATGAGTGGATTGAGAGCAGCCCTGCGGAGAAGGACTTGAAAATGTCGGTTGATGAGAAGTTCAGCATGACCTGGCAATCTGTGCTTGCAGCCCGGAAATCCAACTGTATCCTGGGCTGCACCAAATGAAATGTGACCAGCAGGTCGAGGGAGGTGATTCTCCCCCTCTACTCTGCTCTCGTGAGACCTCACCTGGAGTACTATGTTCAGCTCTGGGCCCCCAACATATGAAGGACATGGACCTGTTGGAGCGAGTCCAGAGGAGGGCCATGAAGACGACAGAGGGCTGGAGCACCTCTCCTCTGAAGACAGGCTGAGAGAGTTGGGGTTGTTCAGCCTGGAGAAGAGAAGGCTCCATGGAGACCTTACAGCAGCCTTCCAGTTCCTAAAGGGGGCCTGCAAGAAAGCTGGAGAGGGACTTTTTGCAAGGGCATATAGTGATAGGACAAGGGGCAATGGCTTTAAACTGAAAGAGGGTAGATGTGGATTAGATATAAGGAAGAAATTCTTTACAATAAGGATGGTGAGGCACTGGAAGAGGTTGCCCAGAGAGGCTGTGGATGCCCCTCCCTGGAAGTGTTCAAGTCCAGGTTGGATGGGGCTTTGAGCAACCTGGTCCAGTGGAAGGTGTCCCTGCCCATGGCAAGGAGTTGGAACTAGATGATCTTTAAGGTCTCTTCCAACCCAAGCCATTCTATGATTCTATGATTCTGTGCCTCATGCAAGGTGGTAGATAAGTGCTTCTGTCCACTTGAGACTTTCATCTCTGAATCCTTCAGCAGGGATAGCACCTCTTCTTTCTTTCTAAAGCAGAAGCAGGAACAGTTACTTCTTTTAAAACTGAGTCTTCGGTATTATGCTGCTGTTCTTGTGCAATATCTTGGCACTTGCTCAGTATGTGGCATCCTCACATTTAATTCCCCCTTGTACCCAAGTGAATTCAAGCTTCTTTTGTCCCTGGAAACATCCTAGCTTTAAGTTATTCTTGGGTTATGACGTTCTCCACCTCTCCCAAGTTTTGTGCTTGCTGAGCAGCAACAATTCCCAATTGGAGATGGAGTAAGATTCAGTTTCTGCCCCGCTCAGTGGGGTGCAAGGAGTGGAGCTGCAACGACTTCCTTGCTCTGTTCCTACAAAATCAAATGGTAGAAAGAACAGGCTCTATAATTCTATAAACTGTAATTCACCTACACAATTTCCCGGCTTTGATTTATTGCTAATTACAGTCCTTCACAAACACAATTATAGGTCATTATATTTTACCAAGGCAGCAGAATTTTCCATGAGCGATAGGCTATATGCAACTGATGGCTGCGGCTCTGAGCACCTTTGTGTGGTGTGGCTCTGATCACAATGTCGCATACAGCCTGACATTATCAAGTGCAGAAAAATTGGATATACCGGGGCTAGGAGATAATTTTAGACCTTTGACTTGGATGCCTGTGTTGGGACCCCAGAGCCCCTTTGTAGTAAGGGTAGCCTTTAGAGCATAACTGAGAGCAGCCGCTTTGGGACCCTCCCTCACTCCCCCGCTCCTCACAGCACACAGGCTCCCACCTTAGGCACAAAGTTAAATGCCTCAAGTAAGGAGGGTTAATATTGCCATTTTCATTAAGCTTAGCAGAAATGACAAAAAGGCCAAATTATCATGTGCTGATGCCCTAGCAACCTTTTGATGTAGTGCCCCTGCTGTAACAGCAGAGATTTTCGTCCCCTAAGATTACTCCTGCTGTTTGCCAAGAGAAAGGTCAGGAATAGATGAGAACAAATATCCTGAGATAACAAAATCTTTAGGATTTTGCATTGGGTAAGTCCTCAAATAGTGAAAAGCTACATGGAAGGCCTGAAGCTAAATGTTTCAAATCTCCATTTTGCTGGTGGAAATTAACCCCTTCATGAAACGAGTAACCCAGGATCCATACTATCTCCTCAATGTGTGTGTCTCAGCTGCAGGATTCGGCACTCAAGCAGCAGCTTAGCTTCTTTTTGAGACACAACACATGTTTATGAAATGGCCGGTAGCTGATGATGCCATTTATAATCCCAGGGCTACTGGTCTCAGTATCTAAAGCTGTAGTGTTTCAACTACCTTCACTTGTAATGGCTGTAGACTTTTTAATTCTGCAGTTTCATGTTAATACAACGATGCAAAAATGCATAGCTCTTTACTGAGGCTTTAGAGTAGCTTTTTTGAAACTTTGTGTATCGCAGGGAACTAATGCTAAATGTTAGTGGAAGCTGCGTGTCCATCCTGGCAGGGTACACTAGCTCATGACTCCCAGCACCAGTGACTGCCTTTGGACCAGAACTAGTTCAAGTTAGCTCAGCTGAACAGTAGGTAATTTTTCTATTGAAAGTCCAAATGAGATCTGGGATCCTGATTCACACCTGTCTCCTAAAAAATCTTACCCTCATGGGATACTTATGCGATGCAGTTTCTGTTAGGGGTGCCATAAAAAAGTATGTTTTATCATCAAGATTTCTGGTTGTTCTCGTGACAACCTTTTGAAATAGAAGTGTGGAAATGCAAAGGTTTGTTCAGAACATTTTATCTGAACACTTCAGTTTATAGCAGCAATTTTAGTAATTATTCTTGTTCTGAGGATAGTAAGGCTACAGCAAATATGCAACCAGCATAGAAGCATGCATAGGTAAGGAATCAAAAGTCACACTGCCCATTTATTGTTGAAATGGGTAAAAACTACGTAATATTTGTCCTGACACAATTAAAATTATATCAAATTAATGGGTGCACAAGGAGGAAGGAGTAGCATTGCAATATAGTCACAGTTACTTTGGAAAAACATCTGCATGCCTTGCAGAGTTACATCTGGCTTTGCAATGTTACACTTAGTGCTTCCAATGTCTCATAAGTATCTAGCTCCTAGATACGTATTTCTAGATTTATATGATCTATATATAACAGAATATATTTCAAAATACAGTATTATTTGTATGATTTAACGCTAAAAGAACTAACTAGAACTGATGATATCTTAGCCAATATAAGTATGAGAAAATCTGCATTATCCCTTCTCTGATAGCATTAAGAACCATGTTATACATATGACCTTACAGCCAAGAACTCAGACTTGATTTGGGGTATCACCAAAAAGCAGAAATATCAGTAACTTCTTGGAGATGTCTGAAATAATATATTTTGGGCTTTCTCTAATTTAAGGACATGTTGGGATGTTCCAAAATTAAGAAAATGTAAGATTAAAAAAAAAAATCATTCAAAAATTTTTCTACTGTGTTTTTTTAAAATTATTATTATTTTTTAATCAAGGTGAGAGAAAATACACAAAATAAAGCAGATAAAACCATTGTTGACCTGATCTAGTCTTGGTGTTAATCCCACTCTGAGTAGAAGAGTGAACTCTGACCTTCAGAGATTCATTCCAACCAACATTTCTATGAGTAAATTAAAATGTATTTAACCAACCTAACTTGCACTTACATCCCATTAAAGGAAGAATGCTTGCATAAATGTTGAGCAAGCCTGGGATTTCATTGTCCTGGATTCAACGTTGTGCTCTGCTACAGACTTCCTGTAAGAAGCTTTCTGGGATTTTGGAAAGCCCTTTAGTTTGTTTCAGTGTGTATCTATACAAACATGTAAAAACCTAACTACTAGGTGTGATCCTTCCTTAGTCCAGAAGCCTGCAACAGCATCGCCCCTGTACTAAACCCAAGATAAAGTGGAATTATACCCCATGACCATAACACTCTCGGAATAGCATGAAGGAAGCATATCAGCATGGATTTTAGTTGAACATATACTAGCTGGTCTTCACATTTCTTACAGTAGGATTTAGTGGATTTACTAACCTCATCCTTCTATAGTTGGTGACGAAAAAATAGGCTTTTTCTTAGCAAGCAGTCTCCAACTGCTGGTATACTAGGTATTTGAATAGCTGGAATAGCTGCTTTCATGGAGATTAAAGGTAGTTAATATGAAAAAAAAATGTTATAAGTAACGGATACTCTTCTGCACTAAGTGCTTTCATTATTCTTGACTTTTTTTTTTTTTTTTAAATCAATAGATTTTTATTCAAATGGGATTGCCCTATTTGTTTAACACATATTTGGGATACCGCAGACTAATGCTGGGTTAAAAGAACCACACTCTGACATACAAAATGCAGGTGGGATCTGCATAAAACTTTTGAATATTTTACTATAGAGTCACGTAGATACGAAATTGGTGTGTTGTGGATCGTGGACTGACAAAACAGAAGCTCTGAAATGCCTGCAAATGTAAGCTCTGCAAAAGAGATCCCTATTTGTAGATTGCCACAGCAACACATACCAGCTTGTAGCAATCAACACTGAAGTGTCTCTGGTCATACTCAGGAAATCTCAGCTTTGATAAACACATTCAAGTTTTCAAGGTAATTCTCTTGTAAAACAGAAGAGGAGGGGAAAAAAATGACTGTGGCCCATAATAATTTACACACCCTAAGGATATTTAAATTAGAAAATGCTTTTAATCTCACAAAGTACTCCTGAGATGCAGTGTCTAGCAATTTAAGTCAGAAAAGGTTGAGCAATGGAAACAATGGCATATAACTGTTTTACAACAGATTGTCAAGAATGTGATCAATTCTTCATAACTTGGAATCTTTAAATTGAGATTAAATGTATTTGAAGATATGCTTAATTTAAGTATGAACTGCTAAAGTGGATGCAAGAATTATTGAGTGAAATAGTGTGTCATAAGTTACCTAGAAGATCAAATTAAGTTTCCATGATATATGGCTTTAAAACCTATGAAATGGCACAACTGACTACTAATAAGAAAAAAGTGATTGAAAATCATTGGAGTGTGTGAAACGTGAGCAGCTCTAGGAGTTAATTTTAATATTTTCAGTAGAAAATAAGGTCTTGGAAGGTTGTGTTACTGACATGCAGATCTTTGTAGGCAATTTTTGCAAACATACAAAAATGTGATGTATCACGTTACAGCTCAATTCCTACTTACTTAAATGAGTGTCTTAATTTCTGATCGGTAATACAGAGAAATTCTTTCATTCTTACAGAAAACAAAATTTGTTATTTCTGATTTTAGGCAGATTAAATATGTTAAGAAGAGGAATTAAGATTAAAAAAAGTTAAAAACTATAACCCTGATTGAAAAATACTGTTTCAAATCTATTGAGTGACTTTGAAAGATTTGGCAGTGTAACAATATTTTTTGTTTGTTCTCTGTGTTGCAATAGGGTTAGTAATGATCAGTATCATGGGACAGACGTGTATTATCTGTACATATAACACTTACTGCCTTGATGTGGTTCAGGACTTCACCATTCATTCCAATAATGTTAAACAGCAACATTTAGTCAGTACAGTCAATATTGAAGAAAAATATTTTTTGTGACCTATTATTGGGTCACCCACATATTGACTATGAAATGCTTTTAAGCAAATAGGCCTGCCACACTCAGGACTGTATTAGTTGTTTGTATGTTCTGAGACTAATGCAGAGGACAATTTATAGAAAGTTGAATTGACTTTTCTTTTAAGAATCTTCGTAATGATTCTAAGTTTTCTTGCCATGAATATGCTTTTCGTGGTAATTTTCCTCACAACTAGATGTTAACACACAAAGAAAACATCCATCTGCCTATCTATCTAGATTGATCGATTGATCTACTTTATTTCCAGAACACTTAAAAATGACAGAAACACATGAATTACCTTAAAATAATTTTATACACCATGAGAGCAGTTAATTGTGTGGCTAATCTGCATTTGCAACTGTGGTGATTTTTCAAGTGACTCCACGAACACTCCAGGCTGAGTCACTCCAGTGCTATAATTGCACATGAATCAAGGCACAGAATTTCTAAGAAAGTGCACACACACACAGAGATTGTAAAATGGGAAACATGTTCCCTGGCACAGAGCAGAGCCAGAGACTGGCCTCTGTGAAAGTGAGCACCACTGTTGGAAGGGGATGGAGATGGGGACTGAGACAAGTGTGTGGCTTTATCCTTCTGCAAAAATGTATAAAGCTTTTTAAGAATAAGAGGCAAGTTAAAGAAGGTAGATACTTTGTTCAAGTGTACCTTAAGAATTAATTAGATCATGATCTCTTTGTTAAAATGTACAGGCCAGTGCCTTGCAGTGAACTGGTGCACCCTCAATGCCATGAGCCAGTCCTGCAGATTGTTATTAAACATCGTGTGCACACAGAGGTCACTGGGCTGAGCCTGGGGCTGGCTGGAAAACATGAATATTGTGGGGCCACATATATCAAGAACTTATAGTTGGTTTTAACTCTGTAACAGAATGGAATTAATCTCTTTTTTTCTACTTTTTAATGAAAAAATCCAAGGAAAGCCTAACATAGCTGAAAATCTTTAGTATTTTTTTGCAGTACCGGAGAATGAGGATCTGGTGGATGATTTAGACTAGTGGTTTGGACCTAGATTTTGTTTCTATAGTGGATAAACATTGGATTATTTACTCTTATAAAGATGTTACATCAGTGTGTCTTGCTGTTCTTTCTCACTTCCCTTCTCTTATTTTGACCAAAATTCTCATCCAAGATGTAATAAACCTTTTCTGAACAGAAAACTATATGTTCCAGGGAAATATTTTGGTTTCATTAAAGAACAAGTTTTCTTCAGGTCTAGTGGACGTTGCAACAATATGTTCTCCCCAGATCTTCTGGCAAAAAAAGAATAATCTAGTTTTAGACAAATACAGCAGAAGAATTCATCTCTTTCTGCTCTTGACCCACCCAATTGATGGTTTTCTTCAGGGTACTCCACTTCTGCTTCTGTTAATGTCACTGAATGCACTGGGAATTGTTAAACAAATAATTTTGCTTTGTTGAGGCAATGCTGAAATGTTTTTATTTTATTTTTAAATCAGTACAAAATATATGTTTTAGGAGCTCTTCACCACATCAAGAAGTAACATTTTGCCATTGTCAGGCTAAAGTTTTCAGTGCTGTCCAGTTTTTCATGGTGGAAAATTAGCAATTAATAGTATGACCACTTCTTTAAGATCACATTACCCCATATGTGTTTATAATAATGATACATATAATTTGGGAATTATATATTTGTAAATTATGGTATTAATCATAGTTCATACAAGTTCTGTTCGGAAGAATGGCTGAGTATATCTGGTAGTTTCTTTTTGAATTGATTCATTTTGAGGCTTTGAGTGACTTTTGTTTCTTAGAAGATGCACTTAGGAATATTATCCTGATAAAAACAGATGTTCTTTTTCATTTTAACAGTGTTAAACCCCTTGAGTGTCGGAACTGTCTTTTAGGCATTTGGCTGACAGCAGAATCATCACTTATGGTGGTTAATTCTTTCTCTTTTAAAAGATACCAAGTAGATGAAAATTGCTACTTTTCTGAAGGCTTTAAGAACTAGTCTTTTACTGACAAGGATAAACATTACATAGTAAAACCAAAAATATTATCTTACCTTTCAGGACCCCTTAAATACTGGCTTAAACTGGATGTGCAGAGTAATTATTTGGCACATGTTTCACTTTTTAGACTGAGTAGAAAAATCACAGTGAAGATCATATCTTTCTAGAATATACTTTCTATTAAACACCAGTATTTTGACATACCCATTTCTGACAATGGATTTCTTTGGAATCAGAATTTTTGAACTGAAATAATAGCATAAAAGCTTGTAGAACGAGTATAAGTATGGAAAATCGGAGCTGTGTGATCATTTGATATTTCAGATTTTCAGTAAAATTAAAAGCAAAGTGTATTTGATTCATTCAATACAAATTGCCTTGCTTAAATTAAAAAAAAAAAAAAAAAAAAAAAAGCCACCAAAAAGGGATATGTTCCTGTTTGGCCCAGTTGCTCATAATAATAAGTCAGAAATTTAAAAATGTAGGATCAATTTTAACTCATTTACCAAGGTATTCTTAAAAGTATCTTCCTTCTCCTATGAAAGTGGTCAAAGAGTCAAAGTTATTATGAGACTCACATTTCTGTGCTTTTTGTCGACATTATTCCACTGTTTGAGAACAGTTAAACATTCACTGGAGCACTTAACTAGGCACCGGGATCCAAGTATCTCACTTCTGCAAGGTCTGAACTACTGGGATAAAGTATCATTCGCCTTTTATTCCCCCTGAGCATTTTCTAAAAAAATCTGAACCATTCCAGCAGAGAAATTGAAATTAATACCCAACTGGCTGATGATGAGATGTACATAAATGCTAGAAAGTGTAATCTTTCTTAAATGTAGAAGAGGAATTGAACCTAGGTCTCCCATATTGTGAATGTGTGCTACAACCTTTAACTGTAGGATAATAAAAGGACAGCATTACACAGAGGTGAGTCTGACACCTTAATTTAGGTGCCAACATGTGACTTAGGTGTCTAGGTTCATATCAATGGGATGTGTAGGCAACAGGGAGCCAACGGAGCCTGGAGAGTAATTAATTTGTCTTTACAGAGGAATTCAGTGCTGCATCCTTCATATTAGTAGGAGACTGGGCAGATATAACACAGGTCTAACAGGAGAGCTGTATCCTTCTGGAGTGACAGTTGGAGGCCATGAATGACATAATGAGCTATTTCAAATGGCCCTAGAGAGTGCTGAGTGAGCAACTTTGAGAAAGATCTCAGAGCAATCCAGGTCTCTCATGAGCACGATGACCATATTGCTACTGATTGCAATGGGAGCAATCCCGAGATACATAGCTCAAAAGTAGACACTTACATATACACATCTAATTTTAGACGTTTTAAATTAGGACTAGATTCCACTATCTTTGAGCAGGAGCTCTGTGAATTTGGAGACTAATTTTGTATGAGAATCAAAACTATATGAGGGATTAGACACAAATTTATATTAATAATAGAAACTGCAATTTGATGAACAGTAAATTTAGCTACAACATTTTGTCAGGCTTGTGAAAAGTGAACGAAAACCTGAAAATAAACTGTTATAACATGCAACAATTAGAAAGTTATTAGGAGGTGCTTTAGAAGGAGTGAGTATTATCTAATTTGAGTAATTTTTAATCTGAAAGATGAAGTCAATAGCACTTCAATAAAATTCAGAGATGATGCTAAGCCACAAAGTGTTGCTAACACTAGTTAGGACAGGAAACCAAATAAAGAGGAGGCACTTCAGAAAGGAAGGTAGCAGAATATCAGGAAGCATGCCAAAGACACTGGACTACAGGAGTAAGTGAAAGCCATGTCTCCTGGATCTGGGAGGTGACCGTTAAGAATTAGCGATGGGCGCATTCTGCCTTGCAGGAACTGAGTGAACCCAGGAAGTGCTCTGTCTTCTCAAATGTCACTCGGACTCCACACTAAGAACTGAATATTTTAGGGAAAATACAGGGGTTTGTTTTCATTCTAGGACTTATGAACAAGTTCTAAAAAGTAGGATCATAACTGGTCTTTTACTCAGCTTGACTCTTAGGGAAAGGTCTTCCCTGTTCTGCTAATTTCTGAGGTAGATGGTGTTTTACCTCTATTGCATATGGCAAGATGCAAGATTCAGTTCATTCAGCCAACAGAAGGGTTGGTTCGTTCAACCCTATACATGGGTTAGTTTTCTGCCAGGCTGCTGGGTTGAATCAGCTCACAGAGGGATCTGTGCAAGTTGCCAGAGCCAGCAACAGGCAAGGAGAAGGTCAAGGGCAGGCAGGAGTGTAGAGCTGAGATGAGGGATGGAAACTCTTCTGCTTGGAGGCAGTGAGTAGTTTGGTTAGCTCATCCCCTTTCATGAAGCAGTATCTAGAGTTAGGTGACACAGATGTTTCATGCCCAGAATTGGATTTATAACTTTGGTTGTCTGCATCTGAACAAGAAAGTTCAGACATGTGGCAAAGCTGCTGTAAATGATCAGCAGTGTCTAGTTACCTGACAGATGCTGTAAAGCAGACTTCATGGCTCAGCTCTGAAGGGCAGAAATGACAATCATTTTAGCTTGATTTTGCTAAAAATCAGGAAAATATTAATTATGACATTTTGAATAGTCACGTATAAGGGTGTACTATCACTTTTCAGGTACACCCTAATGATCAAATGAGATTTCACAGAACTTTTTAAGAAATCATTTTTGTGCAGAGAAGGTCGTAAAGGGTTGTTCAACCGAGAGTAGTGGAAAAAAGTTATGCATGTATGCTCATGAGCCTTTCTTCACACCTGAGGATGAACACTGAACTTCAGGACAGGCACAGATTTGTAATAGCTGCTCAGCTTCACTAAACTATAATATTTTTTAACCTTCATTAGGCATTTGCTGATTTATGTAGTGTTGAGGAGTTTTGGTAAGGTTGTCTTGGAAATGTGCTCAGCAGAAATCCAAGGAAATTAATCGCAAAAGTGGCTGGTAATGACACGTGACACAGGTATGAAATGAGATAGCCTTGGGGTCCCCCATCCAGGTGCATTTACATAAAACAGAGCAAAGGTAGGAATCGCCTTGTCTTGCTGGCCCTGCAACAAGCTCTGGGATGTGGGGATGGGACTTGTCCTGTCCCTTGGTTCAGGTCAAAGTCTCCACAAATGTAAAAAGCCCAGCACAGTGGAGATGGGGCAAGTGGTGCACGGTGACGGAACTGTAGGCAGGCAGGGCAGGAGAACTGCTAATGCTTTTAAAGAGTTTTTATTGCCAACTAGCAGAGTTTCAAAGTATGCTTTGGTATTGGGGGCTGTGTGGTTGTACAGAGCTGGCTTTTCCCCAGGGAACTTAATCTCCACTTTTCAGACGTCATTGCAGACTTGAGCACTTTCATGTCAATTTGCCTTTTTTTAAAGGCAAACTCTGCTCCTGCGAATGGAGAACAAAATCATAATTGTACTGTGATGTTACCTCATAAAGTCCCACTGCTTAAATATCGTCCTGTTTCAGGCCTGAAGAAGTTCCTTTCTTTGCGCAACTATTTCTTCAGCTCTGCCAAAATGTTTCAGTGAAATATTTCTCTGTCAGAACTGCCAGAGGCATGAGGTGGGCACTCTCAGCCCTCTCAGCTCGGCTCAGCCTGTCCTGGCTGGGTGGGGTAGGATGTGGCACATTGTCTGTGGAACAGGATGACTTCTTTGCATAAATTGAACAGGAATTGGGCATTCTCAGAAGAATGAAACATTTTGGGCTGATCTGAAATGAAGTGTTCTGGAGTTTTAAAAAAGTGCTAAAATATTCCTATTTCATACCAACTTTGTTTCAGCTGTTGTTTCCCCCCCCCCCCCCCCCCCCCCTTTGTTTGGGCACTGAACTAAAGAGGCATTATTCATATAGCTGTACATTTTAAGTAAGTCACTTGTATATTTTACAGTGCACATACCATCACTGAGGATAAAGACTTTTGTCTCTAATCCTTTCTAAACATTATATCATATTGTGTTTATAAAATCCAAGCCAAGGAAAATAGTCCAGAATTTGAGTATTATGATATTTCCAGGATAGATGACTAGTAGTATCTCTGGGTTTGCAGGTGGAACGCCTGAAATCCCTAGAGATTACAAGACTCACTCTGGGCCACACAAATAGCCCAAATGGGATTCTGCATCATTTTTCTAGCTTTTGGCATAACATGCAGTCATCTGTGGTTCCTTCTCTGAAGAAAGCGTAATTACAGTAGTTTATGAAGATAAAACTTCGAGTGCACTTAATTAAACTTTTTTTTTTTTTCCCCTGAGGTATGGGTCTGGGAAATCAACCTAAATAAGCAGCAAATGGCAACTGATTTACACTGAGTTTTTACTAATGCCCTCCTTATTTTTTATATTATAAATTTTCTTTATTTTATCTTGCTCTGCAACTTCATGATTTGGATAGGAGTACATGCATAGTTAATTTGGCTCATAAAATGCACAACGCAACAGCCTTTCATCTTACTCTGTGAAAAGATTGTTTATTGTCTGGTTTTCAAGCAAACAGAGGCTGGTGATGCATAGAAGCAGCCTCATACATTTCTTTATTCTTGTTAGTTTTACCTTTCACTGTAGTATTTTCATGATCAACAATTTGATTTATATCTCTCAGTTTCTATTCTTTTCCTCTACAGGCAAACACATTGTTTAAAGGCTCTGTTCTTTTTATGTGTATTATGGCCCTCACATTTCTATCCGTGGGATGTATTTTAAATTGTCAGGTGAAAAAGCGCTTCATGAAGCACTAGAAGAACAAATTCAAACATAATGAAGCTCCTGTCAGCTTGTGAAACATCTCATTTTGGGAATGTTTGTATAGAAAGGAAATATTGTGCTTGAATTTTCCAAAATACCACATGATTAACTGAAACGTAAGTGTAGCCTGCTACTCTTTCAAGGCACCACTATAACCAGAAGGAGGAAGGATGTGTCTGCCAGAGACATTCCTGATTAATCATGGGTAAATCACAGCACTTTGTTCTTTCTCCATTCTTGGTTACAGACTGTAGATAATCTGGACCTCATAAAGACTTGACATGCTTAGAAATATTTCCTTGTAATCCTTTCTTAAAAGTAGATATAGGATAAAGCTCACATGGAAGCAGATGTTTTTTCACATTAATTTTTCATGTAATGATGATATTTTCTAAAAAAAATCAAAGCTTTTTCAGGTTTTATTCTTCTTTTCATAGGAATATCTGCAATGTTGTAAAATCTGCTGAAAATTATTCTAAGGCACTGAATGCTTCATCAAGTTGGGAAAATGAGCAAAGATAAAGAATAGTTAGTTAAATTGGACTTTTGTAAAATATTATCATCAGAAAGCTGAATTGTTACATAAAATCAATGGAAACAAATGTGTTCTTATCACTCAGTGCTTGAGTTGCTGCTGTTGCGTTGGTGCGTCATCGACAAGTCTGTATGCTAAAAAAACGGGGCTGAGCTTCTGCATCAGCCAAGTAAGGGAATTCTCTGTTCCTGCTGCTGTAGAGACCACGTTCAGCCGGGACCAGTGCAAGCCTTTCTGCCAGAGACCAGGGGGAGGTGATAAGGAAGCATTAAGGTGTATCCCATTAGAGGACACATAAGTCTGTCTGGAAGTGGGATTCCCCTTTTAAGAAGTAGTTTTACACTGTATAGTGGATATCCAGCCAGGGAAAAATTGCTATTATCTCTCTTGGGTTGGGATTCACTTCATTCAGCCTCAACTATCTGGTCTGTGCAAGTTGCCTAGTGTCAGCGACAGAATCAATATACGAGAGGAAAGGAGCTATGAAAAAGCAATGGAAACAGAGCAATCTTAATCCTCGTGTCCCTGACTGCAGCTCTTAGGCCACCCAAAGGAGAAAGCAGAAATACTTTAACGAAATTTTAAGATTTACTATTTAAAGGTTCTTTCTTAGTAAAATGAACTTTTAAAGTTCCTTTAATAAAACATAAAAAAATGTACAGCGTCCTAGTAAGCACTGAGGAATTGGTAGTGTTTAGCTAAGTCTGCGCATGTCCACGGGCTTGTGTGCACAGACACTCATATAAACACACGGACAAAGCTCAGAGGTTCCTCCTCAGCCTTTTCACACCCAGAACTGTGAAATCTCTGAAATGAGTATCTTGTGCTTGAAGACCTGTTTTCAGTGCTGCTAAGTGTACAGGGCACCTAGTGCACTGCCTTCAAATTGTCTTCCATGTGACAGAAAAAGTACATTGCTGTTCTGCACAGGAGAACTTTCTCAATGCGCTGGTTGCTTAAAAAGAGGCAGTGTGCTAGAAGTGCTTAAGAGGTGCCAATGTGTCTCCTTTGAATAGGAAAGGAGAGTCTTTCTGAAGAAAACAATCTAATTTAATGAGCAAAACCATTACTGACTTGAAGAACTGTAATGAGATCAGACCTCCGCTCTCGAGTTTGAAATTATTTTTAATGACACTTACTGCCATTTTGAAAGACTACAATATGATTTAAAAAAAGGGGTTTGGCTGTAGCTTTTATTGAACAAGCCATTACATTAAAAATTTGGACAGATGTTTACTTTATATCTGAGTTCTGCACATTACTTTCTGCAAAGTGCTCATAGATTGATATGTTCTGGCAGAGACTCCAGCATCCTTCAGAAAAAAGCAGGATGGGGGAGCAGGATGTGTGCAGACCTCGCGGTATTACTTTTTATACCTCAGTAATATGGGACATTTACGACCTGCTGCTTTCTAGGCTTATTGACTAAAAGTTACTTGTCACCAATGTTTGCTTTTCTTTCAGTAGGTCAGCACAGTGCTTCTTGATGAAATGCACCAATTCTTTGCTCCTATTATGACTTTGCTGTTCTGGTCTATGTACTATTAATCTTCATATGTCTTGGTATTATTTAATCTTACTACTTGGCTTCATGGGTTTCAGGTCCTGTTCATATATACTTACACCTTTAGGCTACATAGATAAGATAGGTTGACATTTTGATCGATTGCTATATTTCAATTATTTTTTCCTGTCTTTTATCTTCAGGAATTAGTTGGTTTTGTCTGTAGCAGTGTGAGATTCTGATAATGTGATGGTGTGTGGTGGGCTCACCCTGGCCAGCAGCTGAGCCCCACTCAGCTGCTTGCTCACTCCCCACCCCTAACTGGACAGGGGAGAGAATAGGAAGAGCAAAAGCAAGAAAACTCATGAGCTAAGATAGCAAGTTTAATAAGTGACAGAAAGAGGAAAATGTCAAACAAACAAGCAAACCCCAAGTGATGCAAAAGCAGTCACTCACCACCTCCCAACTAGCAGACCGATGCCCAGTCCGCAAGCAATGGCTACCTCCCACAAAGCCCCTTTCCCTCAGGGTTTATTGCTGAGCACGTTATGTAGCATGGAATATCCCTTTGGCCAGTTTGGGTCAGCTGTCCTGGCTGTGTCCCCTCCCAACTTCTTGCCCACCCCCAGCCTGCTTGCTGCTGGGGCAGAGTGGGAAAAAGAGAAAGTCTTGACGCTGTGCAAGTGCTGCTCAGCAATAGCCAAAACACTGCTGTGTTACCAACACTTTTAATCACAAATCCAAAACACAGCACCATTTGGGCTGCTATGAAGAAAATTAACTCCATCTCAGCCAGACCCAGTACACAGTGTTACTATTATCTGATTATGGTCTGAATTTTTGAAACAAAATAACTGGAACATACATTGTGATGTGTTTAACCCTCCTGTATGACTGCAACAAAAAAGTAGTGCCTTCACCTTTACACCTCCAAATAAAAATTATTTTGTATACAAAACATTGAAATTAACTGATGGTTTATTCTTCTTTCAGCAGCTACACATTAGATGTTAATTTATTATTTTAAAGATGGATGCTGTGAATCAGAATTCTTTAGCTGATCTGAAAATCAAGTCCACATTGAAATTGCCTACTATCCTGCTTGGGATGGACTGAGGAGAAATTTAGATACCTAGATTTGAGATTGGAATCATTATTCAAGTCAGCCTCTGTACAGGCATCTGAAACAGGACAGCCATAAAGTTTAGTGACATATGTGATCTGAATGGCAAATCTCCTAGGCATGCTCAGCAGCTCCCAGAATAGGCAGACCTCTAAAGTCTATTACCATTTAGAGACTGACCCAGGACTTTTAAAACTATCTCAGTCCCCTCAAAGCCCCGTCCAGTGGTGCTGACTGCTTCTTATTGTGCTGCACTTGAGCATAATTTGGCTTCAGAAAAGCCAACTGTACCCTGGGCTGCATCAAAAGAAGCGTGACCAGCAGGTCGAGGGAGGTGATTCTCCCCTTCTACTCCGCTCTCGTGAGACCCCACCTGGAGTACTGTGTTCAGCTCTGGGCCCCCAACATAAGAAGGCCATGGACCTGTTGGACCGAGTCCAGAGGAGGGTCACAAAGATGGTCAGAGGGCTGGAACAGCTCTCCTGTGAAGGCAGGCTGAGACAGTTGGGGTTGTTCAGCCTGGAGAAGAGAAGGCTCCGCGGAGACCTTATAGCAGCCTTCCAGTACCTAAAGGGGACCTACAGGAAAGCTGGAGAGGGACTTTTTACAAGGGCATGTAGTGACAGGACAAGGGATAATGGCTTGAAACTGAAAGAGGGTAGATTTAGACTAGATATTAGTAGTAAACTGTTTATTGTGAGGGTGGTGAGGCACTGGAACAGGTTTCCCAGAAAGGCTGTGGATGCCCCCTCCCTGGCAGTGTTCAAGGCCAGGTTGGATGGGGCTTTGAGCAACCTGGTCTAGTGGAAGGTGTCCCTGCCCATGGCAGGGAGGTTGGACTAGATGACCTTTAAAGGTCCCTTCCAACCCAAACCATTCTATGATTCTATGATTTTTGCTAATATATTAGACTCAGATGGGGTGGACAGTTGGTGACAGCAACACTTCAAAATCACAAAGATAATCTGAAAGAGTCTATATGCAACAGCTTTAGATTCTTACAATCTCAGACAGCCCAGCTGGAAAATTTAGCTTTTCTCTAAATCAGATGCCTGGTTTGTGGAAATCACATATACAGCATCAGATAAGCAGTGTTTCTGTTTTTCAAAAGCTCGCTACTGAATACACTGATGCCTATTTGCAAGAAAATTTTGAAAGAGTAATGGTCTAAATCTCATGCTTTTCTGCTATTTATTCCTAGGTGGAAGCCTGAAAGAGAAACAAATGAAACATATAGTTCTGTTTAGATGAATTCCCTAAGGGTTTTCCCTGCACCTCCGGAGTCTGTGATGATGCTGTTGAATCCCACCAGGACGCACATGTACAGGGACCAAACATCTCTTTACTAGCCCCTCATCCAACGTATTGGCAGTTTGAATGCCAGAGTTTTCCTGGAAAACTTTCAGAGGAACCAGAAAAACAGATTCACAAAGAAGTAGCTCAACTCTTCTGTTTTTTTTCTGTGATTCTGGTAGGGAGGGAGGAATGATGCAGGCTCTCTGCGGATTAATGACTTCAAAACACCGAGAGCCCTGGATTTGTGGTGGCTTTAGATGTCTCCAAAGGTCTGTGGAAAGGTCAAAATGAAGCAAAGAGCAAAATATTGGCTTGTTCCCCCTTGTCTTTGCTTTGGACCATATTCACATAGCGGATGCCTGCTGCACACTCATCTGGACATGGAATAAAGCAGAATATGAACCTCAGAATCTGATTCAATGCTTCACTATTTCAGTTGGATTAATTCTGAGGCCTTCACTTCAGTAGGCCAAATATGGCTGTAATATGGTTGGAATCTCATTCCCCAAAGCTAAATTGTGCTGTTCCTCAACACCAAGAAGATGAAGAGATGCTGATAAGTTTATTGGTAATTGAGTTAATTTTGAATGGCTTTGGCCTGATTATTTTGTTTTGTTTTAAGAACAATTTTTTTGTCAGAAAACAGATAGAATTTAATTGCTAACCAGAGTAGGTCTCCTGAATTTAACTGTGATAATTTTAAGCAACTAGTTTTATGCAGATATTGTAAAGCATTGATTGCTTGTCTAAAGAAGGATTTAAATACATGCATATGGACTACACTGCATTGCGCTAGCAAAAGTGCTTGTGTGCAACAGCTTCCTTGGCTCCACAGCCTAAATGGCTGTGAAAGGGCAATTAAATCTTTTTTTTTTTCTTTGTATTTGTTTAATTATTATGATGTTATTAAAATAATATCTTTTTGCTATATAGATGACTACATTTTTTGCAGATTCCTTGACTTTCAGATTTAGGGAAAATAGACTGAAAATTGACTGAAATGTGTTGCTTATTATTTTAAGTAGCGTAATTATAAATGTGGTAGCAAGTGCCTGTATCTGCTGTTTGCAAATTTTCTATGGGCATTTATCACTACACTGGTAAAGGAAGCACCTCTCAAATCAGTTTCAACCTTCCACTGTGGAAACTTCAGAGGGAGTAGGGAGGTAGATTCACACAAAAAATAGATCAGAAATAATATAGGCTCTTAGGGAAACTCCAGCTAGCATCAACAAAGACTGAAAAGTGTAAAAGCCATTGATTGTACTGCCAAAGGGTTGCTAAATTGGTGTGAAGCATAAACTAGCTAAAGAAATTAAATCCAGACCTGCACAGAATTTTCTTAGAAAGCTTGTCATTTCCATTAAGGTCACTCAAACTGTTACTCTTGCAGGTTTACAAGCAGTTATCTTGTCAGAGTCCAATTAAAAGTGTATTTTTATTCCATACCTAGTTAGCCTTACTCTCATTTGTCCCCCGCAACTGCGCTTTAGCTATGCAAATGAAGGATGTAAATGACGTTTGCAGCCCCTTTCAAAGAGTTTTGCATTGCTGAAGTGGTGGGGAGGGCTCTTTGTAGGAGAATCAGGCCTGGTCAGGTAATATTTTGTTATTAATTTATCATGAAAGAGATTATCACTGGGAAAAGTTTCAGGAAGCCTAGCAGGAATATGCTTACATACAATTGGGGACTACTGCCTTTGAGAGGCTTTTCAGGCAAAGACCCTTACCTTACAGGAAAGATTTCAATACTGCATGGACAATAGTGGTAAATCATGAAATGGAAGGAACAGGGAAAGAGTATTCATATTAGAAATAGACAAAATGTATTTGGGTGAGTTCCAAAGACAACTAGGAGTCTTGATGCAGACAGTGGTGGTCTTCATTCTGCTCCTCATTTGCTATTGAAATATAGCAAGTCAAAATTCTTCTGTCTTCATTTATCCATAATTCATTCCCGTCTCTCAAAGTTGCTTCAAAGATTCATTAATTAATTGGTGTTCATGTAGTAATTAAAGTCCTTAGCTGAAGTAATTTGTAAGTAAGTGCTGTCATGAAAGAAAAAATACACGTTGGACCCTGTAGAACCTGAGGGGGGAAGTTCAGCGATAGTGCATTTTATCAGGTATCAAAACAAGGAGTGTAGGACTGTGGGCCATTTTATTATTTGGATTGTGTGAGAATGGGACTGTAAAGTACAAAACCACAGACATAAAGTCAAGCAAGTAATTTTATGTCATGAAAGTTAAACATAATAGCACAATAGACTTGAAATTTTTTTATACAAGACATCTCTGAAATGCTAATTCCCCCAAATTAATTTTTTAACACAGATGGTTGAATTATTCAGGTTTAACAATATAAAGCTATGCACAACAAAACTTGTTGTGTGTTACACAGGAGTACTAAATCCTCTGGGACAAGCCCTGAGATCTTTGCTCAGCCTTCACTCAGCCCAAACTCTCACAGGAGACTTTTAGTGGAAACTTTGTTGAGTGAGGGCCAGACTGGAGCACTCTGTGAGGATTTAGCAGTAGCTGAAGAAGGTTTAGAGGAAAATCAATATCTTTTGTTTAGGGTTTGATGATTAAGAGAGGAGAAACAAAGTTCTTAAAACTTCTCAGATCCAAGGATTTCACAGGGAAATTAATGTTTGGCCAGGCTGTTCTTCTAATACTTTAATGGTAATTAGGAATTAGGGGTTTAACATGACAGCTTTAATGTGTATGTGTAAGTTGTGATGCAGTGCCATGAAACACTGGAACAGACTCATAAAACATTGAGGAAGGAGTGCATAATAATAATAATAACTGCTTAATACTGTGTTTCAATATCTTCAGAAACAGATTGTATAATGATGATTTACTGCTAATGGATGATTAATCAGGAACTTAGATTGCCTTATTTAAATACCATATATCAAAAACTCACTTATTTAGGACTGTTGAATGGGTTCACTCTCCACTGTATACCAGAAGCGACATCTAATAACCTAGTAAAAACCAGTCAATATGCTTAGGAAATGGTATGGTGCTATGAAATACCACCAACATTTCTAGGCTTTTGTCACCCTCAGAACTGCCAATGGTTTCTGACTAAATGACACAAGGAAATAGCTAGCAGTATTTTAATTTATTAAGAGCTCTTATTCAGATAAACTTTGTTACTTCCTTTCTTTCCTTGAATAAGATGAAAAAAAACAGTTAGTTCTTTTTCAGCATTTGTTTTTTGCATGCCTGAGAGTGTTATCTGTGTCATACAGAAGGAGAATTTAAGGTGTAGAGAAACAAAGCAATTTAACATCACACAGCAGTTAACGGCAGAATTAGGAACAGTTCCCAAGTCAGGTGCCAATAGGTCCCAAGCCACTGTTCAACCCAGTAGATTGTGTTTCCTCTGTTACTGAAGTCCTTTTGTGAAATCCAAATAAACGGCTTGAGAGGGACTGAAGATGAGAACGGGAATCCTTTCCATAACTCTCCTGAATGAAGGCTTTGTAATCCCTCTGTTGCTATGGCAGTAAATGAGGTCCTATGCATCCCATGAAAAAGAAGGATAAATATGGTAGTCAGAGATCCCTTTGTACTGAGGCAATTACAATACTTGCAGCTGAATATTAATGTTGTAGACATGACCTTTTTCTCTTTTGATTCAACCTGTCACTAGCCTTGTCACGACTTGTCATTCCCCAGATGAGTGCATTATTTAGAGTCACAAGGCAGGAAGGTGTTGGTGTTCAGATGAATCATATGAAAACCAACTCTACCATCAAAATAGCTTGGACAGCTGCCATATGCCTGTTCAACTCACCCCTTTGCTTCAGGAAGAACTGCTACAAGAGATCTTCCAGGTGGAAGTTTCAATTCCAAATGTGAAATGTAGAATATTTCACTTCAGGTAAAATTTTCAAAAGCATCTAAGGTGCAGTTTCAGAAGCCAAGCAGCAAGGCAAATGAGCCTATGACTGTACCTTTATTGGTACCTGAACTAATTTAAAGCTAATGCCTGTAGTCCTTTACTATTCTGTCATCAAATAGATGGCTGATCTGTACATGTTCCTTAGGAGATCAGGGTGCCTTCATGCATTGGTCTATGCACAGAAATTGATCCTACCTTCAGTTTGACTTGGGCTCAAAAATATATACATCATTTTTTAAATTGTGTCTTGAATGTCTAAGTCAGTCAGTTCACCACTTCTGAAAATCTCTCCAAGATCTATTTATGAAGGAGGGAGACAAGACGCAAAAGAGAATTCCTGATGTGTCATCCAAATCCCATGAGTACCGTATTGATTTTTCTCACAAGGGGCAATTGTTTCAGCAAAGCAACACATTACGTCTAAAACAGAAATAAGAAATACATGTAAGGAGCAGCAGGAGAAGAGGAAAGGAACTGTGACTATAGTGGCAGTAGGATCAAATTTAAAATACAGAGAAAACAAATCTGGGAAAGGTGACTTCATGAAGCACCTTGCTAAAGTGTACTGCAGCTGAGTTATGGGATTATAGCATCTCAGCTAGGTTTAACCAAGCTAACATAGATCCTGATGACAAGACAAGATCATGAGTTTCATCACAGATAGCATCAAAATACCAAGGGACACCAGCTTACTTTCACAGCCTAGTCCAAAGCCTGCGCTCTTACCTGGGCACTCAGTCCCCTTCATGTTTCCCCCATCAGAGTAGATGGCTGTGAAAATACTTTTGTAGATACGGATGACAAGATGCTCTCATCTTTTGGTTCCCTTTGCTCTCCAGCTTGCAAGCTCCTTGTCTTCTATAACCCAAATGAATATCAATACAAACAGATATTGTCATATATAATATCTGTAATCTGGCTGGGTGACAGAATAATAATAATTTCCTTCATATTGGGAAATGACAAAGAAAAAGATCAACAGGTAAGTAAGTTCTGCTAATAAGCAAGAATGAAATCAGTTGGAACAAACAGAACTGTAGCATTTAACATGCTACACAAGCATCAGTGATGATATATTGTTTAACAAAAACGGTAATTCTTCTCCATCTTTTTCATACAAACTCTACTTCCTATTGCACCCGCTTCTTGGTGTTATAATTTTGGCATCTGGAGTTTAAATAGCTAAATTTGATTCATGTTTTTTTAAATATTTATAGTCCTTTTTGCTGCTATAATGTGGGCATGTTATGATTATGATTCAGCATTATCAAAATCCATTACATCAATTTGTAGAATTTGTATAGCTTGCAAATTCCAGTTTGATTTTATGAGCCAGTGCTCTTATCCTTTTCCATATTAAAGATGGATAGGAAGAAGTTTTCCTGCCTTCTGAGGATTTTCAAGTTTTCCAACATTTTCTTGTTTGCTTCAGGATGAAATTTTTGAAAGATTTCAATGAAAAAAAGTAAATTAAAACAGTTTTACATCTCCTGATTGAAAATTATATTCAAACCCCTTGTTTAGAACAGGGACTTGTGTTTTTTGACATACTTTTTCATATTTTTCTCCTTTTCGCCTCCTTTCATTTTGAACAAATTCTACTTTCCAATAAAAAAAAGGTAATTTAGTTTCAATGGGTAAACCTCTCTGTTTTTCACCAAAAAATTCCCCGCCAGTTGCACAACCAATTTTTAACATTGTCTTTTGCGGTCTTGTCTTTGAAGATAGCAAGGAAATGGTCTGGGGTGTGAGAAGCATGGGTGGAGTTGTGAGAAACCAGTTCGAACCTACTGCAAATTGAACAGTGCTATCCGGAAATACAATATATTTCTAAATGAAGATCAAGAACGTTGACAGGTATTTAAGGAACAAGACCGTGTGCTGAATCACCTAGCGAGGATTTTGATCAACTGATGAGCCTGATCACTTAAAATCTGTGAAAAAATCTCAGCTGGCTTTTTGTGGTATGAAATACTTTTTGCAAGACAGTACTGGTTGCTGGTTGCAAGACAAGTGAGACAGCAAACACTCAGACTACATACATTTGGAGAAAAAAAACCCAAGTATAGGGAAGAGGTCTGGACATCCAACCAGATGCCAAAGAATGATATAAATTGTTTAAATGGTTTTCACCAGGTCTTATGGTATTCAAAAGAATCACTAGCTGTGTTAGAAGTCTCTGATGTGGAAAGATTTAGCTAGTACCTCTCCCTAGGGATACCTTTAAGCTACTACAAAGCCATCAGGTACTGTCTTTGCCACTGGAGCCCAGAGCAGATGGGCTGTGAGCCGGGACTCCGGACACAGAAATGTCCCAGAAACACAAAGAAGGCATGTCAGCTTGAAATGCAAGTTTAGCACTTATTGTGAGTGTCCAGGCAAAAGGTCGGGACTAAAGCTGTCGCACCTGTCCTATTAGGGTTTTTCAGGTAACTGTTACAAGACAGCAAGCAAGCAAAAGTGTGTTCACAAGGCAATCATAACTATAGGAACGTATCCCATAGTTGTAACAGCTCTGTTCATTCCTTGGCTTGGGAGGAATTGCCTCAGATCCGCTTTCTGCTTATGGCTTCTATGGGCCGTATCCATTTTCTAGAAGAGGTGAATTTTGCTCTCAGTTACTCAAGAGAAGACAAGGCACCAGGGGAGGCTGTGCAGCCTTGCAGCTGTGGCATGAGAGCATTGGTGACACCAGTCAGTGTTAAATACAGAGGCTGCTGCCCCCTCAGTTCCCCTAGAAATTAGTTCTGGACTACATTATTACAGTTCTGTTTTAATCAGGATGGAAGTCAAAAGCGTAGGAAAAAATATTTACTAGTATTGCTAAGAGCAGAATTTGGAACATATGAATTGTGGACTACCCAGTCGTCAGAGACATAAGGCATCCCAAACACAATATTACATTGTATATTGTTCTTATATATCCCATTTGCATCCTATGCAATGTAGCAATATCTCTGTGTTTGGAAATTTATACTTTCCTCTGTCCTTGAGCAGCCACTACCTTTTCTCAGCAGGATGGCATTGTATGTTGCTTAACGTACAATTTTAAACATAACTGTATAATGGTATTTACTACTGATAAACTGCATAGATTTTCTAAAGCTGTTATGACTGATTGTCAAAGATCAAGTTTAAGACTTCTCAGTTCCACAACTGGAGATGCATCCCTTCTGATTTAAATCCCAAAACCTGTCAAAAGAGCATCTCAGCTCTTCTCAGTTGCAAGATATGCTTTGAAGAAGTATTCTCACTTTGAACACAGCACTTCATAACTGAGTGGAATTTAGTGCTAATTTTAACCTATGTGAAAAAAAGAGCTTCTTCTGGAGTACTGTTGAAAGGGATAGAAAGGCCCTTTCTTTGCTGCATTAATGGGTAAGAATGGAGGACACATGCATAGCGAACTTCCCAGAACTGTTGTCTCCAAAATAGAGGTCTACTGCTTTTATTTTCCTTCTAACTGGAACCAATTCCTTCTCTGCTTTAGGTCAGCATTAATTCTAACATGAAACCCCCCAATTTATTTTTAACATTAATCCCAAGAGGAATATGAAGTGCATTCTTATTTTCAAGTCTGTCCTTGCAACCCAGAGGAGTAGAAGCTTTTTTCAGTGACAACCCTCATGCAAGTAACATGATCCCAAGAGATGGTAAGTGAAGAAGACGAGCAGATTCTTTAAGACTCAAGTTTCTAAATAGCAATTTTCAAGATGCAACTCTTAACTCAGAGACAAATAACAGCAGTCTTGTGGTTCAAAAAGGAGTTCCATGGGAGTTTTATCCCAGAATTTATTAAATAAATCACTTAAGCCACAACAATTTATTGTTTCCAGTGAAAACAAACTTCTGAAGCAAGCAAACTGCTGCCTGAAAAATCCTCTCTAGAATGCTATTGTGGTCTCGGCAACCTTAGCACTCCTTAGAAAACTCAGTGTTTCAGAAAAAAATGGAAGGGGACAGAACCCGAGGATTCATTTTTGCAGAGATTTCCGATTTCCAGCCTTATAGCTCATATGTTCCTTTCCAATGGAACAACACAGACTCTCAGAAAAGTATCATAGCCGAAATGACTTCTAAACATTTATCCATTGTATGTACCTTAGCACAGAAAACGGATACAATCCATTAATAAATATGGGATTTGGAGAGCAATTCCAAAGACCTGCAGTCCTGCAAAGATCATGTATTTATCTCTAAGCATGTGCATAGTGCCATCACAGTGAACAAGGTTGCCTACACAGACCTAAAAAACCCTGCAGGATTTCAGGTATTACTAGGTGTAAAAGGTCATGATATAGCAACCCATTAAGTCCTCTGGAATTTGTTGGCTGGATTTATGACTGATGATTCTAAAAGCATCCATCCAACATTCATGATATTACAGAATATAATATTGCAAGCACAAATAAATTCATACAGTGACAATTTTCAAAGTAATTTTCAACAATTCCCAGTAAGCAAGGCCAAAACAATAAAATGGAATTCCACTGGGCTGGCTCATAGTTGTGGGAGGGTTTTTTATATTATTATGAACTATTAATAACACAAAGATACTGTTCTAGCTCACGCAGACAGCTGAGATTTGCTTAAAGCTTTTGTTCCAATCCTGCTAATACTAGAGATAAACTCTTGGTTCTGTTGTAGTCTGTTGATGGCATGATTACCATGGATTCCGGCAAGATCAGAATTTCATATCGATAGTTAGTTTTCTGGTAGGCTGTCTACAGAGTGTGACACCATTAATTTGTTTCTTTATCAGTAATTCAAATAGTTCAAACTAACTGTCACTATCTGAAAAGATAAAAACTTTCTAGTGCTTAATTGATGGGGAAAAAAATCAAGTTTATTTGGCCTCTTGAAGTATTTCACTTGGAGAGCATTTAAAGTACTTCATTTTGATTTCAAATTTTCAAATGTAATTACTAAAAATGAAATAAAAAACACACAAAAAAAATCAAGGGGATACATTTTGAAGTGATCAAGATGGCTGTTTTTCAGTTGGGGATTTAATTGCTTTCCAAGACAAAGAAAACCTGTGAAGCAATGACTGAACATTTTGGAGACACTGGATCTGCTGAACACTGACAGAGAAGAGTTTTGTGTGAAAAGTTTCATCAGCTTTAGTCAGGATATAATTAACATGCAGGTTAGCTTGTGTATCTTGGATAAGATTCAGTATTTATGTATTTTTTAATTCTTCAATATCCTTTCTTTCTAACTTTTCTTAGAATTGTTTGCTAGGGACACAAACTGCTTTGACAGAATAAATGTATCCCTTTTTGTATGAGTTTATTGTTGTTATTAATTGATATTATGAAGTAAAACTAAGAGTGTTGCCTACTTGACACAAAATAGATAGTTTCGTGGGTGTTATTTTTTTCAGTTAAGTGTTTGGTTTGTCCTTGTTATACATTTTTTTGTCAGCTAAGAGACGTACCAAAATGATCCTGTGGAGAACAGCAGAATATTCTGTTAGTCATATTTTCAAAGACACCATATAGAGTTAAAAATACAGTGTTCATCTGTTTATATCAATGAGCAGAATTTTTCTAATCCAAAAGAGGAGATTAATCCATGGTGTAGTTTGGAGGACCCAGAGAGGGTAAAAAATGTATCGTAAGACTGTGGCTTCATATAGATGGCATGGAACTTAACAGTCTGTGCAGGACAATTACAGAGTTTTTATTGCAAATGTACTCCCGTTGGATCTCAGTAAAATCTGATTCAGTAAAAAACCATCTCAGAATCATGATGAACTGTGCAGAACAAACTGTTCCACATAACTGATATGTGTATAGCTGTGTGCAGTGGATCACTGCTGTAGTTTGCATACATTTAATGTATTTTTTTCAGTCTGTTTTCTTAAGCATTGAGGAACCAGCAGACTGGTGAGAAGCTGAGAACTGTGAAGGCTGGGACAAGATGTTTTGCAACTACAACTTGTCTTGCAACTTCAGCTTGGTGAAGAAAACACAGAGACCTGCTGACTAAACAATCAAAAATCTCTTAAACTTCACCTGGAAATACTGAGTGAATAACTTCAGCTTGTCTCTCAGTAGGCCTGGTTTATTCAAAATTATTTTTTTAACCTTTTTTTTTTCCCCCGAGAAATTTTCTCTGGGAGAATTTCTTCAATGTATTGAACATCAGTACCCTTTTAAACATTGATCATGTCCATAAGACTTAACTTTCAATCCAGTCTTGCTTTTTACATACATATTTATCCATTCCTCATTAACCCTACTTGTCAGGAATGAACTGAATACCCCAGATACCTTTTGTGGTGTTTGTGCATATTGATACTTTGCAGAATTTCATTACATGTGGTACATCTGGTCTCAGGGGATAAACGAAGATCCCCGCATATTTATTGAAAAGGAAATGAGCATAACAATTCAGTGCATTCATTTTCACATTTTATTTTTTTGCTAGCATTATTTACAAATACACCAACCATACGGACATTTTGCAAAGCCTGGGCAAAAAGTATCCAACCAGATTTTAATATTGCCTTTTTACTAATTATTGCTACCAAATGTAAGAGATTAGTATTTTGGAAAGATTTCTTACTGCATATCAGTTGTCATAAGAAAATGGTAAAAAAACCCCTCTAAAGATGTAGGTTTTCTTCAATTCTTAATGAATATTTTTAATCGGAAAGGGAAAATAGTATTCCTTAGAGCTGCTGTGTCTGTCCTTCTGCCCTAACCTTACCCCACTCCTTTAGTGGCCTAATTTTACATTAAAAAGAGTCTCTACTAAATCCTAGAATTGTTTGGTTTTGTTTTTTTTTTCTTTTGAGGGTTAAGGACCATGGCATGAAATGCAGATAATACCTCATCATTGCCATTTGCAAAAGGGGAGTCTGGAAGCAAATGTTCCTGTTTAACACATTTCCCAGTTTTGTATATCATTATTTCATGAGACGTGCATGCATCTATTACTACAATATGGTCTAAGTTTTGTGTGATGATTATTGTGTGGGGGCCTAAAATGTAATAGGTGAATGCTGAACTGTGGAGCAGAATTTGTTTTGCTTAATTTTTACACATTTGCAGTATAAAACATCTACTTCTGGGGTAATTATCTAGGCTTCCCTGGAGATCAAGGGGGGGAAATTTCTGCCTGCAGCGTGCAATTAGTCTTAACATAAACAGATAAACAATTACCTATACAGGAAGACTAAATAGCTATATGCCTATTTTGTAAACATCTAAAGGTAAGTGAAAATTACTTCACAACCATGTGCTATTCTTAAAAGCCCAAGAATGATGTATCTCTGCGTCGAAACATACCTTCCCTCTTCTACACCCAGCCAGTGTGCAGATAGTTTGGTAAAGGATTAGGCAGATGAACACTGCGATGCATTTTGTACAGTCCATCAGAAGGAAAATTTTCTTTAGAGAAACTGCAGATGTGCCATGACCTGTTTCATATTTTAAGTTTTCTAGATTGAAATTGATTTTATTTACATGACGCTGTGTTTAATGAATATATTTCTTGTAGCTTTCCATGGACTGCAATAATTTTGTACATGCTTTAAATTTCTCAGTTCTATGTTATGGTGTTATCTAAATCATTGCATACTATCAGAATTTTCCCAGAACAAATAATAGCAAATTTCTTGCAGCAAACGTCCTCTCTACAAAAGCGTAGTGATCCAGTTGAAAAGACGTGTCTTGTCTCCTGAAGTGGAAATTAAAAGTCTATGTTAAAGCACAGTGTGTTTTATGGGCTCTGCCCTTCTTGGAAATATCATGGAAGAAAATCCTCAAACCATTAGACTTTACCATTGCTTATAACATCATAGATATATCAAAACTAGAAGTAGCAAGCTTAAATCTATCCATCAGTTAAGCTAATAATATCAGTGTAGAATATATAACACGCTTCAGCAGTGGAAGTAGCTTCATTGTATCTAACAAAGGATTATGAGTCATTGTAATTTTTTTTACGTGGTTTGGCCTGGATCAAAGAAATTTCACCAGCTGTATAAGTAGTGACCATCATTCTTGAAGTGCCATGTCTTAAAAATAGTAGCCAAATGTTATGTATCATGGTGTAGTCAAACCAGAGGCCTGTGACACCTGTGAATTACTAAAATAGTGTAACCAGCTACAGTATATTTTGTGACACTGTAGTGGCATAGCCAGACACAACGAATAAGCATCTTGTGTATGTCAGTGATATAACCTCTGAAGGGGGTAATAATTTAGCATTTCAAGAATAATCATGTTTGACAAGACCAAGTAATCTGCCAAACCTAGTGTTCTGCATCTGACAGTAATAGATGCCTAAAGACAGTGCAAACATAAAACAAACATAAGGCAAACATAAAATTATATCTCTCCCCCCTTTTTTTTTCTCCCCTAAAGGTCCAGTGAGTTGTGTCTCAGAAGCATTTCTGGAGTCAGACATAATATCCTTTTGCTTAGTGAAAATTGGTATTAATGCATTTAACTAAAACCTCATCTGTCAGGATAGCAATGTTCTCTGATTATAAAGACTGAGCTTTCACCACCTGGCAGCCCTGCAGTGCCCATTCACTAGCACTTACGCTGTCTCAGGAATGCCCAAAACAGTGAGGCTGGCACTCATGGAATAAGGCATATGAGTTTCCCTCCCAGAGGTGCACTGATTGCTAGATTTGTCATCCCAGGAACAGGGAAATATTGCAAACAGCCGTGATGACTCCAAGCAAACAAAATCTACAGAAATGCTGCAGGTTTTCTATCCTGGAGTCATGCCACTTTTCCCCAAACCAATATTGTAACAGTCCAACACTTGTGTAGAGACCAGTAGCATCTAATATGTTTTAACATCTCATATTCCAGAGTTTGTATTTATCTGGGTTTTAGAAAGCAAGCCTAGCACTTTAAGAATAAATGAGGTGAACGAGACCCTTCTTTCTTTGGCTAATTACTACAGCAACCAACCAATTTCCCAAAAGAGATCATGAACAGAAATGTTATGACATAAAACTGAAGGGAAGGAATGAAATGAAAATCTCCTGTGCTCCATATCACAGTTGCTAGTTCACACGCTGATGCCACATGCAATTTAAGTTTCATAAACTACAGGTAAAATGTAATTAAACACCTGACTGTCCTGTCTGGTGGCAGGACACAGAGTGACAGCTCACTGAGGTCCGAAATTACAATGGGTAGAACTGATTGTCAAAGCATGTCCTGGCAGATGCCACCACAACTCAAACTGTCAGATGGAGGATGTACATAAAGAGAATATATTTATACAAGACTTGATCTTATCCAGAATGTTGGGTAGAACTTGTCAAACTGTTTGTGACAAACCCACGATGTAGCAGACAGTCTTACATTTTCTGTATCATATCTATATCATATCTATGTTTTCTTCCTCAAGATATATATATGGCTATATTATATATAATCTATGTTATATTTTATAATTTATTTAATAGAATTCAACAATTAATGTATGTAAACAAACTTCATCCCAGAAGTCTGGTTTTGTGGTTTTTTCTAAAGTTACATTAAGCAAATAATTATCCAAGTTTTATGATATTATTTCTTCTTTATGAATGCATGGTGGAACTTCAAAAAAAAAAAAAGGAAAATAATAACAGCAAGTAAAGTAACTGTCTTTTCTTGAACAATCTCGACCACGTGTAATTGCTGATGTGTGATTACAGACATGAATTTTTTCTCAAATCAGTTATTCAAACTTACTAATCTAGAAATATGTGAATGCCAAATAATGGAAGCCATGAATGTAGAGGAACCAGAAAGTCCCTCAGATGGGAAGGCTGGTGGTGCACCACATAACGGGGCAAAGCTCATGGTCCTCAGGTGGAGCTGTTTTAGGTGGCACATCCCTTCATGCAACACAACATTCTTTCCCTAACTCCCTTTTCCCTGATTTCCAGACAAAACAGATCAGGCCAATCATCCGTAGGAAGAACACATAGAAGATAGGGTGACAGAACTACACTGCAAATATACAAAATAGAGGCCTGCCTGCAGGAACCAGCAGGGAAAGTCCCTCTGATAGTTGGCAGATGTATAGCATCAACAAACAAATAAAAGGACATGTCTGAGTTCAAAGAAATTCTCAGCTTGATGGCAGTTGATACTGCATCATGTTTTCTCAGTAACACTGATGCTTTCTAGACCTTAGAATTACAAGAAAAAAACCCCAGCATCTTATGTTTTAGAAGGTGGAATCCCCTCAAAAAATTAATGCCAAGAAGCATTAAAGCCCTCTACTCTACTACTGAAGTCACTGAATAAGATGGTGCAGCATCTACTTGTAGCAAAAGAAACAGAAATGCAAGATGGAATATAATTCCACACTAGATTATTTTATTTCTTAGAGCATTGCTAACAAGAAACTTAGGGTAGAAACTGATTTTCTATAAAGGAACATGATGCACATATGTAATTCAGAGAAAACATAAATAAGAGATCATTTGTGGATAACTTAGAAAAGATATCTTTGACAGATAAAGTGTTCTGAGTCAGGATTTTTAATACAGCAGGGTGAAATCAGTGAGATATCAATGATTATAAATTTCATCCTGAAGGCAGCATTGCAACACTAATATCCATCATGTCAGAATTCCTAAATGATGAAGTTGACATAGCAGTGAGACATGTTCAGGAGGTACTCACTACAGTTAGTCTGCTTTTAAATATAACAGATCTCTTCTGTTGGTCTCCTGTCAACACATTTTTCACAATTTGTGGTTTTGTTTCTCAAAGGAGGCAGAAAATTGCTAGTGTTACGCTGTGCAGATAACTGATAACTGTTATACAAGTATCATCAATAAGCATGGGGACCCCCTTCCCAAAATCATAAAATAATATCCCTATGCATGGTATTTGGTTTGAGAGCTAGAGTAACTACTGGTGTCATCTCTTAATATGGCGTAGAGACAAACCTGAATGTTAAAATGACAGGGCTAACCCAAGATTGCTAGTACTCCCCAGAAAAAGATGACCATACTTTTCTCATTATTAGAAGCTTCACACCTTCAGCTTATAAAGATCACTTAGTTTAAAATGAAAAGGAAACAGAAAATGTTTCAACTGTTATGAACCACATCACTTTAACGGCAGTATGTGATCATGCCGAGCTAAACAATTCATTTGTGCAAACACACTTCTTTGCCAGTAAAGCTTAAATGTCAGCAATAGTTATTTGAATTTTTAAAGAACCACCTTTTGCTAAAGCTCCAATTTATTTGTCACTATTTATGATACTTGTTTACCCTTTTTACATTGGTAGGTCTAAATATCAGATCTCCAAGATGAGTACCACATATTGATTCTGTTAAGTATTTACGTGAAAGGCTTCAATGTATCACTTCCTTTCCTTCTTTGATAAAATTAGGCAGCAAGAGGAGATGCTTTGAACCACTTGGGCAAGACACAGAAGTTAATACATTATCTTGAGTGAACATGGAACCCACACAGAAAAGCTCTTATGTTAGTCATTAAAAGGACATATGGTTATTGAAAATATTTTATTTCTTTATGTAATGACAGAAGGTAGACAAAGGAAAAAATCTAATTTTGATCTCACTTATACTGATTTAGTAATGCTGTAATTCTATTGATTTCTGTCAGATTACTCTTGCTTTTCACAAAGTACATGACCTCTAGTCCAACATCCCTTTACATATACACTCTTTTTGGAAAGTTAATACTTTTCCACTTCCTTGGAAACAAGCGAGATATTTTCCACTTAATTCTATCTAGTTTTGATTTCAAATATCCTCCTACTCACTTTTAATAGAGAAGGAGTATCTTATTATCTGTAATGGGAATAGGGGCTTGATGACTAGTAGTGTTCTTTATCTTTGAGCAGCATGCCTCACACTACTGGGTTGGAACCACAGTATTTATCCAAAACCCACAAAATTATGTGTAATGAAACTGCAATGGATTTAATGACAATATTTCAGTTGCACTGACTTTTACAGTGTAGATACAGTACAGGTGGGTGTTAGTGCATTTCAGATTTTTAAAACTAATTGACAATAATTAATTATACCATGTAAACCAGGGCAAATGTAGCATGACAGACCTTGTGTGAAAGTGTGTAGAGAAGAATTTTATGTTTCTGACAGCAAAAAATAGGATAATGGCTGAGTGGGATCCTGCAAGTCACGTGTGTGTGCACGTGTGTAAGTGATGGTGGTAGGAGCATCCCTGGCAGTCCAGCAATAATGATGCTCCTAGAAATCTCTGTCTCCCCCCAAACTAGAGTCCTGAGTATAAATGTCCAGGTAGGAACACATCCTTAAATTCATTCCTTCTCACTGCAGACCCTACTTCTCTCCCCTCTCTCTTACAGTGCAAAAGTCCTTCAGTATTTCCTTCCCCTGAACACCCCAGAGCCTTCTTAGCCAGGACATTTTGGACAGCTTTTGAAAACATTTCTACTGTTTCTGTGATCCAGTCCTAGTGCTCTCCTCTGGGTGCCAATATCCACTAGCCATCTGAGCCCACCTCCTCATCGAGCTCTCCTTTGCAGAAAAAAGGCCCAGCTGTAATTTCTGACAGTGATTAAAATTCACACTTGCAGCATTCTGTGGGAAGAAAAGGAGTACAGGTATGAGCGCCAAATGTGAAGCGTGGCCAGAAGGCACTATACTAGGGAAGACTTTTAGACACAGGGAAGATTTCCTGGTGGCACAACGTGATTCTGTCCTCATTCAGATTTAGGCAAAGGCAGAGACTAGTTGTGATTAGAAATAGTAGTTGACAATGCTTATTTCATTTTTTTTTATGGAGAGAACTAGCAAAACTACCAAGTAGCAATAGTTCACTTTGCTGGCTTTATAAAAAGCAAGTCTTGAGTCCTGTACTATGCAGCAGGAAGGAATTCCAGCAGGCAGGTTACATATCTTTCACACCTCCAAGAAACCAGCATTCCTTCGGTGTACAGCACACTTTACTTTCCAAGTGATGCTCACACCCACAGCAGTGACAGTGCTCAGCCATGGCTCAGTTACAGTGATTTGCCCCTTTCCTGGTTTCTACAAGTGTATCTTTGACAGTATTCCCAGTGCAGAACAGAGCACCAGGAAACCATGACTGTGGCGTGTGCTGGAGTACCTTTGTCAGTGCAATCTAACCAGCTCACGCAATAAGACTTTGGTTAAACATGAACAACTAAATATCATTCTATGAATCCTTGAAAGTTTCCAGACTACAAGTACAGGTTGATGTTGCCACTTCCTTTTGTTCCTAAACAGGTTTAGGTTAGTCTGCAAGTAAGCAATACAATTGCACCTATATTTTGCTGTATAGAGATAACCTTTACGTAAGTTATTCAGTGAGGCTGAATCATGGTGCTGTGCTATTCTGCATGGCTTCTTTTGCAGCTTTCATTGCCATGGTACCCAAGTGACTTCTAGTAGTGCATTAAGCAATGTGCCTGTCACTCGTCAGGCGAGTTCGCACCATCTCTCATCCTTTCCCCTGTATAGGGAATAGGAGCTTTCAGTTCTGTTTTTCGTCTTTCTGAGTGAAATACCTCAGTCACTACACTTGACTGAGTGAATGACGATGGAATAGTTTGTAACTTGCTGTCTGTAATAAAACCAATTAAGCCAGCTCTAAACTAACACTTCCATTTTACACTAAATTATCAGTTCTTTTTATCTGAGAAGACAGATGTATTTTCAGATTATGTAATAAAAAAGGTGCACATAAGGGAAATATTAAGCGGGGAAATATTGCAATTTTTGTATCATCAGTCAGGGTTATAGATTTTTTATTTCAAAGAATGAAAGGTTAATATGTGTACAAGTCAGATAGAGACTCAGAAAAACTAGCTCTTTTTTCTAGTCCTGTATTCACTCTGATTTAAAATGCATATCTGGATGGGAAAGACTGCAGTGAAGATCTGATAACTTTTTCTAGAACATGTACAGCAATTTCATTGTAATTCGATTTGCAATTTAAATGTCTAACAAAACACTGCATAAATACCAATAATGGGTAATTCATTAAAAAATAGCATATGTTGTTTATCTTTGCAACAGAAACACCAAGTCATTTGCAAAGCCAGAATAATATATAAATTTCATTTTGATGTTGGAAAGACATGAAAGAAACACAATGAATAGTTAAAGTCATACTCTCTGATAGGAATTTCTTTTCTTGCCACTCACAGAAGGAAAGGACCACTCCCTGCTTCTTCATCCCAGCATTTTGCCATCCAGAGTAATTCTGTGTAACCTCACTAGCTTTCAGATACTTACAAATGGATCATCATCCCATGACTATTACTCAAAGAAGGAAATAGATGCAAGTTCACTCCTATATCCTGAACCGTTCAGACACAAATACATCCAAAGGACCGTAAGTGCAACAGGGACACACCACCTTTAGCCACTGTTTCCATCATCTTGTGACTCTTGGAACATCCACTGACTTCAGAAGATGTGTGCTTACCTAACAGCTAGTAGAAGTATGGTCCACTCCTGTATTGCTGCATGTTTTCACTCTGTAACCAGTCAATGGAGACCAGTCAGTTGCTGTAGTACATTGAAAGAGATTCTTTTTTTTTTTTTTTTTTATAAATCAGGCTGTAAAGATTCAGAATTTCAGCTCAGCATCTTTTTCTCTTTCAAAGGTGATGAACATTTTTTGTTCCTATGACTTGATCTGCCCAATGTTTCTGAAAATTGCACAGCTGTTTAACTCATCAAGTCCTACCAGTCCTCGGTGAAGTGAAACAAAACTGCACCATACTGAGGTGGTTTCCTAGAGGTAATTCATACTTGACAAGCATGCAGGGATGGAAAAGCATAGATATTTTATTTATCACTGGACTGAATACAAAAAGACAATATAAGTACAGGGTTTTTTTTCACTGTTCCCAAGATAATAGGTACTTTCTCTGTTATGGAGAAAATGTATTGCCCAGAGTTGTGTCTCTGTAAAGATTCCTTTTTATAGTTCATTTTGATAGCACTGCTATGAAACACGAAGGACCAAAACAACCAACCTGTATCACAGAAGTAATGACCATGACCATCACATGCTGTTAATCTAAAATAATAAAAACAGCTTGTAGTGAGACGACCAAGAACTGGAAGAGTTCACAACGCTACCATGTTTCTCAGCTATCAAATACTCAGAAGCAGCTGTTTGTGGTTAACTTTCAGTAAGCAGTGACTAAAAATACTGATGTAGGCTTCCCTGTCAAAGTTGGTTGATAGTCTCATGGTATATCAGTTCTACAGCATGCAGAAATAAGAACATCATATTGTTTTCTTTCACTTTTCACTAGTGCCACTGTTGCAATATGATCTGAAACAAACTATGAGAGTCATCACTGCTACTTATGAGTGTGGCTTCAGAATTTATGGAAGATTTGGGATAGGTGAGAAAGTAAGAGTGCCTGGGGTGATACCAGAGCTTATGAGGCTGAAATAAGAATGAGGACCGAGGAAGGCTTGGGATCTAGGAAGGGAAGCAGCTGAGAAAATGAAAAATGTCACCTGGAAGCTGAGAGAGATGCACAAGTTTCATGGGCAAGATGGGAAATAATCCTGGGGGCATTCAAACAGTAAGTAGAGGATTGAAGAAAGCAGCAGAAGAAAACAAAGTGGCTGAGCAGGCTCTGAAATCAAAGGATCTGATAGCCCATCAGCAAAGTAGGATGGTATTAGTTTTAAAAAAGAAGTAAATACACCAGAGGGTGAGCGAGGAAGAACAGAGAGGAAAAAAAAAGGGACCTAGAAGAGAGGGTTTGAGACACCAGTCTAGTTATCAAATAGAGCAGTTGAAATAAAATGGAGAAATAAAAAAATAGCTGCAAATATTTTGGGAATATACAAAAAAGACTAAGTGAAGAAGCACTATATCTTCATAACCTACCCATAAAAGAGTAGGACGAGTTAAATGAAATGACTATGCACAAGAGCAGTGGAACACATTAAAATCCTTCCCATCACAAAGTACTCTGTTACTGGCAAACAATTTTCTTACAATAAAAATATGAGGTATTATCAACAACATATTTCTCACATGCAAAGCCTGCACACAGCTTTATAATTTCTGTTTTTATAGTAATATGAAATAAGAATTAGCATGAGAACTATGAAATACACATGGTAACGTTGCTACTAAACCTCCTATTTAAAATAAAATATTCTTTAACAGGAAAAAAATGTTTTGCAAAGAAAGGAAGATTTCTAAAACCCATTGGAGTCTAATTTTAAAAGCCTTAACTGTGAGGACAAAAGAAATTTCAGCAACTTTGAGCTCCTGTGGAATTACCTTTGACTGTAGGTATTTCTGAACCTCACATAAATACTGTTATAACTTCAGAGAGCTGTTAATCTCTTTATATACCTCCTCCTCTTGCAGTTCAGCAGCTGAAACAAGTCTCAGCGGCTCAGTCAGTCATTAAAACCGTGGTCTGGCAAAGGCTGGTGGAGAGCACGAGCAATGTCAGCCTGCCTGCGTGCTTTGCAAATGATCGTGGTGGGGTTTGCCCAGTTAGTTTCTCAGCATGTCACCAGATAGGGGAAGGTGTGCATGCCTGAAGAGCAGCGGGCTGTGCGCTATTCAGATACAAACACTGGCAATAGTTTCAATGTGTGAATATGGCCGGGGATAAGGGAGAGATTTTAGCTGGATGCACTCACTTTTAACTGTACAACGCTTAGTTACAGTATTTCCTTATGAAACAGCAAGTCAGTTAAGTTTAATGCAAAAGACGCCTGTAGGTCATATGTTATTTCTTCAGGGCCTGACATTTGTTCCTATAAAAGTTTGCAGTTACTCTAGTATACCTAAGCTATTTCAATCTAGGTAAGTAAAATAAGAATATCATCAAACAAGGTGCTGCCGGTGAAGCGGCACTGAGGAATACAAGTGGACTGAGTTTTGCTGAAGCGCCATTACCGCGAAACTATTTTTTGCTAAGGAAGGTGGTACTTTGCCCTTCTCTTTGAAATCGTTGGAGGTGATAAACACAAGCCCTGCTGCGGAACCGATGGACCTCGCTCGTAGAAGGACACGAGCGCAGCACACGCTGTCTTCCCCAGCCGGAACAAAGCAGGAAGACCTGCTCCCGCTTCCCGACAGCGGGAGTTCGCCGCCAGCCGCACGCCCGCAGTCCTGCCAGATCCCTCGGGGAAGAGTGGCGCGGGACTCCTCCCGCCCGCCGCGGGCCATCCTTCGCACAAAGGGGCTGAAGGTGAGCGCCGTCGCCGCCGCGGCCGCCCTCGGAGCATCGCCGCCCTCCCTGGGGGCTGCCTTGGGGCGCGGGTGCGTGCGCCTCTCCTCAGAAGGCGGCACCGTGCGGGCGCAGGTGACGCGGTGTCGCGGCGGCGG
>NW_010973052.1:437313-624538 GCF_000737465.1 Haliaeetus leucocephalus
CTGGCTGCCGCGGCCGGCGGGAGGTGCCGCTGCCCGCCCGCTGCGCTCCGGCCGGGGCAGAGCCCGTGGCGGGACCCGCTGGCGGGCAGCCGCGGTGCGGACTCGGTCGTCGTTCCTCGCCTTCCCCGGCGGAGGAGCGGGGTCACGGTGTCGGGGAAGGACGGAGGAGCAGCAGCGGCACCCCCGTGCCCCGCTGGCTGAGGTCTCTTCCCTCGGCGCAGACCGCGGTGCCTGCCCCGCCGTAAGGGAGGCGAAGGGGAGCTTCGGCTCGCTGCCCAGAGAGGTGCGAGAGGCGTCGGTCGGACTTGACACTAACGGTGCCTCGTGGGCTTAATACGGTCACAGAAATCTGAACTGCTGCGATCAGTTGCTCCCACAGAGAGAGTGCCCGTTACCGGCGCGTTCGTAAAACCGTAATCCTTTCATTGCTGCATTTTGTCAAAATCATCCAGCCTCGGCTAATTTCATTCTGCAAGTTTTGCCAGATAGTTACCATTTAAAGTAGGGTGTAAGACATATGCAATAAAAACTAAATGAAACCTGAATTATAAAGGTTCCAGGAACCGCAATTTTTAACATCCAGAGCCATTGACATTCAGTGTTGACAGTGTCCCTCTGGTTATGTGTTGTCAGCATGACTTCTATAATTACCACTTGTTAATGCTTCTGAGGAGAAGCTATCCCGCAGAGGGGGAAAATGGGTATTAAGCAATGCGAGATGAGTCCTAAAATCTCAAGTGATTACCAGAAGATGTGTATTTTCTTTTGTACAAGTTGTGTTTTATTGCTTAACTGGTAAATTCCAGTTATCAACCGCTCCTAATTTTTGCTGTTTTATCTATGAGAAACTTACCAGCCACTCGCCAACTACCTGCAGATAGAAAAGGAATAACAGCAACGAAACTGGCAACACTCACAGTGTTTGATTATTTATAAACTCAGCTAAGAACAACCAGAGTTTTCAGAATTCACTGCTGTATTGCTATTCCTAAGTGTCTTTTTAGAGTGGTAATTCAGTATGCTCGTGTATCTATAAGCGTATACATTATTGCACATTGGACTTAAACCCCATCTCAAAATAGATGAATGCATTTGTCTAATGAATGCTTTCTAAAGAAAAAACCTCATGATGGTTAGTTCAGAGATTGGTTCTGACTAGTAGACTTCAGCTTTGAACTAGTACCGTGATTCTGAAGTTCCTTTGCCGTATACTCATTCAGAATGGTTGTGCAGCTATGAGAGGATATATCTTGCATAAGTGATTCAAAGCATCTCTTAAAACAAAAACTGCAAGGTCTGTGGGGTGCTGATATTTTCACTTCAGCAGTATAAGCCTGTGCTAGTGGCTCTTGGTCCAGCACACGAGTGTGGAGGAGATAGCTTCTCATCATCTCACAGCGGCTATAAGGAAAGCCTACATCCTAATCAAGTTGCTTTGTAGAACCAGGGTAGGTAGGACTAAATGCAGGAATTTATCTCCAATTATGCCATGTCAAGGCCTTAGATGACTGATTCTATGTTACAGGTAGGTCCAGGACCCTGGAGTCCTTCCCTGATGGAAAGTGTTTCCATCAGTCTTTGAGAGAATAGGCAGAAACTACCCAATACATGTGGTGGGTAGAAATTTGAGGAAAGTGCCCCTTCCCAAGTTTATATAATCGCTATTAAAAAGGGTGCTTTAGTGGGCAGTGCTTGTTTTTTACATGCACGTTAGGCATGGGAAAGCTGTCCTTTGGGACCTCTCTGGATGTGGAAAGGAGTCGCTTCACAGGCAGTTGTAGACATTGTAGACAGGCATTGTAGACAATGCCTACACGCAACCGCTGTTTTGAATTTTGCTGCCTAAATTCCACCTACATCATGTTTTAGGTACATTTTGCAGATCTGTCTTTTCAGACAGAAATCATTAGTTTTACTAGTGGCATTCATATGGCCAAGAAGATAATCAGATGGCCCATGTTTAGGATATACTGTTTATAATCTTTGTCATCTACATGCAGTAAGAATACTTCTCTCTACTGTATTTGAAAATCCTCACATGACCAGTATTTCCTGATGTTATTATGGTAGAGAGTATGTATGAATCTTACCTTGTATCTGTAGAGTCATAAGATCTCTGGAGATCCTGAGGATACTGCTGATGAAGGGCATGTATTACCCTGACAGATAAATTATGTAAAATCAGTATTTCATGTGCTGTGAATCTACTTGGACTCAGTGTGCATGCCTATCAAGTCTGTCCATACATGGTTTGTCAGTGTTTATTCTTTAGCTGCTTCTCCAAAAATGTGGAGCTGGTCATGCTGTCGGATGCCATATTTTTTCTTGAAGTCCTTGTATGAATCTTTGGTGCTCGTTGGATTATGAGTCTAAACCATGGGGTCTGTGGGTCTGTCTGCTGAGATAGAGCTACATGTCCTTTGAGATCGAGTGGTACGTCTGTGCTTAAATGCAAACACAGGAAAATAACCCTCCAGATTATATTGTTTGTTGTATTAAAATGTTTCAACTAAAGCTACTTACATTTCACTTAGAGTATTTCTTGGTATATCCAATTGCTAAGGGTATTTTTTTCAAACTAAGTGGAAAACGATAGGCTTCATTTGCATGTGCAAAAATGCCCCAAGGACATCTCATGTGATGGTGATTAATGCAAAACAGTAAGGCAGAGTACAGCTGATGTCCAAAAAAAGCTGAAGTGTACCTCCTTTTAAATATTACTGAGAGGGTAACATGCTTATTGGTGTAATATGGCATGTGACTGTTGCTTGAAAAGTAGTGTGATACCAAGGAATAGTTTTCTTCAAGTGGCAATTTAGTGCTTATGCTGATGTTATTGCATGTGTTGTTTGTAGAACATGTTTTTCATGTGTTGCTTTGTGACTGCCTTTAAATGGTTTAGTGGCTGGCTAATAAAAAAAAACCCCACATTTTAAGAGAACTATTTCTTGTATTTGTAAATAGAGCCCTAATCCACCAAACTACTACTTTAGTTCAGTGGTGTTACTCCTTACCCTTGATATCCAGTCCCTTTATAACGGCAAATAATTGTCTGTTTAATAAAAGACATTGAGTTTGCCTTTTTACTTTTTTTTTTACCCCAGGTGATTTTTCAGATGATTCATTAATTGCAGAATAGCATGGTCACATTAAAAATCAGAATAATTGTTAGTGATCAGCCCAGCTGGCTTGATGTTGTGTCAATGAGTTCAGCAGCACTGATTGGGTTATTCTGTTATGTTTAGGCTGAGACAGTATAGTGTGCTTAAATATTAAATTACCTGTATATTGGAAAAACATTTGAAATACTAACCTGTCAATGTTAACTGACTCTGTGAGTAGCAAGAGACCTGACAGACTTACTCATATATTCGAGGCTCTGAGTTTTAGTACTTGTGCTTAACAATGTGCATCGTATGAAATGAGTGTGAATTCAGTACCACTCTTTCTGAAGAACAGCTTTATTGTGTCCGAGGTAGCTGCTACCGTTGTTGCAAACAAGACTTCAGCAAGGTACCTTGGGCTCATCAGCCGTGCCAAGTAGGGTCACACAGTCTTTTGGCAGTAAGTGGATAGAAGACACTTGCCTTTATTTGCGGTATGGTGCAAAATGAAATTCTAATGGGATTTTGTGCTGAAAAATCTTGCTTTTCTTTGAATTCAGAACCTTTGGGAGGAAAAACATACTTCAGGCTATCTGCAGAATTTGTAATTCAATGGTTTCCAAAAGTTTAGGCTACTTTTTAAGAATGAAATAATTGTCTATTAGAAATGATAAGCAAGTAAACACTTTCTTTCTAGTAGTCCTCTTCCATCTAGTCATCAAGTTTCACCCCTAATGTATCAAAAAAGACATTGTGACACACATGTCAGAAGATTGCCTCCAGAAGTACAAAAATGTGGATACATTTTTTTTTTTTTTTGCTCTTGTACAAGTGTTTCATTGGCAAAGAGCCCGGTTTTGTAGTTTAAAACAAGATGGAAAGTGCATTTTAAGGTCTAAGCCCAAATCTGAGTGCTGATGTGCAGTGGGATTTGAACGTGATAGTACTTGTATGTAAACTTCCCTGCTGAAAAAATGTTATTGAAGAACAGATTGTCAGCTTACTGAACTAGTGAGAATACACTAATTCAGTCAGACATCTGGTTATATTGCTTATTTATACTTTCAAATATTTTGCATGCTGAAAAATAAGTATGTTTTCTTGGACACGTGAGGAAGGATAATTATGCATTAAAATGTCAGTTGTAAAGTAAATGAGGCACACAAATTATCAGATGAAAACAGGGGAAAAAAGGGTTCTGATGTGCATAACTGCCTTGAGGCGTAGATTATTCCTCAGCTTTTGTGGTTTTCAGATCAAGTGTTTCTCAGCACTATCAAACCCAATACGTACTTTAAACCCCTTTCTTTGTTAAATAATATGTTTAATAATTTCTTTCCTCCCTGCAATACAGCAGTTTCTGCTGTTGGTGTAACATCATTTTTATCTCCAGCCTCAAATATCTTGCTTGAAATGACCTGTAAAATTATCTTCCAGACTCTTCATTAGACATAATCTCTTCAGGGAGTACTGTGCAGCGTGGCAGCTGTGTTTCTGGTTGCTAGTCTCTTTGCTGAGATGCTATGTCCTCTGAAAATATGTTGCAATAGTTTTGTTGATAGCAAAAATGTACAAGAGTTAGTATGGAGGGGGGGTCATTTCCTTTTATAGCCTAGTGGATGGAATACTTTCCTATGAATTAGGACTAATGAACCTACTTCCTACGGGGCACAGGAAAATCATGTCTGGGTCTCTCATATTCTGGGTGACTGAATTTAATCCCCAAAATCTTGGGTAAAAGAACATCACCGTTATTACCAAGCCCCCGAAAATCCAGCGTGTAGTTCCTTCTGCATTTCCTACAAGTATCTAGAACAGAATGCTTCACTTTGAACTGAAGATACGCTTAATGTTGAGTTCTGCTTTTTTTTTTCCCCTAAATACATTTTTTTTAATCTGAATGAAGAATAACAAATACTTTGTTTTACATCAAAAAGAAATATATTTATTTGATATTTCAGCCTGGCAGGCTAATTAGTAAAAAAAAATTGGTCACATGGTCTGATGTTTCCTGCCTCATCAGAAATGAGGAAAAAAAGAAACCATAACCGTGTTTTTTGGGGGCAAGACATTCAATACAGGTTTCTTTTAAAAGACTGGCAGAGCAGACTGGCAATATTTATTTCACCTTGGTAAGCTGAGGTCTGTTGCGAGTGAGTACTGTTCTAGCTTACCCGTGCAGCTCAGTCAGTAAAGTGCATGGTAGTGGCCAGGGATAGGTGCTGGTTTGGTGGTCTTCAACGTGCTCTGTTCCGGCACATCCCTGAAGCAGACTTAGTATTCTGTAGATGGAGTTTTCTACCAGATCATTTTATGCTTTGAAGCTGTTTGAAAAAACAGTGAGTTTATGCAGAAACTGGTACACAGCCTAAAAATTAGCTCTTAAAGGTGAATTGAACCACATATGTTCAGTTTTGGTGAAGACTTGCAGGATTTGTTGTTAAGCACTTTTGTATTCACTGCATATGCTCACTAATTTGAAAGTGAACTTCTTTTGGTCAGCTATATTACCTGAATGGTTTCCTATGCTAATACTTCATAATCAACTTTGCTTGACCCATTGCAGTATTTCTGTAGGTTTATTTGTACCTGTTCTTAAGAAAAGGGTATATTTGTGGATCACTCTTATGTAGTTACTGAACAAATGAAAGTCACTTCCCTGTGGGACCTAATTTTATAAAACTGGAAGCTTTCCATGTAAATATAAGTAATTTGTTAAATTTGCATGAGGAAGGTGAGTAGTGATTAAGAAATGTGTGGGATGTATATGGCATACTTTTCACTGTAAATGTTAATAACAAGCGTGTTCTTTGTCAAACACCCTCCCAGCAGCACTTGCCACCACAGAAGCTGAAGGTTATAATAACTGGCTACTTGAATAATTCCTGCCAGCCCTCAGTGTCCCCAAATAAAGGTGACTTGGCATGGTGGGTCTACCTCATCATGCTGTGTTTAGACTTCCCAGCTCTGCAAACATGAGCAAAAGAAAATTTTGGCAGTTAAACTACATTCATCAAATTCTTTATAACTTGGTTTCATACCTCAAACTGTGATGCAGTGCAAGGCAATGACTTAGCAAAGGGCTTCAATCTTAAAGTGCATAAAATGAGTCTTACATACATGTCTGCGCACATACTTGTGAGTGTAGACACTTGCTCAGAGCCTACTCAACAGGAGGCTTAAAGGATTTGCGTTGATAAGCAGTATTTAAGTGTAAGTTTTGATAATTAAATGTGGACAAAAAGCTTAGTGATAATTAAATTACATGCAGTTTTCTCTGGAATGGATTAACATTTTTATCTTGCAGTAGAATGGCTATTATTTGTTTAGCAATGACAACTTACATAATCAAGTATAATATTTTTAGCAAAATAGGAGTTATTGAATATAATGTGAAGATGACTAATTAAAGTTTGGGCTTATTTTCTATAACATTTCTGTATAGCTACACTCTTTCATACCATTAGTACAATTGACAGCACAGCTCTATTGTCCTGCCCAACATAACATATCTAAATAAACATTTGTCAATATTAAAAAAAAATAAAAAAGACTAGGCTTTGGCATTAGGAATGAAATGTGAGATTGGGTACAAGAACCCCAAGTAAGTGGAGTAGAAGAGGAACTGCATATTAAGAATTGTCATTTTAGGTGGGTTCTCAAAGCTATGTGGGGCACGTGGATAGCTTCTTTTCTGCAAGAGTTCAATGTAATTTCATTTTGTTTAAAAAAAGTTACTAATTTTGACAAAATGGCAGTGTTGTGGATGTGGATTTGCTGGCTTTGTTGTGGATGGGCCACTTTTTTTAACGTGGAATAGTAGTAATGAAATAAAAACGACAAATAGTGATAATAATAATATTCGTGAATCACCAAGAAGTAGATGTGATGCCCACCTCTTTGCTCAAACATTCCTTCAGTCGTGCCCTCAGTCATACCGCTGTTAATGTTCTCCCTTATACATCATTAATTAAAAACAAAACCAACCTTGCCCACTGCCAGCTCAGAAGAACATGACTGGAGTTCTTTTTTGCCCTTAGAAATTGATTAAATACTGGGTTTGCTGTCAGTATATACCTTAGCGAAGAAATTAAAGAACTGAGGCGTTTTTAAAATTATTTAGTGTCTGTGAGGCCTTCCCATGCTGTTAGAAAGAAGGATCATGAACCAAAAGATCATGGTTGATGCAAATTGGATTTAAAAATACCCCAGAAAACAGAGTACAGATCACAAGGTCTGTATGATGCAGTGCTATCAATTTTACAGAATATTCAGACTGGAGAATTTCCATGAAACTTTGCTGCTTTGTTACCAAATCTTGAATGAAACAGTGCATCTCTTACAAATGGCACCTCATATTCTTTTGAGTTAAGTCCTGGTCTATTGAAGGTAGTGGAGTTTTGCTGCATAGCCCAGGTGTTTAGCAGGTTGATATTACAAATTGACTCAGTTGTAAATGACCAGCAGCAGCAGGCCCTCCCGACCACGTGCACAAAGAGCTGTTCCAACAGACTTACGCTTGGCTCAGTTGTGGTACGTCAGCAAGTGTGCACATGGAAGGTTTTAATCCCTGAGCTGCACAGGAGACCTCATATATTTCTAATGAGATGCTGGTTAATTGCTGCTAATAAGGGCAAACTACGATGGAGCCAGTTGACTTGTTACTTTGAAAAGAGAGGACCTTGATTTCACCATGGTGTGTAGGGACCCACCACGTGCAAGCAGGCAGCGTCTAACTCAGAGCTAGACAGTAACGAGCTGGAGACTGAGGAGGTTTTGAAAAGACTTGGCAGCCACAGCCATCCTGGTTACTCCTGAAACATTATTTTTATGCATCCTGATCAGCTCGACTAGCAGATAGGTATGTGCCCAGGAGACTGACAGGCTGGACTACAGGGCTGGTCTGTTGCCTCCCATCTTCTTCTGTCAGCACTTATGTTACTTCAAATGGACGCTTAGCTGTGTGGATTTCCTCCTGGCCCGGTCTGGGTTTCTCCTGTCGTGCACATTGACTGAATTTAGGAATGATGACTGATTGCTTAGAAGCCTTTCAAAAGGGAAGATTCCCTCATCTTTGAGGAGTGATTTATATTTTCTTTCTCTTCTGTAAGATTTTTGCCTGCGGTGTACATGTTTCAGCTGTTCTAGACATGATTTTTCTCCCCTTTTTAGAACAGGTAGCCAGGTCAGACTGCTAAACTTTGTTAGTCCTGCTCTGTGTACACATCTTAGGCCTGCCAAGTGGTGATAATCCAATACTTGGTGCTTATTTTAAGGCTCTTGAAGTGCATTGCAAACGGACGCGTTGCACATAGTCCAGCTGTCAGCCTTCCAGCCACTGGGTGCTTGGCAACAGAGAGCACGGTTCTTACAACAGCAGTGTTTTAAATCACGGATTGTGTCAATTCAACACCTCTACAGCACCTGGCACATTGCAGGAGAATGTAACAGTGGTACCACCACACCAGCATGAATCCAGGAAATACTTCTAACCGAGGTAGAGCTTGTGGGAGGATGCTTTGGGAACTGGCATCACGAAGCTCTGAAGGTCTGTGCCATTGAGTCTCATGCCGTGAACATCACAATTACCATTTCTCTGCTAATCATGGTGTGGGAAAGTGCCTTCCCTTCCCCACATGCCCACGCACATGCCAAGTAACACGTAGCAGATGCCCACTTGTGAGTGGGGGCTTGTGATGGGGACAGTGTCTGATACGTCTGATCACTTAGTGGGCTCCTGCGTCCATCCCACACAAAACAGCTGAGCTCAAGAGAGATGCATGTCCCACTACAGAGGGAGCTTAACGCCATGAAAGATCCAGATATTAGTTAAAATAGTGGGTTGTAGGGTTTTTTCCTAACCATTTGCAGTATGTGCCAATGTTTACGGTCACATTCTCTGAGTTTCTAACCATGTTTAGTGATTTATGTGGGATCAGAACCATTATGTTGATTTTTTTTTTTTTTTTGTAATCCTTCAGAAAACACAGTGACCTTCTTTGAGAATTGTTCCTAACCAACTGTTTTTCATGGCTGAACACTATAAACTAATTTTCCCTTCTGTTTTGCAATGCAATAATTTATTTTCTATATTAGTTTAGTTCCACTCTGCTAATCTTTGTTTTCATGCATTATTTCCTTAAGCTAATTCAAAATTACTTTCAATTTTCAAGTGTTTTTTAAAAATTATTAATGAAATATCACATGTACTAGAAATTTCTAGTTTATTACCTGCAGTTGCTAAGTTTGTTGGATTATACATGAGTTGAAGATATATTTCTTTTTTTTTTCTTGCTGGATTTATTAATTTATAGTTAATTCCAGTAAACCTTCTATGATGCAAATATATTAAGTACAGAAAGATTTTGAAATGGTAATTTAAAGGTTATAGAGCTTTATTTTGGGCACATGTGGGAGAGGAGTCTTTTTAGAAGTGAATATAAATGTATATAATACTAGTGGTACTTATTTAAAGGGAAATCCCATGCTGTGAGAACTCTCGAGCTTCTCTTAGCTCAGAAGTGAAGGATGAATCTGTATGCTCATGGATCTACCTGCATGTCGTGGTTTAACCCCAGCCGGCAAACAAGCACCATGCAGCTGCTCACTTACCTCCCTCACAGAGGGATGGGGGAGAGAATCAGAAGGGTAAAAGTGAGAAACTTGTGGGCTGAGATAGACAGTTTAATAGGTAAAGCAAAAGCCACACACACAAGCAAAGCAAAACAAGGAATTCATTTACTGCTTCCCGTCAGCAGGCAGGTGTTCAGCCATCTCCAGGAAAGCAGGGCTCCATCACGTGTAGCCGTTACTTGGGAAGTCAAACACCATCACTCTGAATGTCTCCCCCTTCCTTCTTTCCCCAGCCTTATATGCTGAACATGACGTCACACGGTCTGGAATATCCCTTGGGTCAGTTGGGGTCAGCTGTCCCGGTCTTGTCCCCTCCCAACTCCTTGTGCCCCCCCAGCCTGCTCGCTGGTGGGGTGGGGGGAGAACCAGAAAAGCCCTTGGCTCTGAGCACTGCTCAGCAGGAACGAAAACAGCCCTGTGTTATCAACACTGTTTTCAGCACAAATCCAATACATAGCCTGATACTAGCTACTATGAAGAAAATTAACTCTATCCCAGCAAACCCAGCACACTATACCACATCTGCTGCCTGGCTTTTGCTTTCCTCTCTCCTGTAGGAGCACGTGGACTAGGATGGTTGCTCAGAGGGTTCAGGCTCTGTATAAGATCAACATGCTCTACTGTACCGGGGAGGTGAAATTAAATTAACTCCAGTGTATTGGGATGCTTGAGGACATTTGCAGTAGAACTTCTAAAATTTCCATGAGATGTACAAGTCCTGCTCTCACTAAATTATCTGACAAATTGGATGCAAAGAGCAGGCTGCTGGATGGTAGCAATGACTCTTCCTCTCTGTAGCTCTTATTTTCCTCTCCCTTTAAGAACAAGTTTCCTATTCATTTCTCAAGACAGTTTTTGAAGACTGCTGCTTTCATAGTTTCCTCAAGTGAGTCTTAGAATCGTACTTCTCCCCTTACAATGTACTATTTTATTTTAATCTCTTTCTGTAAGTGTATCTGAACTGAAAAATGCGAGGAACATTAAGAAAAATGGGATCAAAGTGTGGTAGTGCTAACAAAAGCTAGTTAATACAACTTCATTTTCTGGTAGTGGGGATGGAATTTTCCAAAGATACTAGCTATTTTGTATGGCCTCACATTAGTATTCTCACTTCAGGGTCTTAAAAACTAAAAGCACACAACATCAACATCACTGGAAAGTTTGGGCTGCAGTCCGTGTTACTGTTCTGAGTCCCATGGAGGTCGGTGAGGGTGAAAGTCTGTGCCAGCCTCTTGCTGTCCAGGAAAGGCTAAAGAGTTACAGCAACATGGCAGGTACTGTGAAGGAAGAATAGCTGTATCTTGAATGGACATCTGAGCAACAAGTAAAACAAGCAAAAATTAGAGTGGGAGAGGAATGTAAGTTTCTGAAAATACAGTCTATCCTATTTAAAACATTTTGTAGAGCACTGCTAACAAAAAAGTCAGCAATAGCAGTATCTCTAGAAGGTCTGCAGGATGAACCACTGCCTACAGTACAAAGCGGTAGAAGTTAATGTTCTCCACTTTTCTTCAGAAAAGAATTTTAGAGGATTAAGTCAGAAAGCTATTTAATCATTTAGCAACATCTGATGTGAGCACATTGGTAGGTAAACAGCAACTGATGTGATAGTGAAATTTCAGCACTGCTTTGTATGATAAAATAATAATGATCTTACCTAACAAGCTGATATATAAAATATACTCTGGGATTTCTTACCCCAAAGCCACTTCCAGCCTAAAATCAGCAACTGCGTTTAATACATAACAGGAAGGGAAACTTAAAAAAGGATCTAGGCAGGGATTTACAGAGACAGCAAGGCTAATGCCTCTTAGTCTTACAAAGCTGTCTGAGGATCTTTAATGACCTGAGGTTTCTAAGTTATTGATTTTTACATCAAATCTGAAAAAACAGCAGAAATTTCCCTAGTTGTCAGTGGGAAAGAATATCCTTTGTGGATTAACCCGCTTCAGTTTGTGCAGGATTTGTGACATGTCTCCATGAATCAATGAGGAAGGTGCTGGTACAGGAGTAGCAGCCCTGCTGGGTATCCGTGTGCTTTTTCTGACCTCTGGCTGTGACAAGACTGAATGACTCCCAGCATGCAGGTCTTGATACCTCCAGAAGGCCAGAAAAGGCATGGAGGTACATAGCGAGGAGGAGGGGAAATAGGGAGGCCCACTGTGGGTGGATATGGTGCAGTTCCTATCTGGTTTTCCTTTTCATTGAAACTCGAGTGTGGGGTGGGTGGGCTGGCACATGTCCAGGTATCACCTCAAAGACAGCATGCCTGGATGCATACAGGAAGGTGCAGGAACTTGAGAAGTCTCCTAGTGTTGGTAAAATATGAACAACTTCTGATTGCTTCATATTCTTGAGTTCATGAGTTCCTGATTTCATGAGTCTTGAACTTCTAGATCAGGTCCTAGATATTGCATATTGTGGATCAAGCATAATAGGATTGACAGAAACTCCACATCCATCCATGGTTTGTTTTCAGATCCTATAACCTTTAGCAAAAATGTCAGGAACTTTACCATCTTCTTTTGCTTTTGGTTTAGACACGGGCTTTGAGGTTGGAAGGTGGAAATCCTGCTCATACCTGCTTTTATCTTGGTGGTGGTATTCAGGCTTTTCCCTTAGTTGAAGACTGCTGCTGGAGTGGCAGGAATGGCGACAAATGTAGGAGAGGCTGAGGGATTTGTCTGAAATGAAGCATCCAGCCTGACGTCGTGGTCTGGTCTCCTTCTGTAGTGCATGAAAGAGACAGGCCCCCTCAGGGGCTGGTTCATTAGATCTGTTTCAGAACTGGGTGAATCATGCTGGTGACTAAAATATTGTGGAAGGATTGTTGATGAATAGCAAATCTATAGTCCACAACACACAGATGCACTGCTGCTAACTTCAGTGGGATTTGTGTTCATATGCCTGTGGAGAACATTATCCTCAGTCTTTAATATCCCTGAATATATATTTTGTCCTGAGTTTCACTGTTTGTGTTGTAGTGTCTATCAATAATCGATAGTTTAAATAAGGAAGAAAAGATGATGGATTTCAGAAACAGACTACAGAAATGAGAAATATGTGATATACAGTGAAAACCAGCATGTAATTCTTTGACCAAGGCTAAATTCTGATATGTATGTATATATGGATGGATTTTCTGACATTTGCCTACTGAACTACACAAAATGTGGATTGACTTAATTTTTTTGAGAGAAAATTTTGAGAGAATTAGGAGGGATATTTTGCATGTTAATCATCTGCACTGCATTAGTGAACAGAAGCAGGCAGAAGGACATAATATATAGACCTAACAGCTTTATCTTTTAACAAAAGGAATTTTGTTTCAGATCTTAAATTAAAATCTGAGCTAAGCAATTAGAGTGTAATCCTTCATTTTCATTAAAAGCTTCACTTACAATTTTCATAAGTATTAAATCTGATTATTTTAAAAATATATTGTAATGATAGAGTCCATAAGCATCACAAAAGATTTTGCAGAATTTCAGTTCCCGTTTCCTGATTTTTCAGTTGGTCGGCATAGGTAAAGTAGTATTGTAAGTAGGTGATGTAACTTTGTCTCAAAATAGAATTTCTTACAATTAAGGCTGTTTACTTACATTCTGTAATGTCAGATCGTGTTCTGTCCTCTTGAGTTACACGCATGGCTCACTGACATAACCTTTAATTAATTTAATACTTCTGCAGTCTGCATGCAGGCTCGTACAGGCTGAAGTTGAGAATGTACCTAAGTTGTAAATAAGATTTTGCTCTGCAATTATTTAAAATTGTAAAACATTAATTGCATAAAATTTGCATAAAGTTTACATAGAAAACAGGATCATTTTCTGTTCAGGAATGAAAGGAAGTCTCCATTTTCAATATCTTATGACCTGAATGTTCACCCAAAATTATTTTCCTCCATTCACAAATTATTTACGTGTATATAGGTTTTTGTTTCAAGTGGCTAGCAACTGTCTCTGGAGTTTAAGGAAGGATCCTGCCCTCTACTAATCATAGGGTAGCATGCCATTTTCTCCTCAAGGCTGAAAGACACCAACAATACAAGTCTCATTTAGAAACATGAGGACAGTTTTGGAGAATCAGAATTGCATGAGAGATGCAGCAGCAAAATGTCTTTTCTGAGTGAGAGGTAATTTCTGAGTATTTACTACTTTATCTGGAATATTTTTTAAAAATATCCCAATATTATATTGGGAGAGGAGTAAATACATCAACATTATGTTGGGAGAGGAGGAATGTTGTCCCAAATATGAATTACCAGCCAGACAGCCCCTGGACAGTGGCACAGTATGGCTCGCTGCTTTTTGTTTTAAGAAATACGGAACAAGATTTGGAGTGCTGAATGCCGCCTGGAAATTCAATTGCCTCCTTCTTTGCAAGCTCACAGCTGGACTTGGCAGCAGGCAGCTGCTGCTCTTTGGCTTGTAAGGGGCCTGGGGGTGGCTGAGTTTGGATCCTGCCTCTGTACCTGCTGGGGTTGTACTGCCCTACTATGTAATGGTAGCGGTCAAGATTGTTGCAACTTTATTAGCATAATATCCACCTGTTTGTACTAGGTAAGCCTATTTTTCTGTGATGCTCCTTGGGCATGTTCACACTTTGCTATACTTAGAGTGTTTGTCCTGAACATAGGCAACAGGTCATTAGTAGAATGTGATACCCACTGCAGTATTTGCAGTAATGGGGTGATATATTTCAGCACTAGACTGAATCACCTGACAACCTACCAGACTTCACCCTTAAGAACCATTTGAGACCTTCAGTTGTGAGGTGTGGGGTTTTAAACTTCTGAACTGTTAGCATCAGTGTAGCAAGCTGTTATTTCATCACTTACTGTTCTATGGGAAACTGAAAACTAGAGATCCCATTGAAGTTCTGAGTAAGTTAGCGTAATCCCATTTGACACAACCTGGGAAACTCTTAATAGTTTTGGCTGAAGAGTAGGGTCACCTTACTTCTTGCTCTGCTTAGTAACCCCTGAGCTCAAGACTAAGACACAACGTGGAAGACAACAAGAAAGCATCTATTGCTGCTATGTATACCTGAAAGCATCAGTTCTGAGAACATAAGAGGCAGTAAATACCAAATTATGACTGGTAAGTACCTTACAAAAAAAAGGCAAGGTGCTAAAAATTATGTGACTGGAAGGAATGTTTCAAAGGAATGCAGAAAGTTAGGGATGTACAAAGAATGATTTTTTGCCACCTGTCTCCAATCATCAATCAACATCTTCCTAAAAATTCAAGCTCAATTCCAGAAAACAGCAAATCCATCTGAAGCTGCTGTATGTTCTCATGCCCTGGAACTGGTCATTGCAGACTGGGGGAGAGGGACTGCGAAACTATTTTCATGACACTTTTCATATGCAGCATCTAGAGAAACGATATGTTGACTAGACTAGCTTTATATCCCAGAGATTGTTTCTGTTCCTCACTCTTCTAGGCTTACTGCTGTTCCAGAGAGTGTGTAGTATAACACTTACAATAGGATCATGGGGTAAAAAAACTTCTAAATGAACAAAAATTGCAAGTAAAACTCTGCAAGTGTATAGTTTTTTTCTTCCCTGCCCCTGCCTTGTTCTGAGATGTCACCTCATCGACTTGGCAAAACAGAACAATTTCATTTTTCCAATAGAGAATATATATGAACACTGTGTTCCCAATTTCCAAGTCCTATGTAAAAGTGAAAGCTAAGTAAGTTTGGAATTTTTGTTCACATGGAACGTTACTGGTTAAAAAAGTTACAATTTAAAATTTTTTTGCCAAATAAATCTTCACAACACTGTTTTCAGAGATATTCACCATTTACTTTTTGATCCAAAGTGTTCCAATGTCTGAAATAAGAATGTTTAACTCTGACTTGTTGGAGACACCCGAAATCATACGTGAATCAGTTCAATATTAACTGTTTTTGTTTCCCTGCCGCCTGGCTGACTGTATAGAGGACAGTTTCAGCTCTCTGCTGAACTCTCTTTCCTGTAATGCATACATGACGTTACTCCCGTGGCAGGCAGCAGCATTCAGAGTGTATCTGCGTGTTTGTGTTCGGCCACCGGCGTTCTCTCAGGAGACCAGCCCAGGCAAGGCAAGTGTGACCAAAACTACAATTCTGTTGCCCTTCATTAGGAACACGTAGTTAATTGTTCTGTGGAGCTGATGCAAAGTGGTACATTTCAGATGAGTTACAAAGCAACCATATGAATGCTTTCTTCTCCTCCACAATATTAAGTTTTGGATCCAAGTAACACAAGCTCCCCTTCTCCCCTTCATTTTAATATATTTGGTTAAAATCTGGTAAGTTAAGTTAGACAGTTACACAAGCAAGAAAAATTCCTGTTGAAAGTTTTTGCTTTTCAAAACCTGTATTCACCACTGGATAAATGAAAAGGCCACTTGGATTCTTATTTCTCCTGGTTTAGTTTATTTCTCCAGCAGAAGAGTTTCCTTTCATCCCAAAGAACTGAAGTTGTATGGGTCTTAATTCTGCTAGCGTACATGCGATTTCACACTAAAAAATGCCTTACATTGTTATTCTGCTTTGATTCACTAAATTCTGTGCATGTTAGTGTTAAGTGATAAAGGATGATGTTTCTATGTAACTAAAAGTTTTAATTGTATGATAATTCTTCTCTAGGGTATGTTGCAAAACCAGTATAATTTGATAATAAGTAGAACTAAGTAAGAACTGGTTTTGGTTGGTATTTACCATTGCACCACAATGTCAGTGCTCCAACATCTGCTTTTATGTGTCAGTTTGAATAAATACCTCTTAGGAAGATTTCTTATTTCTTTATTGTACTGTAGTGAATTATTTAGCAGTAAGTTACATTTCTGGGGTGTGAAAGACCAAGTTGCAAGACCTGTTTCAACTCAGGCAGAACAGAAATCTCAATCCACATTTGCTACCTCCTAGAAAAATGTCAGCAAGTAGGAACCATTCTTCTGTCTGTTCCTTGGGTTTCTTCTTGAAGATAATGGTCTCAGGGTTTCTTGAGTGCATTTTGAAACTTTGTTTTTCCACTGTGAAAGTGAACCTCTTGATTTCCATTTAGATATAATAACAGTCTTTGTCAAGTGGTTGTAAAAGCCTCCCTATGTATTCTATTATTACTACCTAACTGGACAGCTACAACGACTAATGATATTGTCAAATATACTAGCTCAGGGATTTCTTCTATTCTGTGGGATCAAAGGCAACACAGTGTTCAGTTGATGCCAGGGCTTTTTACTCACTTTTGAGTGGTGGTGGGGGGCAGAAGGTTCTTTACATTTTACAAATGTCACAGGAAAATATTCTGCAATTATGAAGTAACAGTAACAGTTAAAGGTCTCATTTTATGTCTTTGAACTATCAAACCAGGTCTCTCTCTTACATTGTGCTGTGTATTGGAATCATTATTACATCTCAGGTCTGAGAAAGGCAAATGATCTTTTCCTGCTGGAATTGCGTTTGTGACTTGCCACCAATTCTGTTTTCACTAAAAGTGTTCCTGAGGTCGGGATACCAAGTACTTTATTTGTGCATAGCAGGGAACAATAAACATCATCATCAAGAATAAAGAAATTACTTTTTAATAACAGTAATTACAGTTATTAGAAGTAAACTAAAGTAATTACTTTTTTTACATTGTTTTCGCTTTTATGTAAGCATACATTGAAATGCTAAGCACTTTTGCAGTGACTCTTGTTTATCCTGAAGCTATATTGCGCTGATTTTTAGTGGATTTTTTTTTTTTTGCAGAATGCATATTTCTTCAACCTACTGTGCAGCAGATAATGGGTAACGTCTACAGAAATAACTCTGCTCCCTCCTTGTTTTCATGGAGTTCAGTTTCATGCTTCTTAACTGTTTTTAGTTTTCTTTTGGGTAACACCACTCAGCTGTTCTTTTTGTTGAATACCACTTTGTTTTTTAAGCATTTTTAAGGTAAATTTTATCATATTGCCTTGCTTCTTCCATTTAATTAGCAATACATCACATTTACATAATGAAAATGACTCCTTCCTAACATAGATGCAGGAAGAGTATAGATACGCGCATTTCCTTATTTTCCCACAAACAGAGGAGGAAAAAGAAAAATGTCTCATGTACTGGAACTGGAATTATTGTGGAAATCTTTATTTTATCCAAGAAGGAGAACTTGGTTTAGATTTATTGTTTTCTCTGATGTTATTAAAAAATAGAGTTGCTAGTTAGCATCAGCATTTCATCATTGGTTGAGTTACAAATGAAGCTTTTCTGGGAAATTTTCGTTTTGTAGAAATACTTGGTTAGACCAACACTCATATTAGCTGATGGACACATTTCACTGTGTTACAGAGTATAATGAATGAACAAATGGATAAACATGTTAAGGTCCCTAATCAGTCAAATGCGACTGCTAGAATAATCATCCCATTACCTTTTTGGAATTGTATTTGATAAATTATTGCATATCTGTTTTATAAGAAACACAATTATCTCTAGGTTAATTGTTGTCTTTAGTATAGTTATATCCTCTTCTGCTTTTTTTGCAAAGCATGGACAACTTATTTTCTGTTCTTCTTCAGGTGCTGAGCAGAACGTGTCCATGCTGCTTCTGCAGAAGGGAGTTCTGTGTCACCAAACCCTAGTCACTCATCTAATTCCAACAGGTTGTCCTATTGCTATTTCCTTTTCAGACATTTAAAAGATCTTTAGTGCTTTTTCCTGTACTCTGAGTAGTCCTGAGGTTGTCGGTTGTCATTTTCCTAATCAGTTGTTTACATAGCTTTCATTTCGTATCACTCATAACTTACCATATTAGTCTAGTTCTCCTTCAATCATGTAAGACTTTTGTATTCAGCATGGAGGATCCATAATGTTAAAGTCAATATTTTTCTCCCATCCTTATTTTATTGGCAATTTTCTTCAGTTCAGAGCCCTCACCCATGAGGGGTCAAGATCAGTGAGAGATATACAAGGGAGGATATCTGGAAGGATATTTTTTAAAAAGAATAGGATCTGAATAATATTTCAGCATGAAGAACTCTGAATTTTAGGGACTATACTTAGAAATTGATGCTATTTGATGACAACTTAGGATTGTTATATTTCATAGCTGCAGTTCTCTGAAAACATCAGACACAATTATCATCAATGGTAGTGATGAGTGGGCTAGACTGATTTCAGCTACATTTGATGTTAATAGTCAGATTTTCAAGAAATAAATAGAGACTGAATAGATCTCCTGGGGGTAAAAGAATTACTCAGTTTTTGGTTACAGTCCAGAAGCTGACAAGTATGATTAAAGCACAATTTATTCCTATGTTAGAGTGTTAGTTCAGTGCTGACTGGAGGGCATGCTGATCTGCCATATCCCTGTTACGGGCTCGCTGGTTTGTGTTGTACACTATAGGTTTTACAGATAAACCATGCAGGTGTATTTTCCCTAATTCAAGTAACTATTTTTTAATTTTCTTCCACTCTCTTCTATCTTTACTTGCATTGCATGTGGAAATATTGGGGTGATTTTAGTTGCCACATTGTTTCCTGTCTAGATTCATACTTTGCAACTTGATGGGTTTTTATTGTCAACTCTGTGCTATAAAGGATAAGAATTATTCTACTGAGGATCTTAATTTTTCTGCATGTTTTTCTTGAAAGATGCCCAGTAGTTTCAGTTTAGGACAAGCAATAGAGAATGTGAATAGGAAAATTAATAAAGGTTTACAAAAATAAAGTGAAAGGATTGTATTTAGACTTCTTACCTTTGGCACCATTTCTCTGACCAAGTAGCAGAGGAAACAGCTAGCTGAAATGCTGTCTTGTTAAGGCATTTTACATTACTTTTATCATCCTTTTTCTAATAGTCTCCAGCTCTTCTGTTGGAGATTATTTTTGTGTTTCTCTGACCTTTTTGCTGATACCGTACGCTATTGCCTGGAACTCTGTATAGCAAATTGTGCTAAAGGTAATGGTGAAATTTGTGTCCGACTCATGCCAGAAATAATTCATACCACTAGGAGGACAGGGAAAAGGAAGAAAAGGTGACCTTGTGAGTTTGGTCTGAATTCTGTGCCAGTGTTTCACCCTGTGTTGAATCTCCCCATGCAATCCCTGGATTGCTGTATTACGACTGAATTTGGATACATTCAATGGCTGGGATGAGCTCATTAAACTGTACCGTGTGATACGTGTTTGTTTTCCCTCCTTTTATAAATATGTATATAATATATGCATACAGTCATATAGGTTCCCTTTTTTTCCCCTTTTTGAAAATAGGTGGCGTTAAATGGAATTAAAGGAAACTACCCCTTGTCATTAAATGATCAAGGCAGCGAGAGCTCAGCACAGCTCTTGGCAACACCACCACAGGCTTGTGTTATCCTGTCAACATAGTGTCAGGTTCCTCCACATCTGCTGAAGAGTTCCATGAGTAGATAGATGGTGGCTGGACCTTGCATGGCTATGAATTGTGTGAAGGCAGTCAGGAGTTTCTTCTCTCTCCCCGTCCCATGGCACTCCTGAGGGGCATTGTAGCTTCTGAGCTAAGGAAATGTATGGCACTGCTGCCAGGATGCCCTCTGGCAGGGTTACCGAAAGATGCAGAGAGGGTCAGGGAGAAGATAGGATCATGTCTTTGTCTCGCAGGTACATAAAAGGGGTGGCCAAGGTAGCCAGCCTTGTGGGATGCAGAGCAAGGGTTATTTTGCACATTGTACATACAGAACTGTTTTGTCTGGGTTAGTTTTTGCAATGTGATGTTAGCCACTGCGTGCCAATTCCTATCTTTTAATTGCCAGTTGACATCATTTAAAGTCTTGGACAGCCTGAGCATGAGTTTAGGGGGAGTTGGTGTGTCCTAGCATCACAGCTTTTAAATACAAGCTTACAGAAGGTCTGAAGCAGAAAGTCTTCTCGGTGCCCAAGCACTTGTTGTTGCAGTAATAGGGCTAGGTGCTGTGCTCTAGCATTTGGTAAGTGATTGCAAACATAGGCAGAGAAGTTGAGTCAGAGTATGGCATTTTCAAACAAGAGCTAAAGACACAAATATTTACTGCTTGATCTTAATCTGTTGTCTGGAAGGAAAAAAGAGAAGACTCTTGGGTTTTTATGTTGACCAGGCATAAAGTTGGGAAGGGAAAAGCTAGAGTCCTAGCAAGTGTTGTCACAGATGCATCTTCTTTGCAAGCCTGAAATCAGTTTTATTTCCTCTGTTTCAGTGTATACTGGCTAATATTTTCACACTTTGTTGCAGCTGCCAAACACAAGATGTTATCTGTACAACTCCCCAGGTTATTATGTCTAGGAAAAGACAGTGCTCTGCAGAGCTCACCTACTGCTGGGGGGTCATGACATTAATAGGGAGAGCCGTTAAATACTGTTTAAATGTTGGAAAAGAAACGTACATTGAAGAGGTTGGCAACTGAAGCATGAGAGATGCGGTTTGTGAACTTTTAGAGGGAAGCGTACTAAACGTGGGACCGCAGTACTGAAGATGCAGTCCAGCAGAATGCCATGAAATCCATTTTGACAAAAGCAACAGTAGCTTTATAATGCAAATGTTAAAATGGAGGGTGCCACAGTTGTCCATCTGGTTTGCCCCAGTTTCTGCATTCTGCTTAACCACAGATGCCAGCCAGAGATATTTTTTTGTCTGGGGAGGAAAACCCCCAGGCCTGGGAAGGGGGCAGGCAGTGTTACAGAAGCTGCTGCCTCTTCTGAGGCTATCTCTGGGTGGGGGGGCCCCCTTCAAGCAGAACGGTGATTAATTTCTGACCAGGAAAGCATGAAAGGATTGTTGTTAGTAGTTTAAAAATGAGATGACTACAAGGCACTTAACAACTGTTACTTTATTTTGACAAATGTGATTTTATGTGCTTGAATCACAGCTCTGTGGAACCTTCTTTTGCTTTTGAATTCATCTGTACACAAAAGGTGGGGAGCAGTGGAACTAATATGAAAATGTAAATTATCTAAGCCTATCCATAAGGTTGAACACACATTTAAGACTCCTCCAATTCAGAAAGCACTTGAGCTTGTGATTAAGTCTTAATGGTTTTAATGGAACTAAAGTGTGTTCTTAAGTGAAAACCACAGAGCTTCTTTTATGAACTTAGACTTTAGCTACAGAAGAGGAAATGGAAAGAACCCATTCTGATATCTTACTACTCTTATGCTCCTACAAAACTATTTTTTTCTGGTTTCACATATGTGGTATTTTCATTGTACAGAGCTTAAAGAAAAAGACAGTGTTAAATATATTAAAATAACAGTTTTAATTTTCCTAGTGTATATTTTACATCACATTCATGAACATGATTCTGGCATTCTGTGCTTTTAAATCATTTAAATTATGCTAATATTAATTTTTCTTCTATGGTTTACTACATTAGGAAGCAATAAATTAAATTTTCTGTAGTATTTATTTGAATATGAATGAGTCTTTTAATCAAGTTGATGATAATATGAGTTAGAAATCTTGCAAGACATGAAATTTTAAGTTCCGGTATTTAACATTAGTAAACAGCATTCATATGATATGTTAGAAGGATGGGTAGGCAAAAAGGTATTATACATATATTGAACTAATCTGTTCCTGTATGTGGATTTTATAAAGCATGTTATAAGGCTTTTAAGCTCTTGTCAGTTTTGCAAATTTAAAAGGGGATTAAAAACATGAGTTAATTTGCATAAATAGAGATTGAAAGATGATTTGGCATAGATGAGTGGTAGGACTTTATCTGCTAAGAGGTTCTATCAACCGTAAGGTATTAGAATGAGAATTAATTTAACACTGATGCTTTCTTTTTGCTACCTGAGACAATTTAAACGTCAGCACTGAGTAGTGGTGTTAACTGACAGTAGAGTCAGTGGAGAGAATCGCAATATTTCATGCCTAGTTGAAGAACAAGAATTTGAAAATGAGTACTGCCGACTACAGGAAAAAAAATCGGCCACTCATTTAATTTAGAAGAGGAAACGAGAGTGCTTAAGTGCTAAAAACCAAACCTAAATATATCTGAGGAAGTGTTTAAAAACAGAGCGTATCTTGGCTGTAGTCAAGTTGTTGAAGTATCTACTGCTAGAGCCTCAGCTATTCTTACAGACAACAGACAGCGAAGATGGGAACACCAGTGCTGTAGTCCTTATAGCTCTCCTGAAGTCACACTGAAATTTGTGCTTTAGGTTCTAGAGAAGTAAGTTTCAGCTTAATTTAGCCATCTAGCATCTCTTCAATTTATTTATTGCAGATCAAGTATTGCTGTACTTGGGCAAGACTTTCTTTTCTAGTTATAAAACATGTGATTTGTTTTCTGCACTTCTCGAGATATTTACTAGTTGTCATCTTGTTGTGTAGGCTGGAAGTCTGCATGAATTGCCGATTACCGGGATAGCTTGCATTCTTCCTGATTAAACTGCTTTTTGTGTGTGTGTATTGTGAGGGGTGGTGTTGTAATTTGCAAAACTACAAAAAAATAACTTTACTGTGATCCACTTTCTTTAATGACAATTCAGACATCTTTATGGTTATCTTTAGAGTTCCTGTCAATTTACAAAAACAGTTCCTTAGGACAGTGGTTCAGGCAATGTCCTAAATGCAATTAAGTGAGACACAGATAAATATTATGGTGATAATGGGGCATTTATGCATGTCAACATAACTGGGAAAAGATCAGTGGTTTTGTAACAGCTTACACCATCCGGAGATCACCCTTATTGATTGGCATTGATTTGGGGAAGGGAGCAGTGTTTGAACAAATTTTATATGGATGGACAACATTGAGAAACATTTTATTTGAAAACAAAATTATTATGAACTTTAAAAAGCCATTTTTTTCATACATGAAAAGCCCTCCAAATAGTGAATTTCTTTTATAATTCTGAAGATTAGTCTTTCTGATTATGGATGGGGTTTTTTGTAACATCACTTTTAGAACGAGGAACTTATTGGATGGGCGATTATAACTACTGTGAAAATAAATGCCTTTGATTTTTTGTATCTGACACTGGATTTATGAGATTTCTAATTTTGAGACTTAAAAATGAATTTGCTAATGTGAGCTTCAAAGTTTGATACAGTTGCCTGTGTATGATCATGGCACTATTTTTTTATGTGCATTTTGTCAAAATTTATCCTGAATCTGAAAACCGTAAGTACTAGTCTGTCAGCAATTCAGTACTCTCTTAGCTATATTTTTTCAGTTAAAAGTGTAACAACTTCACGGAAAGTTAATGGTGACCTTCAAGTGTGAACAACACTGAAACATTCTCTATTATGAAGTTACTTCTCAAGATATGTAATACACTTACAAGCTGTGAGCTTTCATTAAGGATTTCTATGCTGTGAGTTAATCTAGTTTTGATTTTGGGGGTTTCTGAACCAGACAGAGATCATTATTTGTTTTTCTGCAATAGATGAAGTTTTTCAACTCAGGGCAAATGGATACTCTTGACATGCCTAACCTAGCATGAGTTTAGTGAGGCAGGTACTATCTATGCTTTCTTTATTCTAAAATGTACATTTCAGTATGACCAAAACTCTTGTTTAGGGCCTATCATCATCATCATCCTAAGGCATCATCTCACTCGACACAATAATTAGAAATGGATTAATTAATTATATGCTGTGTGAAAGTATCTTTCCACATTTGGCATTTGTTTAAAGTTTACAATATTTACCACACATTGCAAGAAACTGGGGCAACTTTCAATTAAAATAGGTCCTACTTCTCATTCACAAGGCTGATTCTGATCCTTTTACTTATGTTGGGAAGACCCAGACCCAACATATGCCCAGTGTAATACTTGGGCAAAAGGTTTGTTTGTTCCCCGGTTAAGATGTCAGGTGCAGTATTTTTAAATGAGCTTCTTGGAAAGCATCACAAATACAACTGGCATTTCAGGGACTTTGGGTTTGGAAGAGGCAGAGACCCCACAGACTTCTGAGGTCAGTGGCCTCATCAGCCAGTGCCTGGGAGAAGCCTGAGAGTGGAGTCAAGGCGTGAATGTCATGCTCAGTGCATGAAACTTGACAGATCTGCAACAGTTATCAAATAACTTGACTATGAACAAAGGTGAAAGACAGTGAAGTGTATCTGGCAATGTTAATTATATCATTTGGTGAACTACTCAGAGATGCTGAAGTGCTACATTGAGCAGTCCCCTAAAAATTCTTAGAAAAAATATCAGAGAGTTATAGTTGTTTAAATGGTAATACAGTAATAAATAGCAGAGCTAAATTGTTATAAAACCAATCATGGGTGTCTTCAAAGAGCAGTTCTCTGATTTGAACTTTCATGATCACCGGACATCACTTTTGTCATCACTTTCCTTAAAAAAACAGCTTGCAGTGTGTTGTACATAATATGCTTGATCATTGATAGAATTGATTAGACCACTGGAGTTACCCTAAGGTCCCTTCATAATCAATAGAGAGAAATAGTAATTTTTAGTGCACAGTTTACATCAACCTGAATATAAAAATCTAAGATGTGTAAAATAGTGCAAAATAGGTGAGCTGTACCCCAGGGGTTTCTGGTTCTGTCAGTTACCGTGTGAGCATGTGGTCTAGCTCATGTGCCCCTTTCCAAGTTGTACTTGCTATGTATATGTTATTTAGGTAGCTGTATAGAAATGCAGAGCACAGCATATCTCAGTGGTGGTATAACACTCAAATGTATACATTGGTTGTGTTTAAATTAATCTTTCAGGCAAATTAAATGGAGTATCTGAACTTCCGTGAATTTATTCCCACTTCACAATAGAAAGGCTCTGTAACACGTTTTCATATGGGTAATGAAATGTCAAAGGGACATGTAGAACACCCAGGTAGGGAGCCCATTAAAATTAGAAGCTTTTTCATCTTGAAACAAGCTTGAACGTCTTAAAGTATGTTCAACAAGCAGAACACGACCTATGAGAGGCTCAGCTCTGCCATTTTTTACTCCATTGTGTCAGTTAAAATGAGACATATTGAGCAATATCAGTTCCAAAATTAACCCTTCATAGCCTTTTTTTGGTCTCTGTCTTTGCATTTTGATTGTGAACCTTTGCTGACTAATTTAGTCTTTTCTCTTTTTCAATACTATTAATTGTGATAGGATCCCTTTATTCTTTTATCATCATCTTTAAATTAATGGTCAGCAAAGACTGATGCCAGCAGTACATGCTTAGGGATTCTTAGATTCATCCACTGTAGCTCTCCTTTGTGGTGGAGTAGTGGACCAAGACTTGTCTTGGTTCCTTGCTTCCCGTTAATGTGGTTTTGGAATAATCTCTGACTACTCTTCAGGCACCTTCAAGCTGTTTGAATTTAATTTTTTTTCCCATGCCTTCTGCTTCTATATTCTCTTTCTGTGTTTGTATTCTTTCTTAGCAAGCTGTCACTTCTGTTTCCAGTATTTTCCCCTCATGTATCCAGAAAGGCCCATGGTTTGGTCAAGATCATCTATTAACCTTTTTATCTTTCATGATAGTAAAACTTATATTTGCCTCCATAATTTTGGCTTTATTTTTAATCATCTGCTAATTCTTGTGAACTCCTTTTCCTTTTAGAGACTTTTCCAAGATCTTATTTACTGTTTCTTGAAATATATCCTGCTGTAATCCACTATTGTTGTTTTGCCATTATACGTCCTTCTTGTGTTATAACCATTTCTGTCCTGGTTTCAGCTGGGATAGAGTTAATTGTCTTCCTAGTAGCTGGTACAGTGCTATGTTTTTGAGTTCAGTATGAGAAGAATGTTGATAACACTGATGTTTTCAGTTGTTGCTCAGTAGTGTTTAGTCTAAAGTCAAGGATTTTTCATCTTCTCATGCCCAGCCAGCAAGAAGGCTGGAGGGGCACAAGCAGCTGGAAGGGGACACAGCCAGGGCAGCTGACCAAACTGGCCAATGGTGTATTCCATACCATGTGACGTCACATCTAGTATAGAAACTGGGGGGAGTGGGGGCGGGGGGATCGCCGCTTAGGGAACTAACTTGGTGTCAATTGGCGTGTGGTGAGCAATTGCATTGTGCATCATTTGTATATTCCAATCCTTTTATCAATATTGCTGTCACTTTATTAGTATTATCATTATCATTATTAGTTTCTTCTTTTCTGTTCTATTAAACAGTTCTTATCTTAACCCAGGAGTTTTACTTCTTTTCCCAATTTTCTCCCCCATCCCACTGGGTGGGGTGGGGAAGTGAGTGAGTGGCCGCGTGGTGCTTAGTTGCTGGCTGGGGTTAAACCACAACAATTTCCTTTTCCATTTATTGACAAGGTTCTCATTTTCCTGACCCAGGCAATTTGATCTGGAATACATAACATTAATTTCCTGTTGCTCTTCAACTGTTTTGTAAACAAAAAACTGGATAGATGATTGAAATGAATTTATGAAATATGATCAATAAAAAATAAGCTACATTTCAGTAAGATAGAAGCTCAGAAGAAGAACTATAAGACTGTCTCTTAAAATGAAATTTCATGTTGGTAAAGTTGATTCAAAACATGTTATAAAAGGAATAGGGAAAATATTACGATCATTTTTTCCACGGCTAGCAGAAGCTTTCAGTTTCTAAAGGCAGTCTTTCCTTTGCCATTTCAGTTTTTAATAGATCTATCAAATAGGGGTGATATTTCATGACTGCTGAATGATAAGTGTACTAACCCCGTTTTAAGAACAGTACACAAAGTTTTAGAAAAAAATTTGAAGGAAAGAATAATTAGACAAAATGAAATAAAATGCATTGCAGGCTAGTACAAGACTGTATATGAATAGGAAGGACAATAGAGTTAATTTACCAGGATTCAATAAAGCATTTGATATAATGTCATATATGAAATTACTTGTTAAGTTGGAAAAAAATTGTAATTGAAGAAATTAGTTTAGTGGAAGGCAATAGTGTTGAGTTCTGGTTTCCAAATGTTTAACTTTTACTTTTTTCCTTGATGTAACTCCTTGCCTAGTCCAAGGGAATAGTTATTCCTTTCCTCTTTGAAGCATCACGTGTCTGAAAACTTTTTTTGTATAGTGAAAGTCTTCCCAGACTGAGAACAAACAATCCAGTTCCTTCAATCTTTTCTCAAGAGCTGTTTTCTTGACTTCTAGGAACTCATTACCACACGTTTGCCAGTGATGATTGGGTCCCTATTCAATCATTTGCAAAAGGAGTTGCCTCTCATAAAGAGTTCCTGTTTCTTACATTTCTGTGCTTCCAAAATACACTTATTTATTAATTTTTGAGGTGGAAAGGGAGGCTACCTTTATAATGGTAAATGAAACAGCTTCTGGAAACATTCCTGGGTACTGGAGTGCAGTCATCTATACTATTAAATTGTTCATAGAGTCACCAAATCATAGAACTGTGTGGGCTGAAAGGGACCTGTGTCCCTTTCATTTAGACAAAACCCCTGCTCAGAGAAGGCCCAACTAGATGATGTTGCTCATGGCATTGTTCAGCTGAGTTTGAACAGTTTCAGTTGCCAGGAGTGGAGATTCCACAAATTCCCTGGCCAGTCTGTGCCACAGGGAAGAATTCTTTCTTTATACCAAATCTGAATTTCCTGTGTTGCAACTTCTGCCTATTGCATCTTGTCCTTTCACTGTGCACTTCTGAGATGAGTCCCACTGTGGAATCATGTTGAATGCCTTGCTAAAATCAAGGTAAGTGGCAGCCATTGCACTACCTCAGTGCAGTGAGCCCATTATCTTGTCACAGAAGGCAATGAAATTGGTCAGGTATGATTTGCCCTTTAGTAAATTGGTGCTGGCTATTCCCAGTCACCTTGTTATCCTTCATGCACTGGAAATGTCTTCTGGGAGAATTTGCCGCATAGCCTTCCTGAGGAACTAAGATTGGGTTGATTTGCCTACAGCTCTGCATATCCTACCTCTGGGGAAGCCCTGCTTTGAAAATGGGTGTAACATTTGCCTTTTTCTGGTCATCAAGAATCAGGAACCTTTCCTGATTGCCAAAACCTTTCAAAGATAGTAGAGGGCAACCTTGCAATGGTATTGGCGAGCTCCCCCAACAACTTCGAATGTGTCTGATGTGATCCATTGGAGTTAAGTATGTCCAACTGGCTCAACTTAATCTTCTTGTAATGTAGATAATGCTTCACTGCGCCAGACTATGATAGTTGGCTCAGGGATCTGAGGGGCTTGATGACAAACATTACTGGTAAAGACCGAGGCAAAGAAAACACCGAGTACTTCAGATTTATTCATGCCACTAGGTTCACTGTCCTGTTGAGTAAGGGACCCACGTTCTCTTTAGCCTTCCTTTTTCACCACTGTATCTGTAAAAGCCTTTCTAGCTGCTCTTCACATCCTTTGCTACTTTTGACTTTACCTCAATTTTAGTTTACCTAACTCCATCTTAAATAGCTTGCTCCTCCTTCCACTATCCCTATGCTTCCTTTTTGCACCTGTGGTCAGTCAGGACTTTGTTGTTCATCCATGCTGGCCTTCTACCATGCTTATTTGACTTTTGGTACATCACAAAGGACTGTTTTCATACTTTTGAGGATGGTGTCCTGAAGATCAACAAGTGCTTGACTTGTTTGCCCTCCTACAGGATGCTGCTGTCAAGCAGATCTCTGAACAAGCTCATAGTTGTTCTGAAGTCCAGGGCTCTAATTCTGCTGTTTGTCTTGCTGCCTTCTTTAAGGGTTTGGAACTGCACAACGTCACATTCCCTGCAGACAAGGCTGTCATTGACTTCAACCAATTCTTTGTTTGTGAGTAACAAGTTGGAAAGTTCTCTGGCATGCTTTTTGCCTAAGCCATCTACAGTCTCCCAAACAATTCTCTTCACAGTTTGGGAATTAAGAGTGTTGGTGGAACTGTTCCCAGTTGATGGTTTTCATGCAGCCGCTCTGTTTTCAATGGTGAGAGTTTATTGGAGCTGAGCACAGTGGTCATAGCTGTGGGCTACTAGATGCCAACTGGCATTAGTGGCCTGAAACATTAATTTTTACTAGTGTAGACATAGCTGAGGATTAGTCTCACAGGCCTGCCATGTAAGCAGTTGACTAAAATTGTGAAATACGCTGTACCAGCTAGAGCCAATGAAAAGAACACATTTCTTTGTTCTGCAAAAGCAGACTTTCTTTAGCTCTAAAAAGGGGAAAGATACAGAAAAAATGATAGAGAAATATAAATGTGTGTGTGTGTGTCCCCAAGCACTCACCCAGTCCTGACCTGGGAATGTTGCAAATAGAGAGTTTGCTGCTGGTAAGGGATGAGTGGTCTGTCTGATCCCGCCATACCTCTGTTGCTATACTGGTTTTCCTTGCGCCAAAAGTTTTCCATTGGACTTAAGTTTGCTCCATGCTGATTCTAGAAGGAAAGCCTGAAGGAGTAGCTGATACTCTTTTACTCTGTCTGAATTGATCCATGCACACTTCCAAAGCCCTGCATCTAAAACATGCCTTGGGAGCTTCCAGGATCACAGTGTCCTTTCCCTACCTCCATCTTCCCCACACACCTCCTGTCTCCATTTGGTTTTATAGGAAAGAAACTCCCATATGCAGATTGGGAGGAAGTCATAACTCTCTGAAGTTCACTCAATGCTGAATTTTGACTTAGTCTTAATTAATAAATCTCCTATGACAGTTTAATTTAGCTGCATATTAGAGCCACAGTGTAACCATTGAAAAAAATAATCTCTCACAATACACTGAAAGTGAATGTATTTATAGTTGTACAATTGAAGCGTAAATGTGTTCTTGAATCCTTCTAATAAAATCAAAATATGTCATGGTAACAAAAAAGAGAAATTGGCATGAGGAAAACGTATTTATGATAGTCTTTCATTGAAAAGTTATTCACAGTGTTCTAGGTAGAATTTCTGATTTTTTTTTTTTTACTTTGGGGTTTTTTTTGCTGTTTGCAGTATTTCCAGTGGATGTTTTACTTCCATGAACTCCTCTGTGTGGTACTTCTTAAACAGTACCCCTCTGTATGGTACCTTCTTTGTAGGTTTATTGAAACTACTTACAAAGTTTTTGCATTTGTAGTGCTGAAGTTTAAATCTGTGTATTGATGTAGTTGTGCAGTGATGGGCACACAATTCTGGATGAATTGTACTGAACTGGAGCTCAGGAATCAGGACAGATCAAAGCTGGCTTCTGCAGAATGACCATCTCGGCACCGTTGGCATTGCCGGAGAGACATAGTAGCTGGATACCGTGTGATGTGTATGTACTGGCCCCTGTTTGCTCCAGTGCTGGAGTCACTCATTTCTTATGTAACCCAGAGAGCTGGAACATTGCAGGACTCCTATGGACTCAATAACTTCAGTTTCTTTCCAGCGTAGTAGCTCTAGGCTGGCTTTGTGCAGTGCAAGCTGTATGTCTCTGCAGCACACTGCCGCTGTGCGTATTTTCACAGCTTTTTCATTATCTTTGTAATCCCAGGTGCCGATATGCTGCTAATGGGAGGTTGGCTGTATTAACTCTGTAGAAATACTGGTTTGCAGAAAATGAAAATTGCTTCTGTGCAAAGGATCATGGAATGAGATTTCCTGAAGATTTAAGTAGAAGCCAGATCATGACTGAAGGAAGTATCTTCCACAGGTCAAGATGCATGTGAGGTTCATGTTTCTTTGTGCTGTGCAAAAGTTTCTTATTGGAATTTTTGCCTTTTAAACATAGATGATCTTCTTACTCTTGTGTGGTGTGGACACTCCCCTTGTTAAAAACAGGTAAACCAGAAAATATTCTGAAAGGGGATGTCAAGACAGGTCATAGCTAAAGTCTGCAAATAGTAACAGAAACAAGGCTCGGCAGTCTAAAGTTTAATTGATCCTGGAGGATAGAAAAACTTGCTAGACAAATAATGGTGACTCTTGAAAAGCTCCTCACTTTCTATCACTACTGTATTACCTTCAACATGAGAAGCCACCTAATACCCTCTTTCAAACCCTATAGAAGAGATTTTCAAATACTTTATGAAATACTTTGATACCATGTTAAAAATCTTCTTTAATTTCAAACCAGATTTCAAAAGTAGTTTTTTTAGTTTACAATTTTTGTAGGCATTTGTGGTTGACTATCTTAGGACTCTGGTTTCAGCAGGTAAGTATAAAGAACTTAAATCGTAAAGTTGTTCAAGATTCATCTTTTCATATAAATAACATCTATTACATGAGGCTGGATTTGAATATGTCCAAAGTTTCATGGTAACCTAAGAACAAGCAGCACTGCAATAAAGTGTGAGAATGAGGCAATGAGAAAGTTAAGAATTTTTTCCTCCTCCAGTAAATTCACACCTGAAAAGTGAAGGCAGGTTTCTTGAACCTTCCCCAAAACCATTTCCTGAGGATTACATAGCACCACTGAGATTCTGTGGTGACAGGATAAAAAGATTTATACTTCTATATAACCGATTGAAATCCACTCTATGCTATCAAAAATGGAAAAATCCTTGCCTAGCTAAAAATGTCATACTTCATGGAACTTCAAGAATGTAACTTCAAAATTATTAGTAGCGTCTTCCTCTGTATTCATAAGAAATTAGTTGGCATTCTCATTTTAATTCCACAGGTACTGTCAGCATATATGCACTTAATATTTTTGGCTGTCTACAAAATTAGGTATTTCATATGCAGGCTATAGGTGGCTTACTGTTCCCACAGAGAACCTCTCCATGGTTATGTATACACAGTCCTCCACACGTGGATGACAGCTTGAACTTGCTCTTAGCCTGAACTTGCTCTTAGCTCGTAAATGCCATTGGTACGGTGCAGCCTTTGGGTTGCGAGCTCAGCTGCAAGGCAGATGGCTCAGACTGAACTTTTGGGTTAGCTGTGGTTACTCAGCTTTGCCGTTGGTGGAGGTTCACATCAGGCCAGCTTAGAAAGTCGGCAGAATGAACATTCGCCTGCAGGCAAAGATTATACAGATGCCGGAGTGTCATTTTTGATGCCCGTTAATGTGTCTGCCCAGGAACTTCAATGTGGCTGTTTCTACTACATAAGGAGAAAGGAGAATCTGCAGTGATTACAGGTGTACGATCTATTCTTCTTCTACCATTACCTTAACTGTAATTAAGGCATTGAACTGTCACTTATCAATAATGTATTGATTACAGTCTTTTGCCCCCACCAAAACATGCCTTTCCTTGCAGTTTTGTTTTGATTTCATGTTTAAGAACATTTTCAAAGCCTTTGTTTCTTCTTACTGCTCTATTTTTCCACTCAGCTCAGTGCTTACCTTCATGAACAGGTGAAAGATTGCAAATTACCTACATAGGAGGATTCAAAAGACCCAAAGTATCCTGACATGGCCATTAGTTAGGATGAAGTTGCTGTGCTGTCCTTTTTGGGTGACTTTTCCTCACTTCGTTTCATTTTCTAGAAAATATCGTAACATATTATTTAACAATTTTAGCCTTAGAGATATTATTGTTGCTTGAGGTTTCAGTTTCTTTCAGTTGTTTTAATTTTCCATTCTTCAAACTCCCTCCTGTTTACAGAATCTACAAGTTTCATGTATGTATTAGTGCAGATCCCTCCTTTCTTTTATTAGGTTACAACCATCTTTTAATTGTAAAATAATATTTACATTTTTACGTTGCAAACAGCATGTCCAGAAAAAACCAGATGGCTAAATTTTTTCTAATAGGTGTAAATCTGAATTGATTAAAAAGGAATTAAGGAAGACTGGGAAAAAAAGCTGCTTTGTCTTGTAGAAAGGACTTTTTTGGTTTTGGGAATATTATACATTTGTAATGGCTGAGAGACCTCAGGCTTTTTTGTGTCCCTCTCCTCTCAAATCCATCAATAACTGCACAGCATTGTTTCCTCCTCTTTGTTTTGTTTCATCGCTTGTCCTTGGAAATATTGGGGGGGGGGAATCTTGTCATTCAGCTAGCCGTGTTTCCTGGGATATGCAAGGTTTATTATTTGTTTTGGAAACACAGGAGCTTTATTAGGGTTATTCTTGGGCATCTGCTCTCTCCACATTTTTCTTTCAGGACCCAGTGTGCCTTTTTCAATTTTTTTTGTGAGTACCCAGGAGTTTCACAAAACACCTGCAAATTGAATCAGTAGGTACTACGAATTGAAATGAAATTTATATTTTTGTCTCTCTCATAAACCTGTTTATCACAAAGGTCCAGTGTTTTCTCATGTGTCTGGACAGCATCTCATACAAAGGGTTTCTTCTCAATGGCCAGAGTCCTAGGCTGTGTCTGTACTAACAGATGAGTAAGTGCCAGGGAATGTTCCTGGGCAGCAGAACTCTGTCCTCTGTACGGCTAAATTGTTAGCATGGTCCCTGGTATGTTTTTGGACTAAGTCAGCTAGCACTCCCAAACATTCCCACGCACTGCTCAGGAGTTAACCCAGGCCATAGAAAATTTCCATTAGATAGTCTGAATGCTGCCATCCTGTTTTGGTAACTAACAGAGTTTCATAAAGGGTCATGGGCTCTTCAGTGCCAGTTCATTTCAGTGGTGCCAGCACACTTCACTTTTTAGCGCAGATACAGTCTTAGAGCTTTTCCCAGTTCCCAGATGTGTGTCCCACTGATACTCGTAACTCCATGTCAGAACAAGACCCAAGAACTCATTATTTTCTTCAGATTTCCCTCCCATGTCTTGAGGCTTCCAAAGAAAAAAAAATAGTCTGCTGGCTGGAAGGCAACCATAGCATGCTCCAGAGAGGTTCTCAGTCTGGACAGGGACAGGACCAGGACAGCACGCAGGAGAAAACACCTGCCGTTCTGTTTCTCTATAGCCTTACATAATGTGTCCCATTCTGAGCATAAAACAATTATTTCAGCTCGTTTCCTAGAGTTAAAGGGAGGAGTCTATATCTTCTTGGGAAATTACTTGTACTGCAGGCACTTGAAGCCTATCATTCTCTTCAGGACCCAGTGTGCCACAGGCAGCTCATCAGCCTTCCCTGTGATCCAACAACTCACTGCACCTGGCACATGAGATCACGATGTGTGAATGAACAAAACACTATGGCAAGATGAAAGCAAGAGAAGTAGAATCATAGAATCATTGAGGTTGGAAAACACCTTTAAGATCATAGAGTCCAATCATTAACCTAACGCTGCCAAGTCCATCACTAAACCATGTCCCTAAGCGCCACATCTACACATCTTTTAAATACCTCCCAGGGATGGTGACTCAACCGCTTCCCTGGGCAGCCTCTTCCAATGCTTCACAACCCTCTCAGTGAAGAAATTTTTCCTAATATCCAATCGAAACCTCCCCTGGAAACTTAAGGCCATTTCCTCTTGTCCTATCACTTGTTACTTGGGAGGAGAGACTGTCCCCCACCTCGCTACAACCTCCTTTCAGGTAGTTGTAGAGAGCGATAAGGTCTCCCCTCAGCCTCCTCTTCTCCAGGCTAAACAGCCCCAGTTCCCTCAGCTGCTCCTCATAAGACTTGTGCTCCAGACCCTTCACCACCTTCATTGCCCTTCTCTGGACACGCTCCAGCACCTCAATGTCTTTCTCATAATGAGGGGCCCAAAACCGAACACAGTATTCGAGGTGCCGAGCAGAGGGGGACAATCACTTCCCTGCTCCTGCTGGCCACACTATTTCTGGTACAGGCCAGGATGCTGTTGGCCACCTTGGCCACCTGGACACACTGCTGGCTCATATTCAGCTGTCTGTCAACCAAATGAAGGAGCTTCATCCTCTCTATCTGGGATCCCATCTGTGAACATTTATATCTCAATTATAGGGTTAAAGTCAAGTGTGCACCTCTACCAAAAATGTGATATGCAAAATTTTTTCTAAATTTACATAAATTAACTTATGTTTTAAATAGTGCAGCAAAGCAGAATACATTTGCCTTTTGAGTTGTAATTTCGATCATTGACAAGTCATACAGTGAAATCCCAGCCTCATTAAAGTGAGCAGCAAAACTTCTATTGTCTTTGATGGAGTAAGAGTTTTATCCCTGTTGGGTTTTCACTTTTGGTTTTTTGTTGTTGTTTGTTGGGGTTTTTTTTAACACTGATGTTCCAATATAGTGTGGTAACTAAAGTAAGATGGCGGCTTATTTTAGTAGTGATTCATCTCTTCCAAATAGATAGTATTACTTCATCTCATCTCAGGACTTTTCAGACCCTTTTTGACCATTAAAGGTCCAGACCAGTTCCCACACAAGTCAGTAACACTTGGATCAGATCCAAAGAGATGTTTGGCTTTATCTAGCTTATGCTGACATGGTACAACTGCAACTGCCTGAGAAATTTTCACAGCATTATTTGACCTTTTGGAAGAGCTTAGAGTGAATATCAGAAAACCATGTTTTTAAGAGGGCATTGGTTCTTATATAAACCTCTGGGATCCATGCTTTAAATTTAATTTCTGGTATGACTTCAGGCATAATTCTCTGTATTCTGCTTTATAGATAAAGGGGCACAGTTTGAAAAAACTAGTATGCTTCAGGTTCCAGAAGCAATGTTGTTATAGTCAGAATGTTTTAAGGATGTTGGCAAGATAAGGTTTGTGGACAGAGGTGATACCTTTCTTGGACTAATTGGTGTAGACCCAAGTCAGAACATGAAAAAGTGTTCATTTTCTCAGATAACTTTAGTGAAGTATATGTAGGTATCTACATCTCAACTAGGCATGCTTAGCTTATTTTATAATCAGTGTAGATAAGTAGGCACTTCTAATGTGCAATTCAATTTAGACGTTTACTTGGGGTGATGAATCATGCTGTGGAAGGGCTTATTTCTGTCCATCAACAGTGTTGGAGGTTTGAGGTGCCTAGCTCAGTTGCAGATGTCTGCATTGTGTACATCTATATTTAGTCAAATCAATCCCATCTGATTGTGTCACACATAATGGATATGATTAGACATTATCTCATTTTCCAAGTCAGTTCTGGTGTCAACATGAGTATACCCCATTAAAAGCTGTCACATTGTTTTCTACTGTGCTGAATGACTAATGTTTAAATTTTGTGAAGAAAACTAGACCATACTGACATACAGTATGTTTCTTAGTCGTGGATTTCTTGTGCAGCTTAAGTCAGAAAGACCTAGTGTAGTAATGTAGACTATGCACAACAGGAGAGGGCATGCTTGACAAAAGAACTCCCTCCAGATTTCATTAGTAGTAGAAAGGTGAATGAGTCATAGTCTTGAGTCCTTTCAGGGGGTATTTGGAAATGCCTGGGGCATTCTGCTGAGGTGTGTTGAAATCTTCTGTGTAACGTGTGAGGACCGAAGGTTAATTTGGTCCTTCTGGGCAGAGTTGCTGGCGTTCAAACAGGCCTTCAAAAATTCTGCTACCATTCAAAGAAAAGTGATTAAAGATTCTATTAAGAACACTTAACAATTAAAATCAAAAAAAGATGTGATAAGGAACTTGTTGTTGAGTTGTAATTAAAAGATAAAGCATTAACTTAGAAATAAAAGTTATAGACTTAATCATAGCAAGCTCTGCTAAATCTGTGACTTGAATTTGGTGACATATTTAGGTATTTCTCCCAAGTTATTGCCCAGTATCTAGATGTCAGCGTTGGGAACAATTACAGTACTTGTTCCTTAGACACCAGTTTTCACATCCTGATTCCTGCACACCCTGTTAACACACAAATGCATACACCTCCCTGCCCTGCTCATTTCCCCTATCTAAAAGTTGAAAAGGTTCAAATACAGGTGTTAAAGGAATGAAATGGAATCCATTGGTGAACAGAAGTTTCCTATGGCTTGAAATGTTTGTACATGGTAGTTTTAGCGAGGAGCCTATAATGCCCTCTGATGAACAGCTTGACAAGATATTTGGAGAAGTTTAAGCAGAGAGATACTGGTGGGGTTGCCTCGTGCTGTGCTGGCAGGTGCTCACACAGGAATGTACCTACACAACCAGTTTTTACTCTCTGAAGTTAGACAATACTAAGGACACCTGCAAGATAATAAAAGTAGAAGTATGTAATTAAAGGAGATTTCAGGTCTGTAGAGAGGATTATGTCTCCCCTGCTCTGACTCGCCCTGGGGCATCTCGGGCCGGGTCAGTGACCGCTGCAGGAGGGCTCGGTCAGGCAGGTCGTCCCAGCAGGAGTAGGGCAGGCGGTTAGAATTCTGTCCCTTTATGACCTCAGCCACAAATTGAGCTGCTTACTTATTGAGATGATAAAACATCATGAGAGAATGTTCTGTGAAACATGTGAAAATGAAGCCTACAGAGAGGCAAGGTAGTTAACAATCATAGGAGGCCTGTATTTTCGTATATACGCTTGCTTGTAGCCTTGCTGTAAAATGGATCAAGGTGATGGGGCATATATAGAGAATCCAGTGACAGCTGTGACACTTGGTGGCTGCTTTTGATTGCCAGCTTGTCATCTTTGAAAAAATGTTAACATGACAGATGGTGTTCATAAAGGTATAGATCAAGATTCCTCTAAGTTCTGAGGCTTCCTGGGTGTCTGTGGAGCAGCCAGCAAAATAAGAATTAGGAGGCTTTAGATGCTACATCAGTAAATGATCATAAGGGCAAAACGTTTCCATAAAATGACTGAAATTTATTTAGTTATGTGTAGCATTTCAAATAACTTCTGTCACGTCATTGAATTCAGTGCACGTGAAATGGATGTGAGTTTTTGTTCTGGCATAGTGTCAAAAGCAGTTTCAGTGTACACAGTCATAACCAGATATGGGTACCTCATGCAAAGAGCTGTGGCTGCCCATCACAACAGCAAATTTCAGGAGATCAGGAAATAGAAGATGAAAAGTGATGTTTCACAAAACAAAGGACATTTATTAGTTCTTTACCAAGGACAGCATTAGGATATAGTTCTTTAATCCTAGCAAAACAGGCGATTTGGGAACATCATTTAGCTTCTGAGAGTGTTCAGCAAAAAAACACCCTAGACATAGCAATGCCTACTGCCACATAGAAGTAAGAGGTTGCATTTTACTCCAAATTTATTTTATGATGTTTATTATTCAGTCTCTAATGGTTTTGCTTTTGCAAAACCTGAAGAAAAGCATACTGTTGGTCTGGGATCTGGTGACACAATTTTATTGTTTCCAGAAGCGAAAGCAGGCAGAAATTGATTGTTAGATGTCAGGGCCACTAACACTAAGTAGGAGAAGCTAACACAAGACTTATTTTTCCTTTTAAGGCACAAAAATGGCAATTTGGCAACTAGCTTGTGACCTTGAAGATCAGGATTAAAATGTGTTCTTTTGATGCTGAACAAAGCACTTAAGACTTTTTTAAACTTTGCGCTGATGGGCCTGCAGAGAATCCCAAGTTAATATTCAGGTTTTGCTCCATGCCTGCAGTCACTGAAATCTTTCATTTCCTCACTAATGAACTTCAGGACAAAAAAAAGAACTCCTAGAAAATAAGCTACTTCATCAATTAAGTTCCTTTGGTCCTATCCCAAATGTGTTAACATCAATGGGAATTTTTTCCTTTGTTGTCTGTGGGTTTTGGATTTGAGTTGCTGCTGTTTTGAGGGAAGCAGAATCAGCTTAAATTTTTACTTTTTTGAGAGAAACAGAATCAGCTAACAAATATAAAAGTCAAATAGATTATGGATGTCCAGGTCAGTTCCAAGTTCCAGGTAGTGACATCTGCAAGTTTCTTTCTTGCAATTTACTTGTTTTTTTTCCCCGAAAGACTAACTCAGCTTGGAGGTCAGTTTGCAGGTTTTCAGTGTTTCTGTGGAAGTGATAATAGGTGTAAGAAGGCTTTCCTAGGCACAAGGTAACATGAACTTTGGCAATCCAAGAAAAGAACATGTTCAGACTGTTTCCTTATGTGTCATTAATGTTGCCCATGATTTCATGTGAAAATAATAGCCAAAATGCTTCACCACCTGCTATTTCATTGATCTTTTTATGCTGCACACAGAGACCCTGAATGGTAGCAGTACAGCCATGAGCTGTGTATTCATTTCTTTTCTTGCAGTCCATTTGTCCACAAGGATTCCTATACACAAGCTTGTGCAGCATGGCTGTTGGGGAGTGGCATTTCAAAGACGTGTATCATCAGATCCATAAATCTTTCACTGTTCTGCAGAAGCACATTTAGACCACCTCGCTAGTCTCTGTACTTCCAGGAATGGAGAATACAAAAGATGATTTTATTATTCTATGCATCTCTGGTGGTATAGCGTGAGGATTTTCTGCTCTCTGAATATGCAGGTGTGATGAGTTTGGACAGGGTACTTTCCCTGGCATTGAAATCCAATGAAATGTTTTGTAGGGCACAAGAATTCTTCAAGTAAAACAAGGAACATAGAGTTTGAACAGAGCAGACCTGCATGTTTTTATTTCTTTCTTTTTTTTCTTTCTTTGTGGACAAATGTTGATTTAATGATGCAAAAGGAAAAGGGAGACATGCAGCCAGAAAGGGCCTGATAGTGCACTCTCGTGGAGTGTGTATGATCCAAATCCAGGCTGTCTCTGACACCCATGGATTTTAGTTTTGTAAAGAAACATCCAAGGTCATATACTGCTTCAGGAAACTGAGTTTGTATTCCAGAGTAATTTCCTGACCTGAGGTCCTCATTGTTAACTTTTTCTTGAATTTTCTCATGCTCTCCCCTATTTAAAGAATGTTTTTCCCCTTTGGATCAACTGACTGCCATCTTGACATTTTTTAAGTGCCTTAAATAATCTAGGTGCCAGCAGGAGAAGTATGTTTATGAGTGAAATTTCCTACATTATTTTCCTTCTTGTTAGCAGTGCTTCCTGATACAGCTGTGGAATGATAACACAACCCTCTTAGGTCATTCAACCAATTTTTTATAGGCCAGTCCAGCAAGTCCTACTCAGAAGACTCTGTCAGACTTCATTCAGGTTTTTTTTCCCTCTAAGAAAAAATCTCCAATGAAGGCTGGTATTGTTGATGTTGTTTCAATGATATTGTTTGCTATTTGATATTATTTATTTTGATTCTTTATTTCTGATTTTAACTAATTTAAAAATATTTTTACCTTCCCTGCCTTACTTTAATGATCGCTTCTCTGTTTTTTGTTAATTGAAATGAGTCAAAAACTTGAAAAATTATTCCTTGGAGGCAGAAGAAGTGAAAGGAGATATGTAGTCTCTGTCTTGGGATTGTTTTTCTTCTCTAATCAATTTGCAGTAAGTTGCATCCTTTCAACAAGTTCATTGTTGCTATTGTAAAGCTGTCATGATTGCTCTAGCAATTACAGTAAGCAACAATTTCAACAGAGGTACAGTATACATGAAAAGTTATGCAAAGGAACACTGAAGAGTTAGACCATGATAAATAGACTATTATGGTTGATGACGCAGACAAAGGGAATCTAGCGTATTAAATTTATTTTATCCCTGCTATGGCAATGAAAACACATTGATTTTCTTGGAAAAGATGAGGCTGACACAGCATATAAGCATACTTTTGCGATTACTGGCCTGTCTATCGAGTGGAATAAACTAAAAAGAAATACAACAAATTCAGTTAAAATCTTTGGCCTGATTTTCAGAAGGTTTGTGAGATTCATGGTTAGAGACCAATGTAGAAACAGATGAATAGAGAACAGGAAGAAATAGTACAACTCGTATATGAAGACCTGAGAACAAGGTCCCTACATTTTGTATTTGTGCGTAATTCTGGGGCACTGTGCTGTTCTCCATATAAAATACATTAATCAGGATTAAGGTAAAATTGAATGAGTTTTTATAAGAAACACTGAATAGTCATCTCTCTCTGTCTATTGTTTCCACTGTTTCTACTTTATTTCATCTTTTCCTTTTATTCCATCTTGAAGTTATTTTTAATTTTATTTCTTAATTCTTTAACTGTTTGTGTAAATTTTCTCATAATGGATAATAGAAGTCTATTCTCTTCTGCATGATTCTTCTCAGACTATCTTATAATGCCTGTCCTTTTTCCCCAGTAGTCTTTTCCATTATTGTCTTATGTTTTGAGAAATAGAAAACACAATATCCAAAAGCACACAAACCTCAAAAAGAAAGAGCTGAGTTCATCCACCTTATTTTTAACTTACTTCTGTTAGTGCCAGGCATTGCACAGCTTTAAGGGGACACAAAAGGTGCTTCAGTAAGAAATTCATCCATTCTGAAACTAAAGGTAGCATTAAATGAATCTATTCACTTTTTTGGATAGCTGAACTAGTTTTTTGTACAGTAAACTTGGCCCAGATGCTTCATATCACACTATTACTTATTTATAGGTAAAATGTAAAGTATTTTTAGAAAAAAGAAAAAGCTCATTCTTTGCTTACAAGAGTTCTTTATTTAGGTCACATAAGCAGAAGGGAGTGGGAAATTTTATATAATATACATGAAATTTGGATAAGGAAATGTTGTTCTCGCTGTGTTTGCAAAGATACCACTCTATATTCAAGCTGCAATGAGATTTGTAGCAAGGTAAGCAGAGTGTAACAGTTACACCAAATGCTAGCTTCTTTCAGCTAAATTCAGCAAAATTCTAGGTGATCTGAGTTACTTTTTCTGCTTCCACAAATGAGATCTTTTGATACTCTTTTTCTCTTTAGTATTAAGTACTGGAATGCTTTCACTTTGGTTTTCTGAGTAGAGATCATTTTCTGTTGCTTGTCTTGTATGTGGAGATATCAGGTGTCTCTATATAAAGGTTTTCTTTGGGCAGTGTGCAGGTGGTATGTGAGGAGATTTTGATTTTTGGCATAATAAATTAAAGTTTAGACTTTGGGACGGTTTGCTTTCTCTGCTTACTGCTAGAAAAAGCAATTCAGGGTGAACAGCTTGACTAATGTTGAATAAGCAGTTGAATAGGTTGATTAGATACCTTCTAAAATTGTCCAATACGTTTGCTTAATATTCTTTATCAGTGTGGAATTGAAGCATTGCACAAAGCCCTAGAGTAAAATGGCAGGATTTTTTTTCTCATTCTCTCTTAATTGTATTCTGCTTTATTATTCACATATCAGACTATCTTGCATCCACTGATTTTTCTGCCTACAGAAACCAATGTACCAATGAACCAATCAAAGTCAAAGCTCAGCACTCAGCAAGGAGGTGGAGTGGCCACTCCACTGGCTTCTGCTCCAGCAAAGTCTTCTGAGTGGAGTGGCCTAGACCTGTGGTGCTCTTCTCCTTGACAGAAGGTTTCTAAATATTTGAAACCCTGTTTGATGACAGCTTGTGTGGACATAATTACCTTACTTCATCGCAGTCTGTTACTTTTTTTAAGTTGTGGATTTTTTTTTACCAGAACTGGCCGAAGCATAAGTTCACCTTTTTCTTTTTTATTCCTGGAAGATCAAGACTCACATGGATTTTAAGTAGACTTATTGTTTGTATTGTGAGACAGATTTTTAGTGTAATACAGAGAGAAATCTCTGGAGACAGACAGTAATATTTAGTTGTTCTCAAGTACAGTTTAAGCTCGCACAGCCTGAAGTACTTTAGAGTGCCTTTTACTTGCAGAGGTGATGTCGAACTGATTCTTTTCATTCTCCATATATCTATTTCATCTCTATATCAATTATAATTGCATGTTGATGAAGTATGTTCATGATGATAGTAAGTAAAATCAGGAGTTTGCATCAGGAAGATCCAACTAGGGACCTGTCATGTTCTGATTCCTCTGCATCACCAGTAATCTGTGAAAGCTGTCAAAAAAAAAAAAAAAAAAAAAAAGCAGGAAAATTGAATGCTTTAAAAGGAATAGGGAGTGGATGCATTTTTTTATAAGTTTAATTAAACAATCTTCAGAACTAATTGCTTGAGGTGGTTAGTAAATCTAATGAAGAATAATGATTGCAGTTCGTTTTTCCCCGCTTTTTACTCTGCAGAGAAAGCAATGATTGTCTAGGCTCAATATAATACCCATGTTATTAAAAAATGGTCAGCAGCACTAAAAGATGACCTGCTCTTTGTACAGGTTTAGCCCTGCTTGCTATAAAATGCGTGAATAGAAATTTGGCATTCTTGAAAATGGAAAATTAATCCAAGCTCTGTATGGCAAGTCCATCTAGACATACAGCTTGCGTTCCTCCTGTGTTATTTCCAGTTCTTGTACTTCAATGGCCATCTTTCGTTCTGTTGCTGGGTTGTTCAAAGGGAAAGAATGGTTCGTGGCAAAGCAACTGTATACACTATATATAACTATAATATTTTAATTTGATAAATTGTTTGTTATGTGAACACTCTGAAGTTTCTATGGTTTGAGGGATCAGAGAATCCCTGAAAATAGATGGTTTATCTATCAATAGCCAGGGGAGTTTGAAAACAAGAGAGCATGCCATGTCAATTTTCTGAAGTCCTTTTTAAGTACCATAAAAATGTTGCATCAGATAAGTGATATTCCTTTGAGAGAGCAAATTTATGTTTTCTAAAATCACTTGACAAGATTCCTTGCTGGAGATTATGAACTGTGGTAAAACGGTGTTGAGTGAAAGATGAAATGGGATATTGGCTAGTTCCCAGGAACCAAGGAACAGCCATAGATGGATATTTTCATAATGGGAAGGAGCTTAGAATGGCATAATCCAGCAGCCTATTCCTGTCAAAAGGGGTATTTTATTATACTGCTGGGCTTCTTCCCATCTCAGGTGAAAGACAGTTGAAGACTGATAACAGCACAGAGAGGAGAGATAAAGGCTGTCCTACATCCTGAAAAAAATTGTACCATGTGCTCTGGGAAAGTAAACATATCCTCTGTATTTCAAAAATCAGAAATGGAAATGGTAGATGGGCTTTTTTTTCTGAAAATATAATCTGGTTGGGATTGTTGGATTTTAGGGGTAAATCTCTACATTTATTTCTTACAACTACAGCACCAGAAAATTTAAGCCCTGTTTACCTGGGTAGATAGTTATCTGTCTGCTGGAATCTGGTGTATCTCTGTGCAAAGTTTGCACAACTTTCCCCCTCTGTGTATTCCCTGGGGAATTTCGAAGTAGGGTGCCTGTTCTGCATGTTCTGGTTTGGTTGATTGTTATTAACGGCTATCTTCTAGGCTCAAACCATGTGAAGTGCAGCCCATCGCTGCCCTAAATAGTGTTCATTGTATACATAAAAACAGATAACCCAAAGGATTGGGAAGCATGGTGCATTGTTTTTCAATTTTTGTTCTAGTATTTTAATTTTATTGTATATTATTATTTCCAGGCAATTTATTAATATCTGCTGGCAGGTTTTGAATATGGATAAAGTAGGTGACAATATTGTCTCTAATGAGTGTTGGTTTAAAAATAAATGAAGGAGTTAAGAAGGTGCTTGGAGGGAAGCATTTTACAAATGAGGTTAATTATCACATACGTCAATAAGCAGAGTTCAGTTTCTGAAAAAAAAAAACCCTCCAGCACAACGCACAAGGACTGTGGTAAAAGGCAGAAAGGTACAATTAAAATAAACTGAAGAGGAGCAATACCAGCAAGAGTGTGAAGTTTCTCTGCTTTTAAAATGTCTTCCCAAACGTGGCAGCTTTACAAGATGAAATGAAATTAATCTTTAAACATGCAACTCCACTGTTATCAGAAGGCTAATGCCTCAGGACCATAATAGGACATCTCTTCATATCTGAGGCATAACTTAAATATATCCTTCCCCAGCATTGCTCTAGTTTTCTTTCTCCTTTCGATTTTTTTTTAAATCAACAATATTCAGGACTTTTTCTTGTCCCTCTGTGTAGTTTCCCACAGATCTGCCTATCCTAGCAACCAAACAGAATACTCCATGAGATGCTGTTACTAAAGGCTGCTAAGTTAGGGGTACCCATCATTTCACAGATTTAGGCAATCTTTTACATGCTGCACCTACCTACAGTGTTCACTTGTGGTCATTTGGAGTCATGGCCCCTGTGGTTTCACAGCTGGGATTTTGCTGGAGCTCATAAATGCAGAACTGTACTTGAGGGTCCTACCTCTTCAGCCCTTACTCTTTGCTTTGTGGATATGAGCTAGTGACTCCTGATGGTGTCACTTCCCTGACCCCAGACAGCCTGAAACTGTAGCTCCACGAAATATGAACTGCCCAGTTATTCCAAATTAGGTATCTGAGGTTTCCTGCCTTTATTTCAAGGTCCTGTGGTCCCAGCAGTGTTAAGCCTTACAAGTAGTAAAGTGCTATTAAATGGGATTAAAAGTACCTCACTGAAACCCCATGTAATTGCATCTTGTGTTTTTTTTTTTTCTCTAAAGGTCAAGATACGCTATGCAAAGTACATTTCGTACATTATTGTGTGTTCAGAAGAGGGTAACTACTCTTAGAAAAAGGTTCTGAGCTGTGCTGTCAGATATTTTAAAGGACTTGAATTTCAAACTAGGGTTGGAGAACACAGGGGAAAATTTTCCTCAGCTGTGTTTTTTACAGTTAATTACTCTTGTAGGTAGAAGTTCATCATCAGAATCATGAGGCTTACATCAGTGTTCTTCTCTAGCTGTGAGCCATAGTTGTATAAGGTTTTGAAAGGCAAGAAGGGGTGGATGTAGAAGATGATAGATGATGATATAGTAAATCAGTCTTGCTGCAGAGTTTATTGGCTGTTGCTGCAGCGTCAAGAGCTCATGCCATTCAGCTTTGACATTTCAGCTCTGGAATTTGCTGATGAAGAATGGACTGCTACAGAGCTAATGAATTAATGGTGGATCTCCCTGTCTTTCTGATACATTGTACTCAGATGTTAGTGTCTTTTAAAGCTGTTGTTTAATTTCAGACATTGATATTTAATACAAAGGAACCTAAATCAAGATCAGCTGTCTGAACACTTGAGTTCTTCAAATTCTAAAGAAAAATTCTAACTCAGGCCAGTTTCTAATCCTTACACTTATTTGCACTAATCTCTTCAGTGTATTTTTCTCTTAGGCATGAAGTGATTTTATAAACATGAATCCATTAACCGTAAATTACCACTATACTAAATCAGATTCCATGTCTCTCTGATAGATTGCGGCTTTACTCAGAGGAGCAATGCAAATGTAATTTTATCTCTAGTATACAGACGTACTTTCCTGTTGCCTAATTTAATAATCTTTATCCATACTCAAGTTTATGTAACAAAATGCTCATACAGACATGAATTTTTATTAAGCTACATTTTTACAGCATGCACACATCTATGTGATACATACAAGTATTAAAATTATTGGTGTAAATCCAAAGCTATTCTAAGTCCTAGTCAGAGAATGAGAAAAGAAACAGTCCTTTGAAGAGGTTCCTCTGCTTTTCTTGTTTTTGAGACACCCAGAGGAAAGCTGTTCACCTCTCAGCGTAAGCTGAACAGCCTCAAAACCCTAGAGAACATGCCACTGTGATGTGCTTGTGGTGGGTTGACCCTGGCTAAATGCCAGGTGCCCAGCAAAACCGCTCTATCACTCCCCTCCTCCCCTGTGTTCTCCAACCCTAGTTTGAAATTCAAGTCCTTTAAAATATCTGACAGCACAGCTCAGAACCTTTTTCTAAGAGTAGTTACACTCTTCTGAACACACAATAATGTACGAAACTTTGTAGGTCAAGATAAGGACAGGGAGAGATCAGTCAGCAATTACTGTCACGGGTAAACCAGACTTGACTCAGAGAAAATTAATTTAATTTATTACCAAGCAAATCAGAGTAGGATAATGAGAAATAAACCCAAACCTTAAAAACACCTTTCCCCCACCGCTACCTTCTGCCCAGCTCAATTCCACTCCCAATTTTCTCTACCTCCCCCCACTCCCAGCGGCGGAGGGGGACAGGGAATGGGGGTTGGGGTCAGTTCATCACACGTTGTCTCTGCCGCTCCTTCCTCCTCAGGGCCAGGACTCCTCACTCTTCTCCTGCTCCAGCGTGGGGTCCCTCCCATGGGAGACAGTTCTCCATGAACTTCTCCAACGCGAGTCCTTCTCACGGGCTGCAGTCCTTCATGAGCTGCTTCAGCGTGGGTCCCTTCCCCGGGCTGCAGTCCTTCAGGCACAGACTGCTCCAGCGTGGGTCCCCCGTAGGGTCACAAGTCCTGCCAGCAAACCTGCTCCAGCGTGGGCTCCTCTCTCCATGGGGCCACAGGTCCTGCCAGGAGCCTGCTCCAGCGTGGGCTTCCCATGGGTCACAGCCTTCTTTGGGCATCCCCCTGCTCCGGCGTGGGGTCCTCCCCGGGCTGCAGGTGGAGATCTGCTCCCCCGTGGACCTCCCTGGGCTGCAGGGGGACAGCCTGCCTCACCATGGTCTTCCCCCATGGGCTGCAGGGGAATCTCTGCTCCGGCGCCTGGAGCATCTCCTCCGCTCCTTCTGCACTGACCTGGGGGGCTGCAGGGCTCTTGCTCTCACATATTCTCACTCCTTTTTCTGGCTGCAGTAGCACAGTTTTCTTTTTCCCCTTCTCAAATCTGTTATCCCAGAGATGCTACCACTGTCACTGATGGGCTCAGCCTTGGCCAGTGCTGGGTCCGTCTTGGAGCCGGCTGGCATTGGCTGTATTGGACATGGGGGAAGCTTTCAGCAGCTTCTCACAGAAGCCACCCCTGTAGCCCCCCTGCTACCAAAACCTTGCCATGCAAACCCAATATAGTTCTCTTTACTGGAATGGGGATCAGAACAGATTATAACAGCAGCTGTTGGAATCTGCTATGGGTTGTGCAAACAGCTACACATCTGGGAGTACCTTTACTGAATCTTTTTACTCAGTGTAAAGGATTCAAAAGGTGAACTAGTACCTCTCCTCAGTTCTACCTGTGGTTCAAGAAAACCTTTTCAGTCAGGCATGTATATACAATTATATATATGATTAGGTATGTACATGATTTATATATAAAAATATATATAAAAGGTGTAAATTACAGACCTCACAGTATCCTGTCTCCAACATGGGCCAAAAGCAATGTCTAAAAACCACTATGAGACTAGTGAAGACAAGAAGCCATACTTTCCTAGCTTTCTGCAGTTTACTGCAGACCTCAGAAACTCGGTATTTGGTACCAGCAGTGGATTTCTGTTTGCTGAATTTGGCTCATTGCCCCTTGAACCTATTGTTAACTTCTAGCACCCACAGCATTGTGTGGCAGGTTCCACGTACTAACTGCACAGTATAAGGGAGCACCTCCTTTTGCTTGTTTTGGACCAGTTATCTGCTAATTTACTTACTGCTCTATTTTCTTCAACTTCCTTTGTAGGGAAGAGTTACTACAGGCTCTGCTTGTGTTTGTTCTTTGGAAAAAAAAAGGGAGAACAGGCAGTATAAGTCATCAGCTCTCCCTCCAAGTGCTATTTAAAAACATGCCTATGTGTGGTCAAAATCACGAACATGACAGAAGGAAAATACATGCTATAGAAATGCATTATTGTGTTGCCAGATAGTTTTAAATACATTGTTCTGTCAGTTCATTGGCATATGCTTTCTAGAGGGAAGGTGTGCGTGTATGTATGTGTGTAAACAGGGCTTTGCTCTTTCTAGGGTCCCAACCATTCTTTTGGATTCTCAGTAGCAGAAGTTCAGTAGTTGCCATATGATGACTCAGAGATTTGAGCAGGAGAGTCGTGCGTGAGCGGTCCTGGGGGCAAGGAATCAGATTAGGGGACCAACTGCAAGCATCCCATTTCTGAACTGTAGACAGCAGATAGTAAAGCATTAAATACTGAGAAAATAACCTGGTCTTTCTGGACCCATAGGTTTCAACCTGTTTTCTGTTTAGTATTCATTAAAACTAGAGATGTAGTTGCTTTCAGGGTTTAATGCAGATCAGCTGAAGGACCACTATTACTTATTTAAATAGGAATAATAAGCCCAGGTTCTGTTTATGTGGTTGTGATGTGGGCAACCACAACACAGAGTTTGATAGAGAAAATCCACATGGAATTACATTGTCTGTTCTGCTTTTCACCTGTCTTTTAGATTATCTGTCTATTCAATTCATCATCATCATAGGTAGATCATTTATCTGTTCACTTGATGAGTGAATACAAAGTGTTGATTGAAAAAAATCCCTATTTTTTTCATCATAGGCTATTGTTCTGACTGATAGAGCTCACGATATAAATATAATATGAAGCAAAACAGGGTGGTGCAATGGATGGAAGGAGAGCACAAGGAAACAACGAAGTTGTACTAAGCAATTTGGTAGACAGTAGTCTTTGTGGCACAGACCTGTATTACTGTAGGTATTTGTTAAGGAGCATTAGTCTATAGATTTCCACACACATTAACATGTGACGTTAAGGGTGACATTAACCACCGTCACCACAAGAATCAAGTCTCCCTCTCTCCTCACTCCCTGCCACTGATTCCTGTCATCACGCTACCTCCTGCCATGGGCCAGCACAAGTGTTTGCATCTGTATGATAAACTGGGTTGGAGAGCTGGGCTTAGGGTAAGCATTTTTTTTTTCTCCCCAGAAATGTTAATTTTCATTTAGATAAGCTCCTTGATTGGGGTCAGCCTGGAGATGCCCCAGTACTTATATCAGAATAACAAATGGCATGGTGTGAGAATAGCAATGAGCTGCCAAAACAGAGCAGAGGGTTGGGAATGTTTCTGCAAGAATGCACATGAAACAACATCCTGACCTAATTTACTAAGCAGTTAGCGAAACTGCTGCACTGTATAAATTATGACAGTATACAAATTAACCTGTTTAGTTGAATAGAAACCAATTTTAATCCTTTTGAAGATAAAAAGATTGTATTTGTCCCTCCATCTCTATGGGATCAAGATTTTGTGTCACCAGATTTGATTTGGAGAGATGAAACACTGAACCTTGTCTGTAATTTATAGTTTGCAAGACAGTTTCTCTTTAAGAATCTTAGAGTTTCCAACAGGGGAGTACCAAGATCAAGTTGTTTGTATATAATAGAAGTTTACTTTGTTTGTATACAGTCATAGCTTTGGTACAAGTATCCATGCTCTATTTTAAGTGCTTTTATTTATAAGCAGTGGGACACAGCACTAAAGCACATACTACATGGTTGCATAACATTCCAGAGATCTATATGAGAAGTGGGGTTTGCTTTTATTTGAACTTCTTGTCACTTTGTTCCTAAGGAACGCTGAGAAAATAACAAGGGCTATCTTGTTGACGTCTGCTACTTCATTACTAATATAATAATGTTCTGTTTATAGAGGCATGTTTGTCATAGCCAGCTGTGTTTGTGTTACAACCATTATATTGATTGTGATCGTTCTAACTGGACAATTCTTTAGCTTCATTTTAAAAAACATGACGTGTTAGCTTTAGTGATTTAGTCTACAATTCATCAACAATAGTCTCATGATAGTAATAATGAGAGAATAGTAATAGAAAGAAGTGACATTAGGAGAGTTAGGGAAATTTCAGTGGTGGATCTAATATGACCTAGATAGACCTTTTCAGTGGGCTCATACCTAGGTAAATAAATGGATCCTAAATTGCCATCTCACATAAAGTCAGACCTTGAATTTTTAGATTGCTAACTGCAGTAGCTTATTAACACAGAAACCCCAGTGATAATTAATGGAGAGGAGAAGCTTGCTTGAGGCAGCCAGTCACCTAGCAATTGTTACCTACAGTAGTCTTTGTGATAGCAACATCTACTAATAGTCATCTCATAGTGAGGTGACTAATGAAAGCTGGGAACTCACTGGAGATTGTGAGCACAGCAGACTGCTTGCATAGCACATACACTGTACAGTTTTAGTAGGTCTTTAAAAGATGTGGCTTGAACTGGACAGCAAGCACTTGACCAGAAGACTGTATTTTCGAAAAGGGAAATAGTTTCCGGCACTAACAGAAGGAACCTCAAAAAGAACCATCAGCTGCAGTGACAAAGTCAGACACTGCCTGGTGACTGAGGAGTGAACAAGGTGTGGGACATTGAATCTGGCAAAACATGAAAGCTCAGATAGACCTATACAAATTGTTTAAGCCTCAACTCCAAAGGCATATAGATACCTCTGGAATTGCAGAATGATTTAATTCATCTCAAAATGGCTATGCATAAGACTGTAGGAATAGGTACAGAATTTAGCATATCCCTTGGAATATGCTGGAGGTGTAATGTCTCTATAAACACATGGGAGTGAAGGCTGTGATGTACTTTGGGTATTCCATATAAGAAACACCAATTAGCAAAGTAGCCAGCTGTTAAATTTATGCTAAAGTCATATTTTTTATTTCATTTGCTTCTAACTTTTTTTTTCCAGTCTCGTCGCTAAAATGCTAGCCTTAATTTGAATTATTAAGACTTTTTGATCTTTGTTTGACTGTTGCTGAAACTGACAAACTTTGGAAGATCTGTTTCCAGAAGGGTAAAGGACGTAACAAAATTATGCAGTAGGCACCAAAAGGTACTTCCTGGAAAACATGTAAGGAACGTGGAGATATAAATTTTTTATTGAGAAGTTGGCTGTAGAGGGGAATACTGGTGTTATCAAGTGCCAAACTTAGTGAGGAGTTCCCTCTGGTGGGCGCACACCGGTATTTGCCACCTTCTGCAAGAAAGTCTGGGAAAAAAACGCTTCCTGGCTTTAAACAACCTCAGAGTAGCACATTGATCAAATAATCTGTGAAACTAGGCAATTACACTTAAGTTAAAGTGTGTTTTAAACGGTGAATGCATTCAGCATTTTTTTTATAGTTGAGGAAAAATGTTTGAGCAAGTATGTATTAGATACAAAGGAACTAGTTTTGCATAGACAGACACCATTCTGAGAAAGATCAAGTACTGGAAAATAACAATTCAGTTTTTTAGTAATGACCCTAAAATTAGATGTCAAAGCTTATATTTAAGGCTTATTGTCAAAAGTTTTCAGCAGCCAGCATGAAATTATGCATGTGCTCAGGATCTTAAGACCTACAAAACCCAGTTCCATAATAGTCTTCTAAAGCTTAAAATTACACTAATCCTCAAAGAAAAGGATGATAAAAATAAAAAGCTATCTTTTGACACTCCATACTAAGCAGTCTCAGCCTGTTTCTGTGTCATCTGTCCTGCCTTACCATCCTATGCCGCTTAATCTGCTCTGTTTTCTTTGCCTTGCAAGTATGATATATAAAAGCTTCTGGGCTGGTAAAGCACTCTCTTCTCTCCTTTTTTATTCTTAGGAAAGAATTTAAATCCCATTCCCGTGTTTAAAAGCTTCAAGCAATCAGAGTGCTCTAACCTTTTATTTGTTGTTTCTGATAAATCTCTTTTAAACAGACTCAGTTACAGTTTTCCAGGTTGCCTTTCCTCTTTGGGCCATTTTTCTCCAGACACTGTTTTCCTAATCAGTTCCCTAAACTCTTCTATTTACTTGTCATTCCTGTTTCAGTGGTGGGCAACTGCTTCATCAATAATGAGCCACTGGTTTTATTGCCGGAGTGAAAGAACAGGGCAGAAATTTGGGGGCATGACAAATGAAACGAGGAGCCTGGGAAATGGTTGGCTGCCCTATGTTGTGTGCTTTCTCTCCATCAACCATTTAATAGCCATTGAACTACTTTCCACGGGAGAGGGAAAAATCTTTTGCTATTTCCTGAAGAAAATGTTTCTCAGACCATTACCCTTCCAGGTTCACATCAACAAATGTGAACTTTTCACCAAGCTGTGGACAAGGAAGTAGTCTCTAAAATTAAATTGGTTTCAACTGCTTCTGTACAAAAGCATTTGCACAACATAATTTATCAGCTTGGAGAAAACACTTCTCAGCAGTATGTAAACAAAAAGGTGTGACAGTCCAGGTCTCAGAAGTGCCTCCAGGGCAGTCCCAGAAGACACATCAGTTTCAACCATAATTTCACATAACAGTCTTAAAGACGACATATTTCATACTTGGTGCTAGATGTGCATCTTCTGATAAAAAACCCCACACGAGTAGAAATACTCTTATCTGTACCTTTGAAGTGCTGCAAAATGAAATACTTAAGGGATGTTCATTGTGGACTTTTCTCACTTCTAATGCAGTCATTGTCACTGATTATTTGGAAATTTTATTGTAAATGTCCACAACTGGTTTTGGCTTGTTATTTACAGACCACTTCAGCTCTAGCCTGCTTATGATTTAGCACTGGCTTCTAAGGGTTATGGGGGAGCTGTGGATCCTTATACCAAAGTGGGTGTTATTAAGAAGCCTTTCCCATTGATCATTCCTTGATCTATCTAATGATAAAAATCATTCCAGTTAGAAAAACACCAGAAAAAGAAGCCATCTTGCTACCTGTAAAAGACAAACCTCTCTCTGATGCTGTATGGGTGGTGGCCCCACAAGCTCCCGTCTGCACTGTGCTGAGCTCAGACCTGGGGACCGTAATAACCAGCGCCCTGACTCGGTGTGAAATGGGACTTTATCAACACTCAAAGCTTTGCATACCTTCAGTTTGTACAGGCTCTAACTTCGATGATCAGATTCAAGCCAGGGAGTTGTCATGGTCTGTAGTTTGATACTAGGTTCCTGAGAGAGATGTATCTTGTGAGAGCTGCATGCCTGTGCTTTGTAGTAGTAGTAAAGGATGTGGGACTGTTACTGGCTTTAGCGACTGACTGATAACAGAGAACTGCAGAAGAAGCATGAGTGCTGAATAACAGGTTCTGAGGGGTTTGTCTTCTCTCATGAGACAGATATGTCCCTGTTAATAATTTTCAGCATCAAATTTTAGACAGTAGGGCTAGGAGAGACATGGACATCTTAGCCAAATCCTCTCTACCAAGCAAAGTTAGCTGTCCCCTAGCCATTCCTACCACTTGTTTATCTCAGCTGTTCTTCCAGATCTCTGGTAATGGACAACCCAAGTTTTACTCAGATATTTGTTTCCAGATGTTCACTGTCTTTACCTTTAGAATTTTAATCTAATCTTCATTTCTGCAGCCTATCGCTTTCTGTCCTGTAGCATGGCATCGCATAGAGGTTCAGACCATGTGTCTGTCTAAGCTCACATCCTATTTCTGATTGGACTAAATATATATTATTTAATTTTATACATATTACTATATATTTTATATATATCAGTATGTAATTTTATAAAATACATGGCTTGCAAATTACATATATTATTACGTTATATACTACATATATTGTTATATTTTTTATATAGGTATATGATGAAGAAAAGTAGAAGAATAGAACATCCAAATAATTCTCTTTCCCCTGAAATATTTTCTCACCATCAGGTTTTAGGAACTTCGGAGCTACAGGTTGCCTACCAATCCCAGACCTGAATAGAGATAAATTATTCCTTTCTTTTTACACCATTGCTTTGAACACTATCTTCTTTCAGTCTTGTCTAGATTAAACGAAACCTACTTGTACTTCATTTCATGTCTTCCAGACCTTTGATCAACTCTATAGCCAAACTCTAAGACTAATTGCAGTTGGTCTGTATTGTTCTCAAAGTGCAGGGCCTGTGACCACAAGTTACCCCTTCCAAACTAACCTAGGCCATTCCCATCTTTTAATGGGTGCTTGCTTTTTCTTACTTAGGTGCAAAATCTTTTATTTCTTGTTTTCAAATCTCATAGCATTTATTTCAGATCAGTTCTTGTCAGGCCCAATCAAAATGCTAGCCTTGCTTTCATCCTGTTTTCAATTCCTCTCAGACTAAGTTCCTATGTAAATGTAAAACATGAAGTTTCTATTCCATCATCCATCATATTTAATGCACATATTAAATAATACCAGATCTAAGTCAGATTTTCTGAGCAAATTGTCTTTATAACCTTGGATTGATAACTACAGTTTTCCAACCAACTGTGGTCCCTCTTCATAATTTCATTCAGCCTCTTTCTCTAGTTTGCTTGTTAGAATATCATGTGTGACAGCATAAAAAGTCTTACTAAATACCTGTAACATATATTTGGGTCCCTCCTGGTTCACACAGCTTCTTATTCTCTCATAAAAGGGAATTAGATTGTTTCAAGAAAATTTATTCTTGGGTGTTTGGTGTTGATGGTCTTCTTTGGTATTACTTCTTATCTGATCTTCTAGTTAATTACTAATTATTGACAGTTTACCAACAGCATATGAGAATTTGAAAATTATTTGATTTAGTTTATGTTGGCTTTTTTTTTTTTTCCCTAAAAAAAAAAAAAAAAAAATCTGTGGCCTTTCGAGTTTTCCGGAAGATCACCCACAGAGGTGATTCAGAGGTGATTACTAATGGTTTCAACATTGTTTCAACTAGTTACTTGGGGTTCAACAAGCAGTGGATACTATTGTCACGTTTAGTAATTGGCCAATTTTCAAAATTCTTTAACTTCAGGATATTGAGGAGCTTGTGATTAAGGCAGTGTGGCAACCTAACTCTACGTTCTCCCTTTACTTTGAGAATGTTTATCTTTATGACTTTAACATTTTTCTTTAGGATGCTGCCAGCAGTCTCAGCCCCCTTTTTTCCTTGCCATGCTTCCATGTAGATTTGCATTGCTGGCAGTATACATGAGTACACATTTATTTTCTTTTCATGAGAACTACATTATGTCTGATTTTGCAATTAATATACACAAGTAAGGGACTTCAGTGTGGCGTCTCTTGCTAAAGCATGGTCATGAAGACAGAAGCATAATTGGATTTGGTGAGTTTATATGTTCTCATTTCCTAAGAAGTTGTATAGTCTTCTTCCAGAGGTAACAAATTCTTGAAGGTAAGCCAAACCTCAAGTTTAAATGAGATAACAGAGTACTCTTACACAGTAAGTTTAGAGTATAATAAATCCTTTTACCTGAGTAAAGGAAAAAAGAGGAGGAGGCTATCCTGTCACTATGCAAGGTCATTTGGCCTCTAGCAGCTATTGCAGACTCTCCTAAAAAGCTTTTTACTTTGCGTTATAATGCTGTGGATGCTCACAGTTGTTTCCCATGCCCAAACTTTCCCAGCTCCACAACTCTTCGTAATGAAAGTCTGTGTCCTCAAAGGGAGTTGAGGGTTAAAGTCAGATCTTTCAGCACAGTTCTTTCAGTTCACAAATCAGAGACTCACTGAGTGACACCTGATTAAGGAAAGTCAGCGAAGGCAGAAGACTTAGCTCTGGCTCACAGAGGAATATGTAATGCCTAAACAATTTATTGGATGTAAATGCACCAGAGAGATAGCCAAAGATGTACATTTCAGCACAAAATAGTTGCTAATCATTTTACTGCAACCACTGACACATGGGATTACTGTAGATTTTAGGAAGGTGCACTTGAGCAGGTTTTTGTTCTGTGGGAGATTTAACTGCATGGACATAGCGGGAAATGAGATGAGTTTGATTTAGCTCAGCAAAATGAAGGTTAAGAGGGGATATGATTGCTATGTGTTTGTGTGTGCAGGTAACCATTGTCAGGGGAAAGTGCTACTTAATTTGAAATACAATTCTGGTTCCTGAACAACAACAAAAAATATATAAATTGGCCATTATTAAATTTAGGCTGAAAATTAGATTAATGTTTCTAACTGCTAGAACAATCAAATTCTGGATTAGTCTTTCAGTGGAATTAGTGAGAGAAAATAAAATTCCAGCAAGACAGCAATTTCCTTTAAGGCAGAGTCTGATATTTTAATGGGAATTGTTTGAGACGGTATCTGTACTTGTAAGGGACTTGACTCCATCATCCCTTGGTGGTCTATGTTCTTACTAAATTATACACATTTAAGGAGGCCTTAATCTCACTTTATCAGCTAGGATTCTTTTTTAAACAATGGAAAAATGCAGGTGCTCCACATGAAAATTTATGCTATCCTAAAATAAATATTAAATGTAGATAGGAGAATTGTCTCTCCTGTATCTACAGAGTAGGTGAAGATGAGTATTTTATACTTGAATCCTACTGTTCCTATGGTAGAAGTGAGATGAGTGGCATACCACACTATATAATTCACAAAGTGAACCTTATTAAGCTTAAACTGGAGAATATGGTAGAGACTGTGTGACCCCTGCTGCTCTCTTGTGTTTAATTTCTTATTTTGTAGAACTTTTTCCTGTAACATGGTGTCCAAAATGATGATGGTATTCCAGGCTTGGCCATGCTGGCGGCTCTTACTAATAAGTAGTAATAAGTATGGTCATTTAGATCGCATTTCCCACAAAGTGCATTAATAATCTGTTGCAATGAACAGTTATTCAGTAGTCTGGGAAGGTTGAGGTTTCAAATGGCTTTAAAACTTATGTGGCCAGCATCTGTGACAATAGGTGCTAAGATGGGCTTCTTTTTGATAAAAAATGGACTGAAAAGACCATAGTAATGGTGAAATAAATGTAAGAACATCAGAACATAGCAGGACTGAACATACTCTTCTGGATCATCAGATTCCTTTCCCTGTTCTTGGAGGCAATCAAGTATCTTACACTCTTCTTAACAAACTCCTGAATTATATTTACTGTGTGTATCTAATTAAGCAGAAATAATAAAGTAGAACAATTTGCGTTCTCTGTTACTATTAAACTTACTTAGATTCTTGTGCTGCAAGAACCAGTTTTAATTACAGACCCTTAACTTTAATTAACTGTAATTGCAAATGGGCAAAACAGGAAATTTATTTCATACGTGTAAAGTATGTTGATGCAGGGAAAATTGATTACACTGAGATTCTAGAGTTCTGCATCAGACGTGCTACAGTCCATCAAACAGTGCAAAAATCTTCTATTTCATTCTGTAATGAGTTCTACTCCAGAATATGAGCTGTCTAGGGAACATATGTACTTGATCTCCCATTTAAGCAATTATTTAATTCTAAATACAGGCAAGGAAAGAGGAAACTGGACAAACAAGCTAATTCTAAGTATTCTTCACTAGCAATGATTACTCTTTGTTTTGATAAATCATACTGAATGTATTTCTGGAATAGAAATATAATCAGTTTCTGTTATTTGAAAAATGAAGGAGAAAGTATTTAATGAACTGCAGTTTTTGGCTGGTCAACTGAAGTTGTTAACATCTCGGGAAAACATAATGACTGTGATCCTGTTGAAGGATTTGTTTCTTTGTATAAGGATCAAATGGTAGCAAAATAATTTTATACTGGATTAGTTTTGCAGGGCGCATAAAGATATGTATTCTAAATGATATTGTTACTGTCAGTTTAAATAAGATCTGAAGCTACACTGAATGCATTTTTATTTTTTTGAAGGTGTTTTAAAAAATTATTATTTTATTTTTTGTGGGCTGAATTTATTGTCTGTTCAAATAACTTCAGTATAAATTATTTAAATGATGTTTAGCAGTAAATGATTGCTGCACAGATCATGAAGAAGGAAGCAGTTCAAGATAGATATGGAATTTGCCAGCATGCTGCTCAGTAGGACAGTTTCTGCATTTCAGATTATTGTGCTACTGCAATTCAATGATTAGTTTATTCAAAACTGAGAAGCCAATGGGTAGCTAAGAAAGCTGGAAAACCTGTTTCCTATGAGTAAAAATTCCCCCAGTCACTCTGCACTTGCAAAGGTGATAGAGAGCAGCCTTACAATGACATCCGCCAGCTCCCTCTGTACCCTTGGATGCAAGGTTTCAGGATTGTGTGTCCAGTTGGCTTAATTGTAGCCCAGGTCAGTCTTCCTTCAATGTGGGTAATGCTTCACTCTGCTGGGGACCTTTGAGGTCTGGGGACAGACCTTACTGGTGAAAACTGAGGCAAAGAAAGCATTGAGTACCTCAGGCTCACCTGTGTCCTTCATCACTGGGTCCACCAGTCTGTTGGCAGCATCCAGCAGCATGGCTTTTTGGATAGTAGATATTAGCAGGAGGAGCTTTCATGTACACAGTCACTACACATATGGAAGGAATAGGAAAGAAACTAATGGAGTAAGGATTGGGGGAGATAGACCCATGATAGCAGTTGGAGCAAAAGAACAAATGTTTCTTAAAACATAGTAGTTTGGGTCTTTAGAATGAATTGTGGTGAAATAAGGTAGAGGCAGCATGGATGATCTGGGGATTTCTAAGGTGAGAGATTCTGCAGTGACTTTTGTTGGAAGATGGTCATCACATCTTAAAGTCTGAAGAGACTCTGGAGGGGGAAATTGCAGTAGCCATGATGAGAGTTAGTAGGAGTACAGATAAGGACACTTGTAGCAGCTGATATGCGGACATATGCTTGTGTTAATTCAAATCTTTCAAAGCCTTTCCTTTGCTAAATGTAAGAAGTAGATTAAAGATCAGTACATGATAGACACTGGTTCCTTTACTCATTGCCTGCTTCTGCTGCCAGTTGAGTCAGCTGCAAAACTCGCATTGAGAAAATATTAGCGCCTGTGATGGCTTTTATTGAACAGAGCAAAGAACTATGGACGGGGCTTAATACTGCATAGCTTCAGAACTGATCAGGATATAATAGAATTTTTTAGTTTAATTTCATTAATTGGACTGGGAACTTGAACTTACGTAACGTGGTTAACCTGCTGTAGAACATGTCCTGCTATTGCATTTCAGCTGGAGTTGTCTGACTCCATAGCAAACACTGAAAAGAAGTACCATTCATTTGAACAATGAAACTTGCATTTTATTAGTGTGATAGTGGTTACATTTGAGACAAAAAAATTTAAAGAGAAACTGACCAACTCCAAAAAAACCTGATTGTAACAGTTTATTCAAGTCAAGAGCTAAATTGCACAGTGGCTTCTCAGATAGAGGTGGATGCTTTCCTCTTTTGCTACGCCAACTTGCTTAGCCCTGTGGAATCCAAACAGCATTATTACTCATACTGTGAAAGAAGTAGGAAAATGAAATGCAAGTCAAATATAAGTCAAATAAGAGGTTAACTATATAATATCAAAGCAATCTAAATGATGCAAACACAACTATATCTACATATAACTATTACATATAATAATTCATTTAATTATTTGGTATTTTGTAATAAATAGTTTTTCCAAATCATTAGTAGAAAAACATGTCTTCTTTCAAACAACAATATTTAAATGCCAGCAAGGCAATCTTTAGTTTTATGTGTAAATTAATTTTGAAAAGAAACTTTTTTATTAGTAATAAATAGAAATCCTATGAACTGTGGAAGTGTAGCTCAAAAAAAAAGCTATATGCTTTTTATTTTATATTTATCCTACTTTTCCTGTATAGATGTGTTGAATCATGTAAGCTTGCTATATTTTTCTAAACTGAAAAACCACCTCAAAAGTATTCCTTTTTAAAGTAATAATTTTTAAATGTCACCCTTCTTATCTATATTTCATCTGCAAATGCTCTTTTTGACCAAATCATGCTTTATTCTTCCTACTTGTTTAGGGCTGCCTCCTATGATGATTTTACTAGCTTCTTGCATTTATACACTCAACTACAGAATAGAAAAAGTGCAAAGCAGTATGCGTCAAAGAAACAATATGATCATTCATTAAAAGTTCAGGAGAAGAAAAGAATCATTAAAACAACTTTTCTATATCTTACTGACAACTGTCCAACACAAATATACTTGTTTTTTAAATATTTACTAAGAAAGAGTAGCAATTCACAATTCACTGAACTCCCATGACGTCACATTTGTAGAAAGTCTTAAAAACAGTACAAAGTTTTTGTATCCATTTTTTATACATTTGTTCTTTTACATTAGAGAAACTTTAATTTTTATCAGTTAAGCTCTAAAAGCAAACCATGTTTAATTAAATTTGTTAGAAGCATACATATACAAGACAGATAACTATACTATGTACTGTTTGTTTTTACCTTAGCTCTAGTTCATTTCACTATAAAATTGTATTTTTTTCCAAGCATTGCACGATTTGGATATACAAAGGCAATGGTGAATGAAAACCAGTTCTGATCAGTTGATCAGAATCAACTAAACATTTTTTCTCAAAATTTTATGATTATTACACTGAGCCTTTTTTTTTTTTTTCCCCAGGAAGCTATAAATGTAGCCTGATTAAAACCCTTGACTGTAGGATTAACTTAATTGGGGTATTTGAGTCCTTTATTTTTTGAGAACTACCTCTGTTGTGGAAATTAGGGAACTTGTCTCCCTATGGTCTTGCTATGGTCATCTCTTAAGAGTTTTTCAGGGCATAAATCTTAAAACTCAGCAGGTTTTAAAATTTCCCTTACATTCTTTTCTTTCTCATTTCCCCCTCTCATGTTGTCTTTAACTTCCTTCTCTTTCCTGTCTCCCACCTGATTTTCACCTTACCAATACAATCTCATATTCCATGTTTGAAGAAGCTTTTCAGAACCAGATTACAGTCCTTTAAGGTATGACTTTCAAAACTGGAGAGTCTGGCATTTGCTTTCTCTGCTGTGATATCCCCTTTCTATCATTTCATCCCTGTTCCAATTTAGTACATGCATTTACGGTAAAACATTTGTAGATACATCAAAAGACTGTCTTCTGTTTAGTGAAATTCAGGTTTTGGCACCAATATTGTCACTAATGCCGGTAACATTTTCATTCTTCCAGTTTTCATGGTTTTTTGAAACCTCTCCAAAGGCTCGGTTTTCAACAAATGTAATTTTTTTTAATTTTAAAATATCTGGAAATATGCATGGAAAAATTTCACCCAGCCATATAGCATATTCAACTCTAAGACATTAGCATATATCCACACTCTCTCATATGGTTTGAACCCACGGTAACTGAGACAACCTTTGTAGAGACCTTGAGGAGGAGAGGAGGATGGAATCTAACTTTATTCCATATAATGAAATGATAGACATAGTCCAAACTAAGGCTGTAAACTTGCCATTGTAGCATGGTATTAGTACTGTCTGCATATTGAACGATGTTACAGTTGTCAATTTTTATTATTCCACATTACATACCTGTGATTATCTTGCAAAAAAATTGTCCTTCTAGATTTAAGACTTTGGCAATTTGAAGCATTTCCAACGCCGAAGAGGACTGTATCTCTGGAACTGAGAAGGCAAAGGACAAAAAGGAAATTTACACTAAAGTTAAATGTAAACAATCTAGAAGAATTAGTATCTTGTAATGTTACTCTTTGTGAAGACATTTTGAGTCATAAAGGACTGATTTTTTTACTGTCATTTAAATACTTAAATTCATATTCATTAGTATTTAATGAGTAAAATATTGCTCATCGTTATTATTTTGTGGGAAATACTGAAAATAGTGAAGTGTATTTGAGGATATGTATGTAAAGAATCATTAAGCTACCATTCAAAAAGAAAAAAATATGAAGTTGTAGTAAATATTATGTAGTTTAGCAGAGTAATTCTAGGAGATAAAATTATTTGCAATTGATTTTCTATTGAGGATTGGAATCTTAGTTGACTGAAATAATAGAGTAAAGAATTAGATTTTCTTCTTGTTAAAGAGCACGTAGCATATTTTGTAACATCCCTCAGCTAACTTAGCTTTGATATGGTTCAATTTATATTTTAATAATTAATAATTATCAATGAGGTAATTCATTAATATGAGAGGTGAGGAATGGCTAAGGGTTTCAGTAGTAGAAGTAGAAGAATGGACAACATTTCAGCGCTATCATGAAGCAAGAATCAGCAGGTTTTGTTGGCAAGCCACTGAGTGGAGGAATAAATAGGATATCAAGGTTATGAACTGTAGTAATGAAAAGGATGGTGGAGATGGGGAGTAATGGATGTTGTACAGTGTAGTCGATATGCTTTTATCTTGTTCAGGTTCACTTTATGACTGAGCATTCAATTATAGATGTCAGAAAAACATCAGCAGGGTGAAGAGGAGAAAACCAGATCCAGAATGTAAGTTAGATAATTGCTGAAGTAGTGATGGGGGTAAGAATAATAAGAGCAAGTGAAGTCAGCCTGCCTGCTTTTCTGAGGCAGAAGGGAATTTAGACCGTTCCCGTGTTTGTGTGCCCTGCTGTCCTGTGCAATCCCTCGTCCCTCATCCCATGACTGCTGACTCCTTTCACGCCATGACTTGTCTTCACTCTGAGCTGTGACTTAGCACCAAGATAGACCAAGTAAAGAGCTTTGGATGAATGGCATTCTGAGGGGATGGTGGCTTTCAGAAGGGCCACCTGAGGGCACCTAGGCTCATGTGGTGTCACTGGGACTCCTCCTACCAGCTGAGCAGCTGTGGGCTATTCTCACTCCCTTGTGCTGTTGATACCAGCTGTCTCTGGACTGAGGCAGTCATTGCATGTCATCAGTATTCTCCAGGTCATCTTTGTATTTAAAATATATATTTAAACAATGAACTGGAGATCTGATGTTCTTTTTTTTGATACCCAGCTGTTCCAGTGAAGGCCTTCAAAATATCTGCTAGATCTAGCAAAGGTGTCAGGAGGACATTCATCCAGAGGAAATGTGGTTTCACTCTTGAAGTAGTTTTCAAACTTAGCTGAATGTTGGACATGTTCTTGTAAGCAGAAAGTGAAATCTTAGCATGTAAAAATGTTATAATGCTTTCTTCTTTTCTAGATTAAAATAAGAAGCACTTTTTTCATGAAGTGATCATACATATCAGAGGGATGTGTGGGATACCAAATGATGATGAGAAATTTGGATAGAAGAGTGCTGGAAAAGCAGAGAGGGGGTGTCTGTGTAAAGCTGAGAAAGAACCTTACCTTTAAAACTGTTATGCTACCAACGTAACATGAATTACAATCCAACTTCACTAAAAATTATGCAAAAGCAGTGAAAGACAAAATAGGGAAAAAAGTGTAGTCTTAAATGATGATTGACTAGGGCTTTTTCTTCATGTTGAAATAAAGTGTAGCTGGCTACTGATTCCAGGGCTGTGTAGGTACAGTGATTACAAAATGCATCAACGTCAGGGTTTTGGGTCTCCCTGGTGCATTAAAAATATGCAGCAGAAAAATGATTAAAATATTTTTATTAATTATTATGTAAAATGCGTATGCCCTTGCATAAAACAGAACTAATAATTTCTCTACTTCCACACAGCCGAGGCAACGAGAATAGACTAGCGCTACGACGACAGACCATTCTCCGGGAGAAGGGGAGGAGGCAGGCCAGTCGAGGGCCAGCATATATGTTTAATGACCACTCAACAAGCCTTTCTCTTGAGGAGGAGCGCTTTTTGGATGCAGCAGAATATGGAAATATTCCAGTGATTCGCAAAATGCTGGAAGAATGTCCCTCGCTCAATGTGAACTGTGTGGACTATATGGGGCAGAATGCCTTGCAGCTGGCAGTTGCCAATGAGCACCTGGAGATCACAGAACTTCTGCTGAAGAGGGAGAACCTGTCTCGGGTTGGGGATGCCTTGCTTTTGGCTATTAGCAAAGGTTACGTTCGGATAGTGGAAGCCATCCTAAACCATCCCGCATTTGCTGAAGGCAAGAGGCTTGCATTGAGTCCTAGCCAGTCAGAGCTCCAGCACGATGACTTCTACGCATACGATGAAGATGGCACACGTTTTTCCCATGATGTTACACCGATCATTCTGGCCGCTCACTGCCATGAGTATGAGATTGTCCACACTCTGCTGAGAAAAGGAGCTCGGATCGATAGGCCACATGACTATTTCTGCAAGTGCAGTGAATGCAATCAGAAACAAAAGCATGACTCTTTCAGCCATTCTAGATCCAGAATCAATGCCTACAAAGGTCTGGCCAGCCCTGCTTATCTGTCTTTGTCCAGTGAGGACCCTGTAATGACTGCCTTAGAGCTCAGCAATGAGCTGGCTGTGCTTGCCAACATTGAAAAAGAGTTTAAGGTGAGTAGAGGGATACTGATTCTGACAGACACAGAATTGCAAAGTTCAAGCAAAGGTCTTTCTCCCATTCCTTGAGCAGTAAGAGATCAGCATCTTCTTCATAAATCAGCAGGATAACATGGGAAAATATGTAATTGTTTAATTAATGGAAACTTTAAATCTTTGGGAATGTCTTATTGCTGTGTGCTGATTGTAATTCACACTGCTTATGTAGAATGTGGCAGTGAACTCGTTTTCCACTTTCTATCAGACAGGATAGTAAAGAAGGCCCTTCAAACCCACGGGTGAAGCTGGCTTAGGACAGGGGAAAGAGGAGACTAAAGTGATACAGTTTGGTCACTTACGCAAGACAAATTGCAGGATTCTATTAAACCCTCATGCATTCTCATTATTTTCTCGTTGTTGGACTGAAAGCTTTCTCACTCCTGGTAATGTTCTGCATTTATTCACAAAAAGGACTCTAAATAATGTCCTTCTTTTTCTTTTTTAATGTACTGCTTTTGTCTGGTATTTCTACTCACCTGTTCCTCTTTTTTACTTATTTGTACTTAGTTGTATGTGAACTCTGTGAAGTTAAAGAGTTTGTCAGTGTTATATAGAATTTTTAATGTTTCACAAATGCATGATTTTGAAAAAAAACTTAATAGTTGAGACCCCGAGATTCAAGGGCCCTTAGATCCTTCAAGCATGAGTGTTCTTTGGGTTTGGGGGTTTTTTGTAGATACAATGGTGCACAACCTACAAAAACATTTACCACAGTTTATTTGTCTTAAGACAGTAAGAATGTAAGCTTTCTGCTCTGAGTAAATGCAAAGTCAGGCCTTGTGCAAACATTGGCAGTATTAATTATGACTTAGATTGGCTAAAATCCTTTGGACTGGGTTTACTTTATGGGACCCTGTTGAAAGCAGATGCTACTATATGATAACTACTGTGACAGAGCAAGATATGTAGAGTTCACTAGCAGGAGATCAAACCCCTTCCAAAGCAGTAATAGAATAATTTCCAACATTGTGTTAGGAAGAGTTTGAAGTTGCCATGATCAATATTTAATGTTAATCTTCTTAGCAGTGACACAGTTCGCAAGGCCATGAACCTGTTTCTGCTCAGCCAACCTGAGCTGACATGCTGCAATTCTGAATGAATTACTCCTGACTAGTGCTTATAGGTGTATCTTTGTGGCACCAGTCTGTTGAAAGAAGCTGAAATATTTCTTGGAGAGGGAAAAGAAGGAGGAGGAATGTGTAAGGGGATCTTAAAAACAGCAGCTAAACAGCTGGAATAGGAGCAGAGGAGAAATTTTATTTTGTATCAATAAGACAAAATGTTGGGAAGAGCATTTCAGCTTAATGCAGAGAATGAATGTCTGCCCCATGAAGTCCCTAGCAGAAATCTGATATTTCATCCACTGCTTTCATGTACAGTTCAGAGAAGAGTATTTTAACCACATACTCTTGTTTCTTTCTCTTTAGCAGCTGCTGAAGATGTGAACAAAAGCACTTGATTAACTTAAAGGGGAGTAAATTTAGAACAGAACAGAAAAACATTTTTCATACACCATAAATGCAGCCTGTTAAGTTCACGGCTATGTTGAGATAAATAGCACGTCTCATTTGTAGGGACTGCATAGCTCCGTTTACCGCAGTTGGAGCGACACAAGCTAAGATTATTATAAAGATAAATAAAATCATCATCTGGAACAGTCAGCAAGAAGTGTCCTTCAAATGTATGCTGCAGTACGCAACCGGTGAGATGAACTGGGAGCGCAGCATTTGCCCCTGCTGCCGCCGGGCAGGGAATGGAACACACGGGTGAGGAAAGGTGGGCTGGTTCAGAGAGCAAGCTTCTGCAGCTTCCCCTGAAGTGCTGTGAGGAGATCCTTTCTCGGCGTGACCTGGCTCATCTCTGAGTGACTTACGTTTTTTTCGTTTCTCTTTTGTCTCTGTGCCTTCTCTAAAATTAGAGCTCCACTTCTAGTGTAGTGTTGTATAAAGAATTGCAACAGAGATTTTGAGATACTGTCCCGCAGCAGAAACAGGAGGCTAGACAAGAGACAGAGCAGCTCTGTGTTGCTGAGTGTTAATCAGCCAAGGTTTGCTGGGGACGTACATAATCTTTAGAGTGAAGGTGAATAGGAGCAATGAGGATCAGGAGCACAAGGCAACACGGAAATTTAACTCTCCCTTAATTTAAGGTTACACCAGGAGCAGGCAGTTGGCAACATAAGGTCTTTGGGGAATGTTTTTGTAGGTACTAAAATCATGTGGTCATTCTGGATAAATATTAAAGACCATGGAGTACATTTATACGTGCATTGACGAGAGTTAACATTTACACTATTGATAAATGATAACATTTACCATATCTAGAGCGGCTGGGGGCTTGACTGAGAAGTACCAGGCTTAGGTTCAGTGCATGCAGTACAAAGGTTGTGTGTACAAGTTGCAGGAAATGGACACTGTCATCTTTACTGAGTCTGGGCTTGTTTATGCTCCTGCAAGCTCATATCCCTACTTGCAGCAATTTATCTAAAAATTGTTGCCCTCCCTTTATTTCAGGAGTTTGCTACAATTATCCGGATGGTATAGTCCCTGCATAAAAATGTGGTTTTCATAAAAATGTGTTACACATGTTAGTGTAATCAAAAAAAGTATATTTTTAGCACATAGATTAGCTGGACATGACAAAGCTTTAGCTCCACCTAGGGTTTGCCTGAGCTGTTTAAAGTATTTCAAACCTTACCTAAATGAAAATTGAACTTTCTGGTAATACACTATTTTAAGTCACCTATTTTATAATGCTGACAGGGTATTGTTGCAGGGGAGCTCCCTAGTGGATGCCTCCAACACCACAGATAATTCCCAGGTCTTCCTCAGAGGCAATGGAAGGGGTTAATCCTCAAATGTGATGCTAGTTGTTTCATGACTATCTTATAAATTACTTCTCTCTCCTGTCTTACACCATCAGTTAATGTTAGAGATAACACGATTCACACACAATAGGAAACGCCATAATCAGCAGAAACCACCATCCTCTGGAGTAAACTCCTTTCTTTGCTTCAAACCTCTGTAGTGGTATCATCTAGCATTACATGCCTGTTGTATTTGGTTAAGGTATTGTTTTTACAAGTGTTTTGGAGGATCATTCTTTATTAGGAGTAAAATCAGAAAAAGGTAGATGACTTCTGAAGGAAGACTAACTGGACAGATGTGTCAAGCACAGTGTAGCAATATTTCTGTACCAAGCAAACAGCTAATTCAGACTTCCTGAGTAATTCTGAGATCTTCAGGATTTTCTGAATGCCATTTAATTTAGCTTTTTATGACATGGCTACGTGTGCAGCTTTACAAGGTTTTATATATATAATATTTTTATTTTGGGGGATTGTGCTCATATTTTCTGTCATCTAAATTGTTTGCCAACCTTAGAGCTAATATCTCTACTATGTCCCTAAGGATGTAGATGATATCTGACAAATGTTGTCCTGCAGAGATGTGGCCTGGAGTTTTGAGAGGGACAGCTGTGGCCCAGTGCTGTTCAAAATGGATCCGATTTTCATTTAGTACAAAGTCCATTGCAGCTATAATGGCAACAGACTGGTTTATTGTTTAATGGGATGGAGTGGAAAATGTATTTTTAAATTAAACATAGGTATGTTACTGTTTGCTGTAAATTAATACCCCTAATAAGGTCATCTGAGTTTGCTTTTCTGATGAGAAGCAAAATTCAATTTATCACCTCAAAGTCTGATTTTCTGTTTGTTTTCATTTACACAATCCCCATTACAGAAATCAGATCCCAGTCTTCATTACGGCTATTGTCAGCTCTCTTAAAGAAAAGGTAACACCACCTTTTAGAGAAGAAGAGCTGAGGCACTGAAGGAGTAAGAGCCACCTTTGTAAGGGGAATTATGTGTTTACCTACCTACTAAGATGCCTAAATCGAACATTTAGGTCCCACTTACATTCACAAGGCACTTTGAAATCCGAAGTCCTCGTATAGCAGTACCTGTGTTTCTGGCCTTGGCCTCTGTGGTTCCCGAAGCAGGGCCGGGATGCGGTCTGGAGCACTGCTCCCTCTCGTCTGTGGGGTTCGGCGCCAGCCTCCGTCCTGAGAGCATTTTCATCCCGGGCACAGTCTGGGGGACAGCAGGAGCCTGTGCTGGTCACAGGAGCCTGCCGGGAGAAGGCCCCTTTCTTCTGGGAGAAACGGCTGTGGTGATGCTGTCCTGCTCTCCTGGCCATGCTCTCCTGCTTACACGGTCAGAGGTAAGGCAAATCGTAGTCAGCTGAGGTGTTCAGAGTGACCGTGGCCTGCTTGCTCCCCTACCTGGGACGCCAAGACAGTCTGTGGCTGCTCCTACCAGAAAGGGCAGGTGACCCCTCTCAGCAGCAGCCACTGTCACCCCTACCCCTCCTGTCATTCCTCTGCCACCAGCATCTTGTCCCCCTGCTTCCTCACCCCCCCCAGAGCTCACCCCAAATCATCACCCTCCATGTGCAGCGTGGGAGCAGCCAGTGCTGCCCCATCATCCTTGGTGTGGCAAATTTTAGCAAAACTGGTTTTTTCCTAAACTGCTGAGGAGCCCTGAACCAATGTCACGTGTCAAATAAAGCACAAGCATGCTTTATTTCAGAATTAAGGGCTGATTCTTTTTAGAGCCTCCAACTGTAATTTAATTGCTAACTACCTTCCCAAGTCTCCCAGGACTGCTTTTTTAATTCATTAAGTTTACAATTTGCAGTAAAGGAGAACTCATGGAGTTATCCGTGTGCCTTTGGCCATTTTCAAAAATAAGTCAAACAAATTACCATGTTCCCTTGGCTCACATTAGTGACAAGAGACTTGTGAGACTCTGGGGGAGGGGGAACTTTCTGTGCATGTGTGACAGAGAGACACTGAGACATGAGAAGAGTCTACTGATCATTTTCGCTGTCACTACACATTTAAGTGGACCAAGGAGACAAGGGACAAAAGGCAGCCCGTGCAGTAGTCTCTGCAAGTTAACACACCTGATTTCTCAGAAACAAAGTTGTGTGACTAGAGCTACCTGCCCTGTGTTCAGACCCTGACAAATCTTCACGTAGGAGTTTAAGACATTATCACCCCATCTGTCTTCCATAACCTTCCCTGAAAGGATAAATTCTTCATAAGGGAATACATCTCAAGACAGCAAACTGAACTGGAGGAGGGATGTGTGTTGCCTTCAGCTCACTCTGCTGTGTTACTACCATCCTGTGCTGCGGCTGGGGCGGAGGTGGTGATGCTGGGCACCGCTCAATTCCCCAAAGCTCATTTGCTGTAACCTGACTGCTGAGGACATTCCAGTTCAGGAACCACCACTGATCACAGCTGTGGCAGTATTTCACAGGAGGGGAAGCTGGTTTATTGCATTTGCAAATGAGAAAATAAACTGATGGAGTTTATGGATTAATTTACTGGGTGCTAATATATACTGTGATACCATGTATAAACCTAAATTCAGAAGGGATAATTCTGCAAAGCATGAATGGGGGTATCTGGCTATTTAAAAAGTGCTCATTCAGTATTTGTTCTGGTAAATAGGACTACACTCAGAAAAAAATCATATTCTTCATTAGAATAAATTATCATGTATGACTTTTATTTTGAGACTACCCAAAGGCATTGGACTCCACCATGGAGTAATGGTCTCCTCACATACTGTTTTGAAAACCCATGTCATGTCTCAGTCACCAGAGCTGGAAAATACTGATGAAGAGTGTGTGTGAGTATGCATGTATATATGTATCTGCTACCAGAAAATATGCACATACCAATATATTACAAATATATAACAATATTTTGTAATAGTTATTTTTGAAGGCCAAAATATTTTGTTCCTAAATTTGTTGAAAATTACTCCTTTTTTCATTTGATGTTCAAGGATCAGATATCAGTTTGGAACAGCTCGTGGTACCTAATTGTACAAGGGTGCATAGGGTGACTGATTTTCCTTTGTCTGTGAAACTCAAATGGCTACTTTTCATTTTGAAGAGGACATTTATGTGTTAAAATGATTGAATACTGAATCTTGTCTTAGCTGCTGCTACAAAAATGAAAGCCAAACAGAAGGTGATGTATTACTCTCAAAAACTGTCTTTCTGTAGTACCAAGAAGTCAGGATTTTGGTTAATCTCTCTTGTTATTCTTCTGAAGAGAGGGAAAATAAATAATACAATAATAAATTATACAGCATGTCCTGAAATGGTTAGTTTTGGTATTTAGCTTCTGTTGTCTTTGTAGAGAAATGACACTAAAGTTCCTTTCTCTTTTATAACAGATCTGAGCTATCTTGCTTATGTTACATTATTAAAAAAATAAATCACTAGCAGTTTTATGTAGACATACAATAGTGTCTATAACTATTTGTCCATGAATGTTTGCATCCATCTAAGTAAAGTGAAATGTAAAATTTGGATGCAATCCCTTAATATATCCAAGTAATAAACTGGTATTGTGGTATTGTGGGTAATAAAGCACAAACATGGATGAAGTACACCCTTGGCAAATAAATTAGGGTATTCTGTATAATCAAAATAACAGTTTCTCTTCCAGGGTGTACATTAGATGGCAGTTAGTATGAAGAAAGTAATTAAAAAGAAGGGACTAAACAGAGACTAAGAGTGGGAGAAGGAGGAATGCTATGAAGAACAGACTAGAAGAGGGGGAAATGTGTCACTGTAATAAAAGCATTCATAGACGGTTACTTTGAACATGAAATAGAGACTTCTTGAGCAGTCCTGTATGGTGTGGGGTGGTTGAAGTTTTTTTCATTCTTTTGTTTGGGGAAAGTTCTACAGTCATTTCATCTTTTTAAGACATTAAAGTTAGCAGAGATCACAAAAATACCAGAATTTTATGACACACGTATGAGTAAATCTCTTGTAAGATCTAGGCCAGGGGCAATATATCTGTACACATTTTTTAGCTTTAGGTATACATCTATATCTATATCCATCTAACTCCCTATCGGTGTAGCTATATTCATCTTTTATGACCCAAACACAGCTGCAAGTAAGGAGTGCTTAACTAACTGTGAATTGCAATGATCAAAAAATCTTTTTCTGTTTTGACTTACGCCTTTTGGAAAACAGTGACTGAGAAGAATATTTGGTAGTTAAAGCAATAAGCAACTGAACCTGCAGTTGTAGATCAACATTTTGGCTCACATGGTGAAGTCTGTCCTGAGATATTTGAGCTAGAGAGCACTGAGTTTAAGTTAGAGTTGTGGTATCACCATGCCATCTGTAGCACTGCTGACGCTGTTGCTGGAAAACAGCAATCAAATCTTGTGTTTTCAAGCTAAAAGAGATGTTTGAAAATGAGAAAGATAAGATTTACAAGAGTAATTCAAGGCCTAAGAAAATTCAATATATTTATGTAATTCTCAAGAAAGTTGGGAAGTTGTTTAGATGTGTTCTCTGTAGGATACTCGTCTAATTGAGATCTCTACAGTGTGACTGTCTACATCTGAGCTAGTTATCTAGACTTCTGTGACAGTCAGGGAATGGAAAAATTTTCCCTGTGCTATTCATCTCAACTTGAAATAGTCATTAAAATATGTCATACAGTATTTCTGAAAGTGGGTTTTTACTTTCAATTGGCTCTAAAGCAAGTCTAGAGAAGTTACTCAGGTGTAAAAATTGATAATGTAGATGTCCAAGGTAACCAAGGTGAGATGAATCCTACTGTTTGAACATTCAGGGGAAGTAGATGCCTGATAACAAAGTGCTGTTAATCTACCAGAAAAAAACATAACAAGATGCAAACACACTATTGATGCCTACAGATGTGTAGCTGGGATGTAGAACTATTTCTCCTGTGTTAAGTCTAAACAGCAAGTTGTGTTCTTTCTTCTTTTCTTTTCTAGAATGATTACAAGAAATTGTCTATGCAATGCAAGGATTTTGTAGTTGGACTCCTTGATTTGTGCAGAAATACAGAAGAAGTGGAAGCTATTTTGAATGGTGATATAGAGATGAGCCATAACAATGGAGAACATGGTCGCCCCAGCCTTAGCCGCTTAAAACTCGCCATTAAGTATGAAGTTAAAAAAGTAAGCAATTATGTTGATCAGACGTGTCATGATAGTGGTATTAAATTGTGCTATTTTTAAATGTTTATGTTTTGGTAGCCTGTGACACTTAAATGAACATTTGGGCCCTTCTGCACAGTGTATTTTACAAACAAAAGAATCCTTGCCCCAGATAGCTTGCCATACAAACAAGAAGCAGATACTCAGGGTGGATACTGGTCATAGTGAGTATGAGAGTAAATGGCTCTAAAAAAAAGTGTACCTATATGCAAAATTTGTAGATATTTACTTGGTTTTAGTTTTAATCTATTTTTAAAAAAAAGATGGAAGAAATTTGCACTACTTCTGCAGCCTGGAGAAGTGTAAGATTTAATAAAAACCAGAGCATTGCACAGCAGTCCTGCGCACTGCATGATAACAAATATTGATACACATTTTTGTCAAGCTGTTGTGTCTTATTCAGAAGGTTGAGAAAACTCAGTGAAACTGCATACCTCTCAGAAAACATGTATTTGTCTGTCTAGAGGATCAGAGACACAATCTAGGAGTAATAGTACTGTGGTTCTCACTTCTGAAGAACAGCAGGCTCCAGCCAGTGTCGAATACAGAAGATATCATCCCTTCTTTGGCTTACTTTCATTTCTACTGTCAGTTTAATACTCTGGTCTGCATCTGAAAAGAGCTCATTGAAACCAGCTGAGTTAGTAGCTGCACCAAGACCTTTGAATCACCCAGAAAACTTCTCTCGGATAATATAGGTTTCCAAGTTCTAGGTGACATGTGCGTGAACCAGGGAGAAATTATTTGTGTGATGAAGTTTGTACAACCGAAGATGAAGAAGATACAGCTCAGGAATATACTTCAAAGGCAGGTTAGCCTAAAGTAGAGCTATCTCCTGACAGAGCAGCAAGACCTTTGATAAAACTTTTCCTACATCATGAAATGGATCAGATGAACACTGTGAAAATAAAAAATATCTTATTTTAGCCAAAAAAAAAAAAAGATAGGGAATCAGGACTCTTAAAAATCCAGTATGGATTGAATATACATACCTAATTTATCAGGGAAGATTTGCAGATTTTTTCAAAAAATTGAGTTCACATCTCTGGGGGACACCTAAAACATTTATATGTGAGGAGTATTTATGTGTTCATGAAGGGAAGAGAAGAAAACCGTTTTGACTGAAGAGCACCTTCCAGCATACAAACAGAAACGTGCAAAACACTTGGCAAGCTACAGTCACTAAAGAGAACTGAATCAACTTTTGAAGAGAAGATATCACATTGACCTTGTCCTTCATAGTATTTGAGTCTTAATCCTTCCTTCGATGTGAACTTCCTTCAACACTTTCTCTTGCCTGAATAAAGACATTTCTTGCACCTTCAGCCAGTCATGCTTTAAATATAGAGAACTATTCTAGAAAAAAAATACTAGATTCAGTTAAATTTTTAATTGTATTTCCAGGTCTAGACTTAAAAATTGACAGTGCACAAGAATCCACTGTTAATTATTATCTACCTTTGTAAGATGCTTCTTATACTCTCCAGAGGTTTTGACAGAAAAGAGGGTTATGGGCTAAACTTCTTGGTTTTGCAGAGTTTGTCCAAGAGATTCCAGAACCTAGTTATAAATAGTCCTTAGCTGATTTTCTGCAAAAGTGACAGCTGTTTTCTTATGCCAGCTGAAAAAAATGGCATTTTCCATGTTAGCACGCAAAAATATGGCGTATTCTTTCTTTCATAACTAAAGACTAGCATCCTTTGCAGAACAGAAAGACTTAAAGTTTTGGAATTTCTGAAGTAGTAACTTGAAAATTATAAATGTCAGAAACAAGTAGAGTTTGCCCAGATAAAGTTTATGTTTAATTACCCTTAGGTGGAAATTAATACTTTGTGATGGAACACAGTGTCAGTAAAATGATAGTTTTTTAAACTAAAGGATTTATTGTTGCTGATAGCAACATGCCTGCATGCTCGGAGACTTTGCTCATCAAAAAACTTTTTCTTATATCCTTGTTAATGCTCCTTTGAATATAAGCTGAGTTGTTGCTATTCCAACGTTCTTAATGCGCTTCATATAGCTGTTATTTTAATAAAAGATATTCTCATAGCAGTATTATTTTTGTGCTTCTTTTTGTTACAGTTTGTAGCACACCCAAACTGCCAGCAACAACTTCTCTCAATATGGTATGAGAATTTGTCAGGTTTACGGCAGCAGACCATGGCAGTGAAGTTTCTGGTTGTTCTTGCTGTTGCGGTAGGACTGCCATTCCTTTCAATGGCTTACTGGATTGCTCCTTGCAGTAAGGTCAGTCTGTGAAATCTTGTAATGGCATTTTATTAACTCACGTATCATCTGTATGTAGATTCCTGTCTGGCAAAGGTGAAGCATGAGTATAAATTACTGACATGCTTAGATAATACATCCATGATTTTAGCAGGTCAAATTCTGTGCACATACAATGATTCAAGGGGAAGAGGAAGGTTGAAAGAGAGGACTGAGCTCTTTGTGGGTTTTTTTTATTGTTCTCTGAGAGGAGAAAGGTGGGCCTTTTTTGTTTTGCCATATTTTTCATTTCTTTCAGTCTGGACAATAAAAAACAGTTATATAATTTTCACTTTTCTGTATAGTGACTAGGATTTTTATGAATACTTTTGTCTTAAAACACGCCTTGAGATTCAATATACTTCAGTAATTGGTTTTCAGCTATAGCAGTGATTTATCTATTTGTCATTTTCTTTTTTCAATGATTTATTGGATCTTAAAGTAATTTTGAACCATTGTACATTCTAAAAAAGCTATTTCAGAGTAGATATTATTGTCAAGGTTCAAGGGAAAACATCCTTTAAGGTTTCACTTCCTCTGTCACTATTTAATTGTCTCATCATGTGATTTATATGTTGGATACTTTCTATTTCATTATATTCTGCAAATGTAAAATCTAATCCACCATTTTGACCAGTTGCCATTTCTTACCTTGTGCTTCACTCATACTTCAAAATTTGGTTCTTCTGTTTTTTGGAGACAAAAATGTTCACTGTTTAATTTCAGGATAGGATGGCTTCAATATAGAATGTTTTTGTATCAACAGAGTCCATTCTATGTATAAATTGATGGAATTTTATAAATCTCTTCTCCTCCTACCAAGACAAAGTACCCATTCTTTTTCCAGGTTTGGCCCTATAGGGTACAGTGACAGAAGAGAGAGAAAATACTCATGGTATATGTGGTGAAAATAACAGCTTGCAGTGGAGTTATTCTGACACATTTCTTTATATTCTCATGCCATGGCTCTGTGGTGGGTTGACCCTGGCTAGATGCCAGGTGCCCACCAAAGCTGCTCTATCACTCCCCTCCTCAGCTGGACAGGGGAGAGAAAATATAATGAAAGGCTCGTGGGTTGAGTTAAGGACATGAAGACATCACTCACCAATCATGGGCAAAACAGACTCGACTTGGGGAAATTAGTTCAATTTATTACCAATCAAATAGAGTAGGATACTTAGAAATAAACCCAAATCTTTAAACACTTCCCCCCCTCCCCCCTGCCCTCCCCTTCTGCCCAGGCTTTACTTTACTCCTGATTTTCTCTACCTCCTCCCCCCAAGCACTGCAGGGGGACAGGGAGTGGGGGTTGGGGTCAGTTCATCACATGTTGTCTCTGCCGCTCCTTCCTCCTCAGGGCCAGGACTCCTCACTCTTCTCCTGCTCCAGCGTAGGGTCCCTCCCATGGGAGACAGTTCTCCATGAACTTCTCCAACGTGAGTCCTTCCCACGGGCTACAGTTCTTCATGAGCTGCTTCAGCGTGGGTCCCTTCCCCGGGCTGCAGTCCTTCAGGCACAGACTGCTCCAGCGTGGGTCCCCCGCAGGGTCACAGGTCCTGCCAGCAAACCTGCTCCAGCGTGGGCTCCTCTCTCTCTCCACGGGGCCGCAGGTCCTGCCAGGAGCCTGCTCCAGCGTGGGCTTCCCATGGGTCACAGCCTTCTTTGGGCATCCCCCTGCTCCGGCGTGGGGTCCTCCCCGGGCTGCAGGTGGAGATCTGGTCCCCCGTGGACCTCCCTGGGCTGCAGGGGGACAGCCTGCCTCACCATGGTCTTCCCCACGGGCTGCAGGGGAATCTCTGCTCCGGCGCCTGGAGCATCTCCTCCCCTCCTTCTGCACTGACCTGGGGGGCTGCAGGGCTGGTGCTCTCACATGTTCTCACTCCTCTCTCCGGCTGAAGTTGCCCAATTTTGCAGCAACTTTTTCCCCTTCTCAAATCTGTTATCCCAGAGGTGCTACCACTGTTGCTGATTGGCTCAGCCTTGGCCAGAATCAGGTCCGTCTTGGAGCTGGCTGGCATTGGCTGTATTGGACATAGGGGAAGTTTCTAGCAGCTTCTCACAGAGGCCCTCCCTGTAGCTCCCCTGCTACCAAAACTTTGCCATGCAAAACCAATACAGGCTCTGAGAAAGGCAAAAATGTCTTTATGACGTTTGCAACATCTCAGTCAGTTACCCATATAGCTGACCAATTTCCTCTTTAGGAAAAAGTTAATTTGAGCTTAGATCACAGATACTGAATTGAGAGTTTCAGATCTGGAAGAAATTTCACAGAAATACAAGGACAAAGTTGTTGATTTGGCAGGAAATCACTAGCGTCAGATGCCAAAAGGAATTAAGATTGCCTCTTATTTGAGTTTCAGCCAGCAATCCACATGGATACACTCTAAAGTTTTGTGAACTGTTTGCTCTGCATTTCTGATTGATAATTCAATGTAACTGCTGACATAATTAACCCCAAACTTCTTGAATACTATTTTATTACATGACATTTTGAAAGAGTAAAAACTTTTTTCAGTTATCTCCAAGAATCTCTAATGTCTGTGCTGTTCAGCTCTAATTAATAATAGAATTTAGATTTTTAGCTTTATGAATTCATAAGCAATTCAGTCAGCCAAGATGTGGGGATCTGAATTTGAAATTGAGTCTTCGTTTGCCGTTCCCAGCCACCTGAGGTTGACATTTCTAAAGGAGTAACTTGATAAGTCCCTACATGTTTTCTAGAAGCATGTTCTGAGGGTTATACACATTCCTCTTGCACACTGTGGTAGAGGAAAAGAAATTGAACATTATGTCCAGTATATGAGGAGCTAGGAATTGTTCTTCCTAAAAATGTATATGCGTTATATCTTCTTTGTTATCAGGCCTTTTCTCCTATGTGATAGATATGATACCCAGAGTCCTAGTTTATCATTTCTTTATCAATGCCATTCTCCATAATGTTACTATACTGATTGTTTCTGGAGATTCACAAGGGAGGAATAATGTGAATCACTGACTCCAGTCCCCAGCCATTTCAGATGACCCTATATACGGACAAATACATGTATATCTTGTCCTAACCCAAACCAACCTACAAAACACTCTCCAAAACTCTAGCAAACTAAAGACCATAGCACAGAGGATCAGAAACCAGGAGAAAACCCCAAACAAAAAGCAAAACCACTTAAATCACGAAAGATTCAGAGCATTTAGAAGATCATGTCCTTGGCCTGTGCAATGGGAGGGAATTTATTAAGTCAAAATGCACAGTGAAAGTATATTAAGGAGGGACTGTAGCTTATAGAAAAGTCCAAATTTGCAAGATTATGGCCTTGTCTTTACATGTCATTCTTTCCTTCCCTGGTTTGTATTTTCTGACCTATATCTTCTCCATAAAGAGATTTGGAATTTTAAAATTGTCATTTCAAGATTTTATTGGATCACTGTTATATGGCAATGCAATAATAACTTCCAGCATTTGTGTAATCAGTTCAACTGTAGTCAGTCCTGCTTCCAGGGAGATTTTGCTATATATATATATATGTAAAAAATACTTTTCTGTCTCTTTTGAAGGGGGGGGGGGGAGTGGTGCTAGGAGTTCAGTCTTTTAAATTTTATAGTTTTTGATCAAGGGATATATTAACATTACCTCCTTCAGTATTTTTTCTTCTTTTCTGGCTATGTCACTTTCTGGCATCTGTCTCCTAACCTATCTTCGTTTGTGAACACAAGAATAATGCATTTAAAAGGACACTGTCAAGGTACTTTATAATTTTCCAGCTCTGCTTTATTGTGTGTTGTTTATGACTGTTCCTTCCTAGCTTGAAATAAAATCTTTCCCCATGGTGATTACCTGTTCTTTTTGTAGTTCACACAAAAAAATTGGTTGTTGAAGTTCATCTCATGAGGCTGATGGAATATTTTATTTAATAAAAGATAAATTAATTTTATTGAGTGAGAAACATAGTGAATGGCATGGGTTTGCAAAATAATGTAAAGGAGAAAGAAGATCAAATTTCATGCCTGCTAACCTTGACAGTGTTCCTTTAACAGTATCTTCTTTTTACATTTGTCTAGTTTTCTTAATGTTATCTGTATTTGAGACCTTACCATCACATCCTCAGCTGCATCCTCTTATTCTATGTTTCTGTAAAAGCTGACTCTAAGGACAGCAAAATTCTGACTGATATTGAAACAAGTATAGCAAAGATATGAATACCAGTAACTTATCTGTTTTCTCCTCCCTTTTCCAGACCACAGATAGTTATATGTTTCAGCTGAGCTCCGTGACACTTGCTTCAATTCTTTCCAATGAATTTTTGTCAGATACAGATACTGTCTTCATCTAAAATAAAAAAAAGTATTTTTCTGCAGCTGCCAACTAAGTGAACAAGCTTTTTACTATTAATACAGGCACTCTAAAAAAGAAAGTAAATAATTGCTAAAAGTTCAGCCTTCTGTGAGTTTGTATGGAACTTCTAGGTTTTTTAAGTGTTGCACTAAACCATTTTAAAGTTGTTCTTAGTCATGACAAAGTTGAGGACATTTCTATTAAAGGAGTCAGGAAGGAAACTAAGACACTACAGAACTATAAACATAACCTCTTGAGGCCTCATCACTTTTTTAAAAAAAGAAAATAAGTTGGGAAAACTGCACAATAACTGTGCTAAACTGAGTATCATGTCAGCCAGGAAACAGAATTCTTTAGTCATAATTCACTTCTGGTGATAATTTAATGCTTTTAGTAAGTGTCAAAATCTCATTTTCTTTGTTGCCTCATAAAGATGACTATCATGTAAGAAATTCAACAACTATAATAGATTTTTCTCTTGATTACCTATAATAGACATAGGTGCCCCAAAATAATTACAGAATCATTTCAAAACACTGAGTTAAAAATATGGTGAAACTGATAGGGTATCGCTCTGAAAATAGCAAATAAATAGAAACTTTTAAAGGTGAATGTCAGCATGGTGTCATAGTATACAACTTTATCCAAATATTTGTTCCTCTGTGTTACTGAAATATATCTTTCTCTGTGTTACTGTTCTTTTTATGCATTTTTGTTTTGGAAGAAGGCAATGCAATATCCTTGTGTTTCATAACCTCTGTTGCAGCTGGGGAGGATAATGCGTGGACCATTTATGAAGTTTGTAGCCCATGCAGCCTCTTTCACCATTTTTCTTGGTCTGCTTGTCATGAATGCAGCTGACAGATTTGATGGCACCAAACTCCGACCTAATGAAACAACAGGCAATGTAAAACAGCTATTTAGGATGAAAACATCCTGTTTCTCATGGATGGAGATGCTCATTATTTCTTGGGTAATAGGTAAAGATTAATTTTTGCTTAACTTTGCCTTGCTATTAATTCAGTGAAGCTGGACCCAATTTAATCCTTTGCTCTTAATGTTATGTGTAAAAATTGCAACAAAGGGAGTTTATTCAACTGGCTGCGTTCCCACATTGGCCTCATGTTTCTTACTGTATGTCAGCAGGATTCACATGTGCCTAGTTAATCCCAAACATTCAGGTTAAGGACTTAGGTGAAATCTACATCATCTGAATATCAGTTAATTCAGTTTTATGAATATCAAAGGGGAAAGTGTATGCCAGTTTTCTGGGGTTTTTTGAGTCAGGCTGTGTCAGCTCCCAAGGGGAAAGATTTCCACATCATGGGCCAAGGTTTTTTTCTGTCCAATTGTTTCTTTCTGCTAAGATTCTCTTATTTTGCAAGTATGCCTGCAGAATTAATAGTGTATAGCTGAATGTATTATTGACAAAATAGAAGAATAATATAGACCCCTGAACATTCAGTGGTAGATTTTTCCATCCCAACATAGGGATGAAATGAATACTATGAATAGTACTCTGAGCTGACCTGTTCAATTTGGTGATGCAATACTATTCAGCATCAGAACTTGAGCCCAAGTTGTCTGATTCTTATTTACAAATCTAATAGTTATTCCAATAGGGGTTAGGTGCCCAAATATTTTAAAGATTTGCGTTCTGGTTGTTAGTTAAGGGAGTAGTATGGGAGAGTTAAATTCAAGCGAAGTAAAATCTGTTTCCATTCAAGAGCTTATGCATTTAAAATATTTTGCTTTTATGAGGTCTTTGTGATTGAAATTGGAGCCATTTGTACACCAGCTGATTCTTATAGCTTTAAAAGACATGGACAATCTTTATTTATTTCATCTTAAAGCTGTTTATAAATTAATATATTGTGCATTACAGGAATAATATAGCACTTAGATTTTCAAATAGTCTATAAATATCAATGTTTTCATCTGATAACAAAGGAGTAAATAGTAATTTCCCAATTTGAAGTTCTAGTTTGCTAATTTAATCTATTTTTATTTATTTTAGTGTCATGCATAAGACGGTTTATGAAAAATTGATTCAGTAGCATTGAGTTTAATTACTGTAGTTAACGTTATGGTTGTCCTTATCTGAAAATGATGAAAGTTCCTTCAGACAATGTGATAAGTGCAGACAATGTGATAAGTGCAAAAAACAGTGCCATTACTCCAATACAGTTTTTTGTTAACTCTCTTTAGAATCCTAGAAATGTAGTTCATGATTAAATAAATTTTATCTTGAAAAGGAGAAGGATTTGCTCAATAAAAAGCGTGCCATAACTAATAATGTACTCCTAAATTTTATTATTAAGGGAGAATAATTAGGAATCAAACAGATACCTTTTCCCTATTGAAGAAGCATTAGGTCTGATTCTTACTTTCATGCTCATTTGTTACATATATTTGCAATTTCAGTAACAGAGGCTGTACCCAGTGTACTCTGCAAATAAGAAAATATGAGTTCTGCTATTAGTTCTACCACTGCTATATGATCATGCCAGAGCATTTCTGCTCTTTCCATTTCTTCCTGTGTCTGTAATAGATGGTAATACTCACATCCCATTCTTTTCTTTGAAAGCTGTTGTAGTTGCACAGGAAAAAGCACTATGAAAGATTATTATTACTACTCTCATGAGAAAGAAGTACTGGAATGTATATGAATTGGCAGGTTCAAGGATTTTAGTTTGTGTTCAAACTTCCACTGACCAAAATTGTTTTGAGTTTGACTGCAAACAAGAGCGTATCCTATACATAATAAAATATCAAATAAAACAAACTTGAAGGTAAAAGAACACACTGTTTTCTCTGTTCTGTCTTATACAGGCATGATATGGTCTGAATGTAAAGAAATTTGGTCTCAAGGTCCAAAGGAATACCTTTTTGAGTTATGGAATATGCTTGATTTTGGTATGTTAGCAATTTTTGCAGCATCGTTCATAGCAAGGTTTATGGCATTTTGGCATGCATCCAGAGCCCAGAACTTCGTTGATGCAAATATGAAAGATCTGACAAGTCCAACATTGGAGCCCAACATAAAATACTACACCTTGGGTGAGTTCATTGAACATGATTAAGATTTACCTCTTGGGCCAAGATGAATTGGTTTTCTGTTAATAAGTCTCCAATACTTTAGTTCCTCAATGTACTGCTTAAGAAATTCCCACCCCTTCTTCTCTTTGTCATCCCCACTCTTTGATCACAGTTCCCTTGGCTATGCTCATGCATCTTTTGGGGGACTGTTCTAGACATCAGGCACTGAAATGATTGAAGATCGAAATAACCTCACTGTCAGCCCACCCTTTTTGAAGATTATTTTAATCCAGGTCATTTCATCTGTTCACTTAAACAATGCTATCATGCAAACACTTGTGTTGGCGCAACTGTGAACATGACGTACGTGATGCAGGGGCAGAACTAAGCAATGACATGCAGGAACTTCTTAAACCTGCTTTGCCAACATAATCAATATATCTTTTATATATTCTTTGCTCAGAGACTCTGTTATATTATTTTAATATTTCTCAATCCACTCTCTTTACCAGTGAGAGAGAAAAATGTTAATAAACTTGCTTCGCATATATGAGAAGTGAGTAGAAGCTATTTTGCCCAAATAAGAAAAAATTAAACTCTGTTTACTTGTGTTCACTCTCAACACCACCACATCTCTTTTCCCTTTATTAGATATTTTTCTCTAGATACTGAATTACATCAGTTTCTATCTCTATTCCATGCCTCAAATACTATTTCTGATAAGGCTGCATTTCTTCATTACCCAGGCTGTAGAAAAAGCAGAGCTATTAGTATATATATTCTGAAACCCATTAAATTGTACTCCTATAAATTTTATTGGAAAGTTACAAATTTCACATAAGTTATAAAAGCAGCTAGTTAAATATTAATTTGGTTTTCAGTTAACATCCACTTGAAGAATTTGCAAACAGGGACTGTTGTTTATGTTCACAGTTTCTGGGTATGACAAGCACAAGTCTTATAACTCATTTATGCTGTATAATACTGTATCATCTAGCAAGGCAGTTTCCATTGACATCAGTCATGAGTTGTGACTTTGTTATGCACTTAAGCAGAGTTTAGCCATTTTTAGTGTGTGCATGTACACAGAAGTCTGCTTGGAGAACATCTATGTATGGTAGTGCTAACATGGATAATATTAATAGTGAATATGTAATGCCACAGGTTTAATCAAAGGCTAGCAAACATAACTTGGTGGACACCAAGTTGTACATGAGCCAGCAATGGGCCCTTGCTGCAAAGGCGGCCAGTGGTGTCCTGGGCTGCATTAGGCAAAGCGTTGCCAGCAGGTGGAGGGAGGTGATCCTTCCCCTCTGCTCAGCCCTGGCGAGGCCGCAGCTGGAGTGCTGTGACCAGTTCTGGGCTCCTCAGTACCACGGAGACATGGATGTACTGGAGAGAAGGGCCTGTGAAGGGCCACAAAGACGATGAAGGGACTCGAGCATCTCTTCTATAAGGAAAGGCTGAAAGAGCTGGGACTGTTCAGCCTGGGGAAGAGAAGGCTCAGGGAAGATCTTATCAATGTCTCTAAATACCTGGAGGGAGGGTGCAAAGAGGACAGAGCCAGGCTGTTTTCAGTGGTGCCCAGTGACAGGACCAGAGGCAGTGGACACAAACTGAAACACAGGAGGTTCCCTCTGAGCATCAGGAAACACTTTTTTACTGTGACGATGACCGAGCACTGGCACAGGTAGCCCAGGGAGGTGGTGGAATCTCCATCCTTGAAGATATTCACATGCCATCTGGACATCATCCTGGGCAACCAGCTCTATGTGGCTCTGCTTGAGTAGGGGTGTTGGACTAGATAACCTCGAGACGTCCCTTCCCACCTCAAACTTTCTGTGACAATACAGCTTGTCTGGAAACCTAAAAGACATCTGGCTACTAGCCCATACTGAAATATCTGCCATCTTTGATTTTAGTTATCCATGAAATCTGAGGTAGAGCTAACATAGGTATGTCAGCTTTTGTGAAAACGTGCAGTCTTTTGCCATGCATTTTCTCATTTGAATATAGTGTGTAGTAGGCTTTACAGTGAAGAGCTCTATAAACAGAAGAATATGCACATACCTGCGAGAAACACACAGCAGCTAACAAGGCAATGAATATGTGCTATCTGAGCCTTGTTATGCCTAAAACCAGAGTCATTCATTACTTTGTCATGGTACATGAATACTAGCATCACAGTAAGTTCCTTGAAGAATATAATTTTCTGATGTATGTAAGGATGTTTTGAATAATGCTCAGCGTCACTGGGTACAGATGTATTATAAAGGTGTACAAACAACTGACCTTTATTAAATGGTTATTTGTTAGTTAATAGCTCAAATTAGTATTTTTCCAAATGCCAGCGATTGCCTTCATTGCAGTATAAATTATTTGTTTCATTTTCTGGCTTTACAGTAGTGTAAATACAGATAACAATGCTCTCCTGGGATGTAGGTAACTCATCCCAGGTTAAGCTCTTCTCTTTGCCTGAAGCACAATAGTGAATTGAATTTAAGCCCCCCACATCATCAGAGAATGCCTTAATCTCCACCAGGGAAGTATTCTGAAAGGTATTGATTTGGTTTTCTTATTCTGACACTTTTCTGTAAATATTTCTTTAAGGACAGGTTTGAACCTGAATGTTCTCCTCTGCAGTTGAATGTGTTCCCTGTCAAACAGCAGTGTCACATTTACTCGTTGATCAAAAGGACGTTCAAGTAATTCACACAAGTGGATTAGCTTCAACAGAACAGATTGATAGAAATGATGATAGAAAAGGTGATGGAAATGGGTGTTCGGTGTATGCCAGGAAAGGGCCATTACCATTCCACTATTAGGAAAAAGATGGAGTAAATAGAAAAAGTAGAGAAACATTATTGGTCCCACAGTTTTGGAGTTGTGGATGGCATTTAATGATTGCGGATCCCCACATCAAAACCGTTCATTTTGGGTAGCTCAAACAAATCACATTTCTGATTTAATTTATTCAGTTTTCATCACCTGACACTGTAAGATGAATTTTATTTAAATTCTCTAATAGTTTGGGATTCAACTCCCAAAAAGTTACCTCAGTGATCTTACAGCTCACCTTTGTAATCAATGGAGATCTAATCAATACAGTTAGTGGAGCTGTGAAATGGTTTTAGGCTACCTGGCTCAATTCAGTTGGCTAAACAGAAGTGACTAGTGCTGTTTGAGTTGCCTGGGGTTTCTTCCCTCACCTCCAGCTGCTGTTCCAAAAAGACCTCCCATAGATCTGTACAGATATCTTGAAATACTGACAGAAATTCTCATCTTTTCTTTCTAGCCAGAATAAACTGGGATCCGTCCGACCCGCAGATCATATCTGAAGGCCTGTATGCAATTGCGGTAGTATTAAGTTTCTCCAGAATAGCCTACATCTTACCAGCTAATGAAAGCTTTGGACCACTGCAGATATCACTTGGCAGAACTGTGAAAGACATCTTCAAGTTCATGGTGATATTTATCATGGTGTTTGTGGCTTTCATGATAGGCATGTTTAATCTCTATTCCTACTATCTGGGGGCAAAACAAAATGAAGCATTCACAACGTAAGTACAACTGATTAAACTGTAATGATTGTAGGCTATTTTTATGGAAAGTTGGTTGCTTGCATTATATGTATTAAGTTTACTAGTGTTTTTTTATAAGGTTTGCATCTCTGAAATTCCTTCTTCTTAGATTAAGTAGTAATTTTCTCTCTTGTTCTGGTGCTTAAAGGATATATTTTAAATCAGAGGATGAGCTCTTGATCCCAACAATACTATGATAAATCAGGAAAGACAGGCTGGGAAGGTGAAATATAGTTGTCCTTTATGCAACAGAGCAGCCAAAATGCCTGTACCTCTGCCTAGGGATAGATGATGAGCCAGCAAGAGCTAATAGGTCAGGATTAGAGGGCAGACCAACATTAATGATATTGTAGTGGATGTCTGCTCTGGAATGCCTGATCGGGAAGACGAAGTAGATGAGGCTTTCTTCAGACAACTGGAAGAAGCCTCACATTTGCAGGCCCTGGTCCTCATGGGGATTTTTAAACACCCTGATATCTGCTGGAGGGACAATACAGCAGGGCACAAGCAATCCAGGAGGTGTCCGGAGGGCACTGACAGTAACTTCCTGACACAGGTGATCGAGGAGATGATGCGGAGAGAAGCTTTGTGACACCTGACTTTTAAAAACAAGGAAGAACCGGTTGGGTATGTGAAGGTTGGGAGCAGCCTTGGCTGACCACAAGACGGTGGAGTTCAGGTTCCTGAGAAGAGAGAACAAGGCAAATAGCAAGACCACAACCCCGGACTTCAGGAGAGCAGACTTCAGGCTAGGGAGGGAAGAATCTCATGGGATAAGGCCCTGAAGAGAAGGGCAGTCCAGGGAAGCTGATGGATTTTCAGAATTGCCTTTTCATCACCCACGATTGGTCCAACTCAATGGGCAGGATATCAAGCAAAGGTGTCAGGAAGCCTATATGGATGAACAAGAGTGACTGATAGGCCAGCTGGTTGTGATGCCACTCAGAAGGACCTTGACAGGCTGGAGAAATGGGCTGACAGGAACCTCATGAAGTTCGACACAGGGAAATGTCACGTCCTGCCCCTGAGGAGGAAGACCCTCAGGCACCAGGACAGACTGGGACTGACCAGCTGGAAAGCAGCTTGGCAGAAAAGGACCTGGGGGCCCTGATGGGCACCAAGTTGACCATGAGCCAACAATGTGCCTTGGTGGCAAAGCAGACCAACAGCCTCCTGGGCTGCATTAGGCTGGGGAGGCTTATAAAAAACCAGAAGTACCTCAGACCCCTTACACAGCCCTGTACATATGTCAGATGACCTGGCAGTGCAATCTGGAATAGCACTCCATGCACAGGGCTTGTTCCCAGGGTTGTTTGGGGGTTTTGGGACATAGGCTGGGTCAGACGCTAGGCCTGCAGGACAGCATCCTGCCTGCGAGGGCAGGCAGCACGCAGCGTAGCAGCTCCCTGCAGCATGTGGGAGCAAGGCCAGTTCCTCCATCAGGTGCCACTGTCATCTGCAATTGAAGTGGGCTAGTCACTACAGTGTAATACGCATTACAAAATACTTGTAATTTAATTCAGACAACTCTGTATATTCTTAATAGTAAAAAAAAAATAAAATCTAATCCCTCTTTTAAGCTCTGGCTCACCATAGTTTCCAATGGCAATAACCTATTCCATCTTGAGAGGAAAAAAATATATTCTGCCCCCCCCCCTTTTTTTTTTGATTCTTTATTTCCTTGGCTGTTCTTTTTTTCTTCTCCTGCCATAAGGATAGAAATTCTGAATTTACTCTGTCTGTCAGGAGTTATTTGGTATACATTTGTCTTGCCTCTCATTTCTAGCTGTGATTTTAAGATAAATCACTTGAGTGGAAAGTCATTCTTTTCCATGCTCTGCAGCCCTTCCCACTTAATTTCTCGCTGTCATGATATTCAAGCTATATCTGTTACGAAGTATACTCAGCCAGGAAGCAAACTTGGCCAAGAGGGAAAAATTTGTTGCTACTTTTTAAGTATTATAAGTTCACACAATTGGTAAAGTACCTAAAACTACAACTCACAGATGGAATACTGATAAAATATTTATAAGCAGAGAAGTAAATTCACAACTAAAAAATACAAGTTTCTTTTAACTTTGTTTTTCATAACAATAATTCAATAAAATCCAAAATGTGCTTTGCAATACTACTGCATTTTTGGACATGGGGTACTGAGATCTCTTCATCAAAGTAAGAGAAAATTTTTTGCAGGTGGAAATAGATAGGAAAAGATTCCTCAGAGGTTTGGACTTATGTTTACGTATATATATAAACTGATTAAGAGGAAATACATGTATTTCAATCAACTGACCTAAAAAAAAAAAAAAAAATCAGTATCCCCACACCATGGCTTATTACCTTTACCCTGAATTTGTGGAATAGTGAAAACTCAACTGGAGGATTATGGCGTGTGAGAGTCATTTTTTGAAAAATGCTGATTTGCAGTCAGACATCCTGTCTTCTTCACAGTTTCAGAATGTTAGTCATATTAATGGTGAAATAATTCATACTAAATGAACTAATGGTGCAATTAAAATAAAGTATTTACAGGTTAATTTTTTTTGTTATTTACATTCACATTACCAGCAAGCATGTAGCATGTAGATTAAAGTAGTTAACAAGTGAATCATTGTAATATTCTTTTGAGGATGTATATATAATTCCTAAACTGAATCAGATGAATCAGTCCTAAATATTAGGAATCTCGTATTATGAAACAGCCTGTACCTATGAAATTAGATAGTCTGCTTGTTCTGCATAATATCACTATGGTAGAGTTCTACATTATGATAATGGAAAAATTTGTACACTGTATAAAAATGGTAACTGGCGATTTATACAATATGATTTTAAAGCTTTTCTTCAGTAACATATGCGTGTGTTCAATTTCTTCTTTTAGTGTTGAAGAAAGTTTCAAGACACTGTTCTGGGCTATATTTGGACTTTCAGAAGTTAAATCAGTTGTCATCAACTATAAACACAAATTTATTGAAAATATTGGTTATGTCCTTTATGGAGTCTATAATGTTACCATGGTCATTGTCTTACTGAACATGCTTATCGCAATGATCAACAGTTCATTCCAGGAAATTGAGGTAAAAATTCCATTTATGGTGAAATATGACATTTACTGTTATAGCTAATTGTCTAAATCTCCTGGAAAATTTCCTTGGTAACCTCTTATTTAAGAAAAATAACACATAGGCTTTTGGAATATATTAGGAGAAAATACTAATTTCACTGTACATTTTTATTATAAAATACCTGGAAATTACCCAGCTGCATGTGCTTGCAATAGTAAGAACTAGACTGGACTAAGAAACTGGTGTTGAACTCTGTTGTGTTCCTGAAGAGGATGGGCTACATTGTGTGACTTTGTGAATCTTTCATTTGCCTCTTTTGTAGTTATTATTTGAGTAGTGTGCCTCTTGCTGCAAGGATGTTCTCATTCCTATGCCTTGACCTTGCAAACAAGTCTATGGCATGCTGTTTTCTCCTTTTATTTAAGCAACCTTTGCTCTAGTCCTCTGCAGTGAACAAAACTTTACTTGACAAAGTATTCAGCAGGGCTACTGAAAATCAGCATGAACTTTTGCATGCCATGGAAGACAAAGGGCTAAATCATTATCATTGTTTAGGAAAAAAGGAAGCAGATCTCCAGGAGCTAGGCCATCTCAGCCTTTCCCAGGTGATGCCCTTGCCACAGAGCAGCAGACTCAGGTTTGACACTGCTCTGGTTCCAGGTTCTGGTTTGGGGCTTTAGCGTTGTCCAGTGTGAGCAAGAGCAACACACATTCTTTAGGGAGGTTCAGATTCTTCTGACTCAGGAGGCCACAGAACAAACTATCAAGTTCAGAGCAATAAAAAACAGGCTATTATCCAAAAATATGGTGACTGGGTACAAACAGCTTCTAAAAACAGCTACAGCAATATTCAGTCCTCTCTGCAGAAAACCCTCTTGAACTTTACAGGGAGGAATAAAGTGAGTGTTTTGGCTACTGTAAATGCTAAACATAAACCATGGTGATGACAGCATACCTGATTTAATCATATATTCCAGTGAGTGGAAGCAATTAGGCAAGAATCATCTCATCTTTTTTTAACTTCATGTTTAAAGTAATAATTTTAATTTAAAATTCTGATACTATGTCTTCTTCACAAAAAAGATAATAGACTAATTGCTACAGAAGAGGCCAATAAGATAAGAAATCAAAGCTGTCAGTTTCATTGAGAGATTTACTTTTTTTTTATATTAACATAGGATTTTTCCACTTTATTTACTGAGCATGACAGTGTTCCAAGCAAGCAGCTACTCAGTCAAGCCCTAGCAGATGAATTTGAGTGTTGCCATGAAGCTTTAACTTGGGCATTGTATTGTGTGCTTTTAAGTCAGAGCTTTTTTTCTTATCAGTGTGTTTACAAAGAGCACCAAACAGAGGACTGTCTTTGTGATGCAGTATTGGAGACTATTAGCACTCAGTCTGGAGTAACCAATGTTTAAATCAAATCCACTTTGTTCTTCTGTAATTGCATTATTTTAAATGGATTAATAAGAACAGTTCCATTCATTGAAATTTGGTTTTCACAAATTATAAACAAGTTCTTGATGTGTTTGAAATTAACTTCCGCCATTTACATTCAAAACAGACATAAAGTTTAGCTAGAGCATCTTTAATAGTCAGGGTGGTATTAACAATGTATTAACAGACGTGTTTCTGTTTTACAGGATGATGCTGATGTAGAATGGAAATTTGCAAGGGCTAAACTTTGGTTTTCATACTTTGAAGAAGGGAGAACTCTTCCAGTACCCTTCAACTTAGTGCCAAGCCCCAAATCTTTGTTGTATCTCCTACTCAGAATCAAAAAATGTATTTCTAAACCATTTCTGTGCCAAAAGAAAAGCTTTCAGGAAGACGCAGAGATGAACAAGGTAATTTTATGATGTGTATACTGACTGCTAATTTTAAAAGATAAAAACAATTTTAACTTAATTTTTGTTGTTGGCCTGTTTTTCTCCAGAATTTCGCAACATACTTAGTCCATACTGAAGTCAGTCACTATGTACACGCTGAAATTCTTACTTATTTTTTGAATATAAATATTGGTCTACATTTGTAATCAGTTAAATCAAAAAATACCATTGTAAATTTACAGTTCTTCTTGCTTCTTATCACAGAATCAGAGAATAATTCAGGCCAGGAGGGACTTCAGGAGGTCTCTGGTCCAACCTCCTGCTCACAGCAGGGTCAACTCTGAGGTCAGGCGAGGTTGCTCAGGGCTTCATCCAGTCAGGTCTTGAAAACCTCCAAGTATGAAGACTGTACAGCCTCTCTGGGCAGCATATGCCACCGCTTGCCTGTCCATCATGGGGAAAAAGTTGCTTCTTCTGCCTCTCGTTTGAATTTGTCCATTGTCTCTCATCCTCCTGTCCTGCAGCACTGTGAAGAGCCCAGCTCCATCTCCTCAGTGACCTCCCTGTATGCACTGGGGGCTGCTGTTAGGTATGCCTGAAGCCACCTCTGCTTCAGGCTGAACAAGCCCAAATTCCCCGTGTCTCTTCACAGGGCAAGTGCTCCAGCCCCAAACATCTTGGTGATCCTCTGCTGAACTTGCTGCAGATTTTTAACGTCTTTTTCATTGTCTGCTAAGTCATTTTCTGCAGAGCTGCTCCCCAGCCAGCCAGTCCCCAGACTGTGTTGTCGAAAGAGTTATTCCTTCCCATTTGTCCGTATTGAAATTCACAGGGTTCCTGTCAGCCCTATCCTCCTGGATGGCATCCCTGCCCTCAAGCGTATCAGCTGCCCTCACCAGGTTTGGCTTTGTCTGACAGGATTGTGCCTCAACACCTCCTCTGACACCTGGTCTTTATCAAAGATGTTTAAAAGGGCAAGTCCCAGGACAAGACCCCTATACTACCTTCTAAGCACAACCATCCAGCCAGGATTTTGCCCATCTAGTTGTCCACCCATCCAGACAGTAACATCCTAATGTGGATACAAGAATATTCTAGGATACAGTGTTAAAACCCTTGCTAAAGTCAAGGTAGAGGACATCTCCAGTTCTCCCCTCCTCTGCAAATCCAATCATTTTATCTCAGAAAACCATCCAGATGGTCAGACAGGTTTTACTTTTCATAAATCCACACTTACTTTTCCCAATCACAGTCTTCTCTTCCATGTGCCCACAAATGTGCTCCAAGAGGACTCAATCCATTATTTTGCCAGTTACTGAAGGGAAGTTGAGTGGCCTGTGGTTGCCCAGATCATCATTTTGACGTTTTTGAAGATGGGTTTGACCTTTGTCTTTCTCCAACCTTTGGGGACCTCTCCCAATCTCCATGATCTTTCAAAGATGATAGCATATTTGCAGGGACTTAATCTGCTCTCTCAGCACCCATGGATGCATCCCATTGGCTCCAAAGGACTTGCCTGGGTCAAATTCTTTCAAGTAACCCCTGACTTGACCCTCCATAGCTGGTCGTTCTCCTTCTCCTCAAATCCCTTCACTAAGCACAGAGGCCTGAGAGATTGTTGGCAAAGCCTGAGACAAAGAAGGCATCAAGTCCCTCAGCATTACCTGAGTCTGGTGTCATTGAATCCCCTGCCCCACTGAGCAACAGGCCCACATTTTCTTTGTTCAGCCTTATACTGCTATTGTAGCAGGAGTAGCTGTTCTTCCTGCCCTTGCAAATGTCAACTTAAGGTGAGCTTTGGCTTTTCTAACATCACCCTCACATGCCTGGGCAGATTCTCCCTTTGTAACCTGTTGTCATGGTTTAACCCCAGCCAGCAACTACATCATGCAGCTGCTTGCTCACTTCACCCCCACCCAGTGGGAAGAGAATCAGAATAAAAAAAGTAAAACTTGTGGGTTGAGATAAGAACAGTTTAATAAAGCAGAAGGGAAGAAACTAATAATGATAATAATGACAATAATAGTAATAAAAGATTTGGAATATACAAGTGATGCACAGTGCAATTGTTCACCACTCACTGACTGATGCCCAGTTATTTCCAGAGCAGCACTCTGGAAAAAATAACTCCCCCGCCCCACTCCCCTCAGTTTATATACTAGACGTGACGTCACATGGTATGGAATATCCCTTTGGCCAGTTTGGGTCAGCTGCCCTGCCTGTGTCCCCTCCCAGCTTCTTGTCCCCTCCTGCCTTCTTGCCGGCTGGGCATTAGAAGCTGAAAAATCCTTGACTTAGTCTAAACACTACTTAGCAACAGCTGAAAACATCAGTGTGTTATCAACATTCTTCTAATACTGAACCCAAAACATAACACTATACCTACCAGCTACAAGGAAGACAATTAACTCTATCCCAGACGAAACCAGGCCACCTGTGTCTGCTTCCACTAAGAATGCAGCCTGCTTTTTTTGTAAAGTATTCTGTTATCTGTTTTATTTACACAAGTGCAGTGAAAAGCACTTGAGTTGATTCATTCCTGTATCTCATGGGCTTATTTAAGGAGTTTGTAGTCAGTCTGTTTTTCCTGCAGTGTCTTGGTGTAAATCAAATTAATTGCTTTAGGAGAACATGGAGCATAGCATATAGTGTTAGGTGGTATTGGAAGTGTAAAGACTAGAAGTATCGTAACACATTAGGGAAGAAGAGCTTTGCAAGACAACTTGTCAGACATAGTGAATAGAAAGGTGAGCATATGGTAACATTCACACAAAAGAAGAAATTACAGGTTTGTCATGGTGGCAGAAACAAATGTGTCAGCATCTTTGTTAAAACAGGCAGTAGTCCGAGCAGAGGCCTGCTCAAGGTTAGGAATTCTTGAGTCTGTAGTCAAGAGTCATTAGTCATTAGTCTGGATGCCAGTAAAGTATTTACATGCATCTGTCAGCTCTCTGTCACCAATGTGAGAAGCGCTTTTTCCATCACAGTTATCAGTTGAAGAGTAAAAGAGAAAAGAAACTGGTTACAATCCTAGAAGGAAAAAATGGAGCTATAGGGAAAGATACTGTGCCTCTGACAAGCCTCTGCCTCTGGTTAAGTTCATAGTAGTCTAACTACTATGGACCAGTCTAACAAACACAGATACTACAAACACTGTCACCAAAGTCAACATTGTTATTAATTTTAGATGTCTCGTGTGTGCTACTGGTAATTTTTCTAGCATTTCACAGATCTCACTTCATTTTATTTGGGAAATCTAATCCTAATGTATTTAAGACCCAACAGAGGTGATACTGCATTTGCTCAAGTTTTTAATGACTCTGGCATTTGCAAAACTTTTCACCAAGCTGCTTGATGCAAATCGATTTCACAACTTCCATGAGTGATAAAGTCATCACTGAAAAAACATGACTTTAAGGAGATGCATATAAACTTCAAATTGAGTGATGGTGAGAAACAACAAATCAGAAGATATTTTTTTCTAATTCACTTAATTTGTGGCTCTGAAAAGCACGTAAGTTAGAAGCTTATTTTTAATGACTTTTTAAAGTGAAATTTATGTTCCCATAAAACAGGTACTCTTAAAAATCCCATTCTTACACCCTAAGGAAAGAAGCTGGATTTTTATCATTCCTTTCCAAAATTATATTCAAATCTAGCAATTCAGATGGCTAGAAAGGTGCAAAGTGTAATAATTACCAATTCTAGATAGAGCAGTGACAGTTGTGTCTGCTTTTACAGCAGTCCCTCTGAAAGAGCTGTAAAGATGCAACCATCGATCATCAGATTTTTTTCCTAACCCTGAATTAATTTTTAGTCTTGAAATATTAATGCTTTCCACTCACTGCAGATTGTAGTATAACTAATGCTCAATGAAATGTGCTTACTCCCCAGCGAAAGCAGCTATAAAAGTGCAAAACAAATTTTAAAAAAAAGCTTTTACATTGAAAAACATAAAGCAGCTGAGTCACATTTATTCATTCCTCAGCTTTTCCAGCAGGGTGACTGATACTGCCAAATGATTACATTTTTACTTAACTTTTGGACCGCCACATACTGTGCAGCTGACTTCATCTGAATCTGTCAGATCCTTCGCACTTCTAAAATGTAACTAAAATGTTTTTGTGTCACATTTCGACCCACGGTTGATGACTCACTCTTGTTGAGGCTGTTTTATGGCATCTTCTCAATGACATTCTCAGGCTTTTTGGGTTTTGACTTTGGACTCATTCTGTGCTGCACAGGTTGGTGCTGCTGTGACAGCTGAGTAAGGAGCTACTTGTGCAAGGAGCTACTATAAAGGCAATGAGCTGTGCAAAGATAAGATTTGGCAAGACCAGACCCAAGACTCAGTGGCTGTGGCTGTGCTAGTAAATTAAATGTGACAGGGAGCTTATCTGGGCACTGAGGCCAATTCAGGAATGGCTTGCCCCTATTCAAGTAGTTTTCCTCCCAAAGTAGGGTTGTTGCAAGCTATTGTCCCCAGACCATTCCAGTTGCCAAACTGTGCCTAGGGAGAGAGACAGTTGCTCTGGTGCAAGTCCTACCTGGGAGGACACTAAAAGTTTACTGATGGAAGACACTGCATTGCAGTACCAGAAATGTTGACACACGCTTCAGTTTACTGATTCAGACCCAGCCTGGGGGTCTTTCTCCTGCAAAGCCTGCATCCTCTCAGTGCGAAAGTGGCAGCAGCACCCGGCTGAGTGTAAAGACAAGAATTAGGATGGGAAGGGGGAAATTCTGCCCCTAGAGACAGCTCTGCCCTGATTACGGTTGGCAGAAAACGAAGCCAGATGCCATCAGTGCTAAACGGCGAGTGATTTACAAAGCTGTGTTCAAAGTGTAGCACACCAGAAACTGATTTCTTGAGACATATCTACATGTAACAATAAAGTCTGTGAAGATGTTTTCTTTCAGGCTGTTGATTAAAACTTTCAGATTTCTTCTGTTTCAGGCTAGAATTGTTGTTTTAAACATCAAGTGAACAAGAAACTCAAACCAAAAAAGGGGAGAAATAAGTGAAGAAAAAGGATAGTTTTAAAGAAACCTACTTTGAGTTTTATTCTAAATTGAAAAATTGCCTTGTAAATGAGAAAGTTTATGGTTTAAGAGTCACAGAACTTGTTCATCTTCCTGAGCTAAAACCCAATAGTGACAGATGATGTATTTAAGCCTTTTTCTTAAAACATGGCCCTTCAGAATAGAAATAAGGAACAACTAGTTATTGAAATAGTTTTAAGCCCTCACTCAAACAATAAAAAATATGTTAACTTTTACTATGAAACAGTGTTTCTGAAATTTTCATAAATGACCCCTTGTTATAAGAGTGCAAAATGAGTCATTTTCTGGGAACCTCTTTTCTGGTCCAAGCACGTACAATTTACTGGTGCTCCAGATTGTCAGCTGCTTCTGAAAACTGGGATTTAAGACATTAACAAAGTGCTACACAAAACAACTACAGTAGTTACATTACTATTCTGATTGCATTGAATTTTAAGTAATACTAGAGAACGATGAAATGAGAAGCAAGTTTAAAGGAGGTATTTTCTAAGAGCAATGATCCATGTATGCTGCATCTTTTCTTTCGCACAACTCTCCTGGAGGAGAGTTATTTTTGATAGGGTTTTTATCACTGTTTTATTTAAATTACTTTTTTTTTCCTCTTCAGTTACTCATATGTGGATGTTCAGTAGATATTAGCTTAAAAATATGAATTCTAGTTCAGTCATTAATGTGACAGGCTGACTTTAGTAGTAATTTTGGGGAGAGGAAAAACCTCTAGGTGTGAAGCTTAAAGAGGGTTTAAAAATTTTGTGTAAAAATGAAGTTATAATGAAATCTTGGCAATCTCTGCCACCAAGTGGTCATTCAGCAAGGTACAGTAGATGTTCTGCCCTGTTACCGTTACACATTGTCCTGGTTTCAGCTGGGATAGAGTTAATTGTCTTCCTAGTAGCTGGTACAGTGCTGTGTTTTGAGTTAGGTATGAGAGGAGTGTTGATAACACTGATGTTTTCAGTTGTTGCTAAGTGGTGTTTAGTCTAAAGTCAAGGATTTTTCAGCTTCTCATGCCCAGCCAGTGAGAAAGCTGGAGGGGCACAAGAAGTTGGGGGGGGACACAGCCAGGGCACCTGACCCAAACTGGCCAACGGGGTATTCCATACCGTGTGACGTCATGCCCAGTATATAAACTGGGGGGACTGGGGGCGGGGGGATCGCCGCTGGGGGACTAACTGGGCGTCAGTCAGCAGGTGGTGAGCAATTGCATTGTGCATCATTTGTATATTCCAATCCTTTTATCAATACCGCTGTCACTTTATTAGTATTATCATTATCATTATTAGTTTCTTCTTTTCTGTTCTATTAAACCGTTTTACCTCAACCCATGAGTTTTACTTCTTTTCCCGATTTTCTCCCCGACCCTTTCTGGGTGGGGGGAAGTGAGTGAGCGGCTGCGTGGTGCTTAGTTGCTGGCTGGGGTTAAACCACGACACACATAAGCAGATTTAATGAAGTTACACACTTCTGATGTACCTGCCAACTTTCAAGGTGTAGTCGGTAACTAATTAAAAGTACATTGTAGTGTTCAAAAAATGCAGAGTGCTGAAGGGTCACAATTAAGATAAAGATGTTACGGTGTGTCTGGTTTTACAAGTTTGCAGCATCTCACTTATTTCACCATGTATTACCCATTTTGCTATTTCAAGTGAAAATCAAGTTTTAGTTAAGCATTAACTTTTGAAGTGAACCAATGTAACATAAATTTGAAACTGCTAATTGGCATGACAGATTACATTTAAAATACATAATAAAATACATAATAAATATGAAAAAATACATAATAAAATTAAATGCATTTGTAGATTATATGTAAGTAAGTAACAGGATCATGAATGGTATCAGCTGCAGAAGAAGTCAGAGATCCAGAAGGGCTGGGACACCAACCACACAGCTGGAGCTCAAGCTCACCACTAGAGCAGCTTTGGCCAGGGCGACTTTCCTCTGCCACTGCAGAGGAAGTATACTCTTCCTCTTATTCTACTACATTATTTCCAAAAATTGTGCATTAAGAAACCAGGAGCTGAAAAAGCAGGAAGATTGTTTTTCTCTTTTAATCTAGTAATAAAGGTAAGGCCCAAGAGAGTATTATTAGTTCTAAAATCCTGAAAGACATAGTGATTACACATTCGTGTAAACTCATTAGGCACTATTTTTTATTATAAATCAGGTACGTAGTTTAAGTTAAAATGTGTAGATAAACTTATGTTTTCTAATATATATTCAAAACATTTAAGGTAGTTTTATTCAAGCAAGAAAAAGCAACAATAATTTGCCCTTTTTATACATCTTTAATTCAATTTCCATCCAAATTAAGGTTAATATGTTAGAGATAAATGTTAATTATTTTTATATATATTTATATATTACTTTATATCTTCTATCATTATTTTTGCTTAGTTAAATAAACATATTGTCAATAGATATATAATGTTTTACAAGTATGTGTATATAGATATTGTGAATCTTTCTAAAGAACAAAAAGAAATTCCAAATTAAGTGTAAACTTTATACTAATTGCAAATTAATATTTTTTACCAATAAGTGTAATCTTTTCTTCAGGAAAAAATATCAAATTACAAACCTGATCTAGTGAAAGATGTCCCTGCCTGTGGTAGGGGCATGTTGGACTACGTGATCTTTAAAGTCCCTTCCAACACAAACCATTCTATGATTCTATGAAATGCTAAACAAAATCTAAAAATATTGAAATTATTTCCTGTTTGCAGATTCATGAAGACTTATTTGCTTTACTGTTAAAGTGAATATAAAGTTATATGGAATGCTAGAAAACTAGAAGACTTTTAAGGAACAAGCTCTGCAGCAGCTGGGAGAATTGAGAATTTTAATTGATGACCTCATTGCTGGTTAAACAACTGAATCTGATGCCTCATTCAGCCTTTTTATAGCTATACAATTCCCAAGTTTTTTATTTTAGCCTTTGTGTTAGTACATGTATGTTAGAACAAAGCCCCAATAAAGCTCTCTGCTGAGATGTTTTTATCAGTTTCTAATTGACATCTGGTGAATATTTATCACATATTCCATATTCCTACTTCCATTTATTATCAAAGTTCAACCATGGGAATTTCCCATTATACCTCAAGAGGTTATAGTGATTTCAGTTGCAGGAGAAATGGCTATATGAAGGCTTTGGCCTTCATTAACGTCAGGCATTGTGTTGCGGGCTCCCTTGATGTGTGACATGCCTGTACAGCTGCATAAGCATCTAACCCTCCCCTGCCTTCCTCCCCATCACGCTGTATCCCAGCGTACCTGACATATTACTTGCCAGTCCTCAGAGTGTCCCAGTTTGCTTATCTGTAGGTACTTGATGCATTAAGACACAGAGATAGCCAACATGGAGAACCTCTGCTGGAAGTACAGTGTGATCCCACAGGATCTGAGACACTGCAATGATAGCCCTGTGCTTTAAAACAGTAAAAATTGTATTGCACCATGTATAATTAGAGAGAACTGACTTTTTAGTGACAGTCCCACTTATTCCCCATCCAGATCAATCATGATTTATATATCACTTTTTTTTTATTTCTTGCACTACTACTCATTGAACTGGCCCCATTATCAATCTAAAGTAATATCATTCATTTAATTTTGACAGTTGCTATTCATTCTTACTGCAGCCTAGTCATTCAGCTTTAGTCTCAGTTCACCATTTTGTGATGCTTTAGTCCTTGTCAAAGATGTAAATCGGTAATGAATCCTGCAGATTGCATCCTCCATGTTTCATCAGGGAGTGATGCCCTTTCCTTTCAGCACATGTAGTAAAGAAGATGCTACTCAGAAATGTCAGCTGATAATTTTGTGGTCCGTGGCATAAACTGCGTAACAGATTACATTCAGCCATTAGTGCAAGTGAGGGGAGAAGCAAACTGCTCATGTGTTTAGTGGTAGTGGAGGTCACATTAGTTACGGGCAAGCGCTATGAACAGAAGGAAAGGGGTAATGGTGCCACCTCTCCTTCTTCCTTGGCTTCTCCCACACCCTGCCCTGACTTTCGCTCATCCCTTGCCTACCAAGCTGTGCCGCACCAGTGCTGCCTTCCTCCTGACGCAGATCCCCCTCCTGTGTACCTGAGGAGGAGGAGAAAGCCTGTGGGGAGGCGGCTGCTCAGCTCTGGTCCCTTGGGCATGTTAGGAGCAGGTGAGAGGCAGAGTAAAGGGAGAAAACCTCCCAGTTCTCACCTTCTGACGTCACAGTCTGGAAAGGTTTGTTTCAACTCCTGTGATGAAATTCTGCACATAAAGAGGACTTCACGACACTATTTTAAGTTACCACAAAGCAAATTGAGCTTAACAGTTAATGTTCTGTCATACGATATATGCATGAGGTAGTTTAACCATATTGTTCTTCTATTTATTTTATACTGTAAATAATGTTTCCATTTCAGCTTGGTCAAAGGAAGCAGTCAAGTATAAGAAGCTCAGATGAAATCCACTTAAACAGTTTAAACAATCCTCCAAGGCAATACCAGGTAAAAAACAGTTTATTTTTAAACAAACTCAAGAAGTAGTAGAACAGGCAGACTGACAACATGAGGACAGTTTTGAATTTATGTTAAACAGCATGAATCAAGAATAAATCCACAGACTTTGTATATATGAGACATAAATGCAATGATTTAGGTATTTGCAGTACAATCTGAGGGTGGTTTTCTCTCATGCTACCCTTATAGTACAATATTTTAAAGCGCTTGAAAAATGCTTTTAGTTTTAGAGACAGGTTGAGTCCTCAACTGCACAGTGTGAATTAAGAAAACCAAAAAGAAACCCCAAATCTTCCTGTTCCATCTGCTGAAGCAGCTCAGCTTATTGTGCCACACCTCCATACACTAATACCTTAAGCACTGCAAATATCTTTCAGCCTTTATGCTATCAATACAATCTGTTTATTCTTTGCCTCCTAAATAACTGCAATGAGACTTTGTGCAGTTAAGTATAAAAAGACCCAGCACAGTCCACATAAAGCTCAGCTATTCTGGTCCAGAGGCTGCTCCTTTTCTTCCTGTAAGACTACAAAGCAGGTGGAAAGGAAAAAGCAAGAGCTGTCTGGGCAATGGAACAAGAACATCTGAATGCAAAATGGTAGAGAAAACAAGTATACCTTTTTTAACCATAAAACAGAAAAAAGTTTTCCTCTTGGGCAGGCTAGCTCTGCTCCATTGTTGCATTATACAGTGTCTGCACAAGTCTATTCCAAAATCTCCCTTTTTCACAGCCAATTTCATTATGATGCAGTGACAGATATTAGGATTACAAATTCATCCCATAAACATGAGGATATGTGGCTTTGTATTTGAAACATTCTCGGATTATTTGAATAAACAGTACAGCTGCTGACCTTGCAAGCATGACTGTAGTGATGGTCCGGAACCACGAATCTGGGACAATTCACCTCACAACCACCTCTGGTCAGGTCTATTACTGTGGAGATAAGAGCAGACACATAAACCTATGTATTTTTTATATCTCGTAGTGAAAAACAAAAAGTATTGTGTTGTCATGGGTTACACCATATGAAAATATTAAACCCAGAGATAGAAAGATAGATCCTCAAAGGTAATTAGATATGTTGTTCTTATTCAAGTAATTTAAACTAATGGGAGAATCAGGGGCGGAATTCATTTTTCCTGGAAAGGTAAAATTGACATCTAAATTTCCTGGCCTAGGTTCCCCTTATTATTAGCAGACAGGGTAGTCATTCTAATGGTGTGATTTATTTGATCAGTTTTGGTTGTCTGAGATGAACTGTGCTCTCAGGTTTGCTTTTTCTATCCATAGAGGGAATTAAAGGTGACTGCCACAGATATGTATATTTACATTAGAAAATACCTGTATTTGGTTAGATGAGTCCCAGCTGAGATGCTTAAATGACTCCTAGAATTGTGGGTCCCATCTTCTCTAAGCCTCTCCTTGGGAAAAGATAACTTATCAAAAATAATATAAAAATAGATTAAGATAAACTGATGGCAAAAGGGTTTAGCAATTAGTACTGCTAATCAGGGTCATTATCATCTTCTGGTGGCAATAAAGGCTACATGGTTTCACCTACATGGAGACCAAAGCTGCAACTGTATTAATCACATAGACTCCAGTAGCAGGTTGAGCTTCGTGAATGATAACATTTGTAAGATGTGTTTGGTTTTCTAACTTTCATGTACATATATGTGCAGAATCATAAAGTTTAAATATCTACTGTAGATGAAAGCAGAGATTTTTACATTATATTCTTTTAACCTGGCAAGTCCTACACTGAAATGTCTGACTGCAACAGAAGGTAACAGAACTCATATTTTGAAAAATCATAGCAATACTAGAAAATCCAACTAAGAAAACTCCTTCTTTTCTTTCTTCTCTGCAGAAAATAATGAAGCGTCTCATTAAAAGATACGTACTGAAAGCTCAGATAGATAAGGAAAGTGATGAAGTCAATGAAGGTGAGTATGTTGATGAATTGTATGTTTATCTCTAATCAGAGAATCAAAACAAACTAATTAAACTGGTTACATATGCCACTTGAAAAAAATGTTTCCAAAACACTTGACATGTTTACAAGTGCAAGATGTAAAATTACCATGAAGTTGAAGTTAAGGAAGAGATGTGGCTTTCTGTTTCTGCTCTCCCATCAGAAACTATCACTGATCTGATGACTTCTTGTGAAAAGTGTTGCTACTTCTAGTCATGCCCATGCATTTCCCATGGTGAGACTGCATTTAGTGCAGCAGCTGGTTTGGAGCACTCCTCTATGAATACTTCCTTGTGTGGATATGTATTCTTACTGGGGATTCATATATGGGGACACTAGTGAATGCACTTCACAGTAATGTTCTCGTCTGTTTGCACCCCTCTGGTGCTGGAAAGACACTTAGTGTAGCAGGAAAAGGAGAGGACTGCTCTCTTTTGGACAGTGAGAGGCCTTGTTGCTGGCCAGGACTCAGGCATCCCCAATCTGCATGTTCTACAGAAAAGGACCTGGGGGTGCTGGTCGACATCTGGCTGAATATGAGCCGGCAGTGTGCCCAGGTGGCCAAGAAGGCCAACGGCATCCTGGCTTGTATCAGAAATAGCGTGGCCAGCAGGAGCAGGGAGGTGATCATACCCCTGTACTTGGCACTGGTGAGGCCGCACCTCGAATACTGTGTTCAGTTTTGGGCCCCTCGCTACAAGAAAGACATTGAGGTGCTGGAGTGTGTCCAGAGAAGAGCAATGAAGCTGGTGAAGGGTCTAGAGCACAAGTCTTATGAGGAGCGGCTGAGGGAACTGGGGTTGTTTAGCCTGGAGAAAAGGAGGCTGAGGGAGACATTATCACTCTCTACAACTACCTGAAAGGGGGTTGTAGCGAGGTGGGGGTAGGTCTCTTCTCCCAAGTAACAAGCAATAGGACGAGAGGAAATGGCCTCAAATTGCACCAGGGGAGGCTTAGGTTGGATATTAGAAAAAAATTCTTCACCAAAAGGGTTGTGAAGCATTGGAACAGGCTGCCCAGGGAAGTGGTTGAGTCACCATCCCTGGAGGGATTTAAAAGATGTGTAGATGTGGCACTTAGGGACATGGTTTAGTGGTGGACTTGGCAGTGTCAGGTTAATGGTTGGACTCAATGATCTTAAAGGTCCTTTCCAACCTAAATGATTCTATGATCTCTCTTACAGCAGAACAGCAGCTTCCATCTAATGGATCATTTGAGTTTTGTGAACTGATGTGATCTCTCACACTTTTGTCTTCAGATATGTTTGATTCCTGAACTGCATCTTCATATTCCTGTCCCTAAGCCACCATTCACCAATGGGCAGCAGAACATCCACTTTTTCTGTTTCAACAAAGAAATCCAGAGAACACCCATAATAACTGTGAGATATTTGGATATGCTGGGTTTTTTCCTTTGTTTTTTAATAGTGTCATCTTCTAATGTCTGTTACAGGTGAACTGAAGGAAATTAAACAGGACATCTCAAGTCTCCGGTATGAACTCCTTGAGGAAAAATCTCAAAATTCTGAAGATCTGGCAGAACTTATAAGGAAACTTGGGGAAAAACTGTCAATTGACTCTAAGGAAGAAGAAAGCAAGAGATAACCTAAATGTTTAAGAAATGCAACAGAACATTAACAATTCACTTAAAGCCATATTTCTGTTTTTCTCAAGTCTAGCTCACATTTCTACAAGATATTCAGAAATTAAATCATTCCAATTCTTTATTGAAAAACCACAGTGGCAAATCCTCTGGGTCTACGGTAGGGAGGAGATACCACTTGAGTAAAGATACTTATTTATTCTTTACCTGCTGAAGAAGAGTTAATTTGAGATCATTTTAATATTCAGTTTGTGTCTTTTAGAATTCCAGTGGAATCTTGATAAGCCCAGTCATGAAAGATTAAAAGCATAAATCTAAACTTTTCCTACATAAAGTGGTTATTTTTGCAAATTTACTTTTGTAGACATTCTTACATATATTTTAGTGAAGCAAAAGAGGAAAATTCCAGGCTTTTACATATTTATATCAAAAGATATTTAATTTTTCAAGCTTTCCCAACTAGCAAAAAAAAAAAAAAGCTAACTGCCTTTCTTAAAAATGTGCAGGATATTAAATTTATTTGAACATTTCCTTGAAGAGGTAGATATCAGAATACTCAGTGCACTGTATTATACTTTTCCCTACTTATCCCTGTCACCACTGGACTATCCTGAAAGATGCCTAGTTTGCAATGGGAGTTAATGCATTAAGAAAGAAATATTTTTCACCAAGTTTATTGAAAAGCTATTGCTGAGGCCTGAAGAAAACTTCTTTAACCCAAAATAATTAATCCTTGAAGTTCTAATCTGTTCCAGAATTACCAAGTTCGCCAGCTTTTATATCTTGAATTAAAACTTGCAAACTGCAGGGTAGGGGGTTGAATGTAAAGCTGGTAACATGTTTATTTAAGGTGGAAGATACTAAAATGTTGGGTGCAAACCCTGTCTGAATTCTGGGAACATCATGCATTGGAGACTGTGTTTCCCCACAGCTAAACTTGTTTAAATCATTGAATTTTGTTCAGATCTATCCTTAGCAAACAAAACCATGTTGTTCCAAAAATTCATGAAGTCTCATCTTCTGTGGATTTACATCCCTTGTCCTTTTTTCCACTGGAGAAAGCTCAGCTCTTGTGCTGTATTCCCTAGGACTCCTTCAGTGAAGAATCTTCCCTCCATGTCATCAGCACAAGCCTCCAACACTTCCTCCCTGCTCACTGCAATAATTCTTCTATGTCTCCTTCTGTTAAACTGGAGAAGAGGTAGCCTGTGCTATGTCTGGCTGATAGTTGTGTGACTGGTAGCTAATATGTCTCTGCAGGACAGTCAGCTGGTTTCTGTCTCTCCAGATAGATACAGGCTAAATTCCATCTAATTTTTCCTTCAGTTAATACAGTAATTTGGATTTCACTCTTCTGACAATCACCAATTCTGGGACTGTTAGAAGCATATATTACATTGGGGATCCCTGCTCCTCTTTAAGATTGGTTGAAATTAGTGAAAGGGCTGTGAAAAATTGTAACAGGAACATCAAGATGTATAACCCACTTATAGAAGCCTTGTCTGTTTAGGAAACAAGGCTGAAAATGGCTTGTCAGTATTTGCTTTTAAATTAGCTTTGTGAAACTTATTGTGGAATGTATCAGAATGTTTCGACCTCTCGCTTTTAGGCTGGAAGTTATTTTTTAATGGGTTTAGATTAGTTTCTAGCTGAATCTACTGATAGTCCTTTTTTAAAAAACTATTGGTGGAATCACTGTGTATTTTCAGGGAAAAAAAAGAGTGTATTAGAATGTGTTTTGAAATCATGTGGAGACAGGTGAAGGCAAGGGGCTGTGTCCTGCCCGGAGAGCAGTGGAAGCCGGTGTGGAGGTTGGCCTGTCCCAAGGGTGTTTGTCATGGTTTGGGGGAACTGCTCAGCCTTCTGCTTGGCCCATTAGTTTGTCCACAAACGGAGCTTGTGGGACAATCCATGTCCTGTGGGCCTCAGGCGTAATGAACTCAGGGTTTAGAAACTTTTAAGGCTTCTTCCCTTGAGGGAGGAGAAGGAAAGTGAGACTGTCAGAGATAGTAGAGCAGTTTGTATTCAAAACCACAGTGTGCTGGCCTGAAAAACTATGAGCTACAGAATAGCCAATTTCCTAACTTGCCTTTGATCACAAAAAAGCATTACCTCATAACCTGCAGTATTTCCTGCGGTAATCAACAGGGCGTACTGCGGACTCTGAGATGACCCGACTGGCTGGTCTTTGCCAGAAACACTCCGGTTTCTGTCTCAGCCGTTGTGTGGAAAACGAAGGCAGTTGGGGTGATCTCGGGCTGGAAGGCAGCGTGACGCTAACTTCACTGCCTTTCAGCTCCTGGATGGTTCCTGCCCATCTCCCTTGGCCAGGACTGGCCACTGATTTTGAGTTCCCGCTTGAGTATTTTTGGGCCTGGTTTCCTGAAGCAGTGAGCACTTACTACAGGTCCAATGACCGCATTAGAGGCCATATTGCTCAAAGCAGATCTTCCACCTTTGGCAAGCTCTTCGCGAAATCCGTTGGTCAGAACTTGAGGTAACAAGGACAGTCAAAGTTCGCTTTCAGTAATCAAAAGTCTTTATTTTAGGTCATTGTAATGTGCAATATGGATCTGCAGTCTAGTGCTAGATGGTGGTAAAACCTTCAATCTCCATAAACCCAAGTAAGGAAATACGTAAACATGGTTCAAGATCCAGGCACTTTTAAAGTGAAGATTTTTATTACAGAGGTAAAATGGACACTGTGAATTTGTTTAAGCCCAAATTTTGACTTACCTTAAAACTATAAGATCGTAATGTATATATTGTATTTCATGAAGAAAATACATATGGATTTTTTTAATTCAATGAAGATATTTTATATGTAGTTATTACTCATGGAACAATTTGTTAAATATATTTGAAGAGGTCTATTGCCAAATGTAGTGTGACAAGCAATGCTGTATTTAAAATGAGCACAATACCAAATATATTATTCTGATAGAAAAATTAAATGTACCAGACTCAAAATGCCTTTGTGATGCATTGTATGAACACATTGGTCCTTCGTTGGGAACCTTTGGCTGCTCTTGCTTAGAAGATAACACCAAGACAAATATGGTAAAATACTTTTATTTACTAGCAACCCTAGTACAAACAAAATTTTGCAGAAGGGACAAATGTCTTTTCATACTTGATTAGACTCAAGGTCAAGTATTTTGTCAGCTGTGACTAACTGTGACTGATGCTAGATGTTTCAGAACATCTGTAGTAGGTAACAGATAATTTGCATCCTACATAGTTCTCCTGATTTCTAATAAGGCAAGACTGACATAGCTTTGATGAGGAAGAGTTTCCAGATCTTTTTTGTGAATTATTAGGGTTACAAGATAGTCTTGCTACCTACTTAATTGTTTCTTTAAATCTTGTTAATTTTTTGAGCTCAGCAATTCAGTTTCTGTAGCAGCAGCTTCCACATCTAAACCAGACCTACTATGAAGAAGTATTGTCTTTAGAATATTTTTCCCTGAATATTTCTTAATTAGACATTCTCCTTTCTGTTCATGCAAACATATTTCACTAAAAAATATAGGAGGGCTTAAGAAATTCTGAGCAGAAGAAAATGCAGTAAGAAAATCACCAAATCAACAAAGCTTTGCCCAAGGGTTTCTCCCACTATTCTGGATGAAACCGAATCATGCCTGACTATTGGGAAGAAGCCTTACACATCATGGAGGACTGCAGATATTAGAGAGTAATACTGCAATGCAAGCTTAAGGTACTCAGGATTTACAGTAACAGGTCCTGAGTAAGAGCTACAGGGTTTCACATATAGATTCAGATATTCCAGGTTAAAATCTGCTGTATTTCACCCTATTTTAGAGCAGTGCCAGGCCAAGCCAATGAATCCTACTGGTTTTAGAAGTGGGATCTACAGGTGCATTTGATTTTAGATGCCTGCCATGAAGACTTCTGCCTCTGAGCTCATCTAGACTTTATATTCAGTGGATAGAAATGGTCAAAGGCATGATTTTGTTTCATCTTAAGGTAGACAAGTATCTCAGGTGAGTCATATAGTAGAAGCGACCATTTCTCTCCAGTTACTCTAAAGAAGCCACTGTAGCTGTTAGCAATGTTTATAATGAAGTGTGAGAAGTCCCAGCTTGGCAGAAATGAGCACTGCAGTACACTGCAGAGCCATGAACCATCACAAATGCTCATCTGCTTGGACGTGTTTCAACCGATGAGGCCAGTCATTGAGAGGGGCAGGATCTAACCTACCTCCAGAAGAATCCAGCTTGTCCCCCAGGGATGATGAATATGGTTCTTCTTTATTCTGCGGCAATATTACGTTTTTTCCTTCTTCGTTAGTGTAACTGTGGGTAGGCATAAATGAAAATACTCATTAAGTGCATCTACCCCAGACATGAGAAAAACTGTATCTTATGATGCACATGGCAATTAAATTCTTGTTTATAAACCAGGAGCTTTATGATAAAGAGAAGTTCATATCCCATGTTTTAGTACATTGTGGTGAGCATATATTTTCAGCATTATGTCTTCAAAGTTTACAATATACAAATACAAGTATCAAGATCTTGGCAGTACTTCAGCTATAGCAGCCATATCATGTAATTTACTAAGAACATGTTCTCATGACTGCAGTGTCCCAAAATGCAGTTTAGTCCAATGAAATCTTGCATTTGCCTCTTAGGGATTTCCCTCAAGCTTGAAATCTGTAGCTGAACATTATAATTAATACATTATAGACCACATAATGTGCAACTGTACTCATTTACAGAACAGCAGAAATTGTCCCTATGTTGAAAATTGCTCATTTTTCATGTAAATATTTAACACTTTTTTTAATTCGTTAGAAAATGCCTGGTGTGAATAATATTTCTAAGCGCTTATGTTCCTGCTTAAATTTTAATTTGGCCTGTGGAAAATAGAAGTCATAAATTAAAAATTTTATGTTTGGAAAAACACTTGTACTTTAGGAGCTCATCAAAAAAGAAGTTAAGTGAAGCTGTGGAGTGTACCTTAAACTCCATGCACTGAGAAGGCCAGGGAATCCCATATGATACACCGCTCTTCCCTGGTGTATATGACCTTGAGTAGCTCAAAATAGTTAATTTGTTCTCTTGCTTCTATTGTTGCAAAACCCAAGTCTCCTGTTCCTCTTTCTGTTCTTGTCACCATCCTTAATGTGACAGTGCAGTAGGGATCACAAGGTACAATCTTTCAGTCCTTTCTTTCTGTGTCCAAGCAACTGTATTTTAGTAGCATCTAATTTTGTTTTAACCTTTTCAATATTCTGTGATTCAGCTCTTGATGTTTACTCTTTGCTCCTTTATTCGATGGACCTCCAATCAAAGTAATTGAAAAAGATCAGATCATGTAGTATGCAAAGTACAGTTCAGCAGATAAATGATTATCAATATTAATAGCAATATTTTTAATGCACTTTTATGTATGAACACTTTTATATCACTTTGATATTTCATTGTGCTTTATAAACAACAGGGAGTATATGCTGGTAGGTTTGCATGGTGTGTCAAAAAGGGCATAAATAATATGACAACCAGTCAAAAAACCTTTTGATTGTAGGCAAAACCTACTCACTCACAGCTAGTGAATGGATTTCTACAAATAAATTTACTTTCCCACGACCTTTGTCAAGCCAGTTCAACACTCCGTTCCTCAACTTCTTCATTTATTCCAGGGGAGGATGATACTAACTGATGTAAACTTGCTCGAATAAGTAGTTTGAGGAATTTATACAAGAGAAAAGCTCAATTCTTTCTCAAAGAGAGTATTTCCTTGCTTCCAGAAAAGATTTTGATTGACTATACCAGAACTCCAATGGTGTAATCCACTTCAATAGAGAAAAAATACAGGACTTCATGAGTTTAATGTCTTCACAGCAAAAGGCATTGCTATTGGATTTTTCTTGAGAACTGCAGTTCTAAATATTCCAGTTATGACACTCACTAAGCCTGTCCTGTCTGTAGCCCAATTACTCAGTCCCCATCTCATCATGGTAAACTGAGGCTCTGCAGCTGGCTTATAACATAATCACTTTTGAATGGAGAAAAAATCACTGACAGAGTAAATTGTTTAAAAAAACCCATACATCATGAGTAAGTCTTTCTGGCGAACAGAAAAGAAGGTACAGTATCAGGTTGCTATTAAATCATGTTGGTAGTAAAGGATTCAAGACTAGTTTGGGTAGCTGTGCTAGAGCACGTATGATCTCTCCTGAGATGGCGGTTCTGTTTTTCAAAAGAAAATGTTTCTCCTAGAAATAACCTTGTGCTCGCATTTGTCAGCATCATTTAAGAATGCTGTGAGTTTCTTCCCGCTGAAGCAGACCTTACACTTTGCTTTGCACTTTATTTGAGAAAACTGATCTGCCTGATAGAGCCACATCCCTTCAGCAGAGCCTTCTCTCTGACCCTAGAGGGGGCCATTGACTGTAGTGCCATCAAGACTGTTAAAGCCAAGCCCTGGCTGGACAAAGAAAGATTTCTTAGCATCAGAGTGGGAGGAAATAAAGGGAAAATCACTCCCAAAGAGCCTACGGTTCTTTCACTGTCTGAAGTTTGCCTGTAACCACCCATGAATATTCCACGTCTGGTGATTTTGTCTCTTCTGGTTTAGATACCCACGATACAGATAACTCAGCAAGCCATCTAGGCTCCTCTTGTAGTTAGAAAACACATAGAAAATTCTAGGGCACAATTTTAGATGTCTAAAATATGCCAGCAAAACATGCTTTCAAAATACCTGTTTCTCTCCACTGCTTAGGTAAGTCCCATCTACTGTCGCAAAACTCTAGTTGTGAATGTCTGTGTGAAAAAAAGTGCAGGTCACCAGCACCTTCTGCTTCAGGACCTTCACTCAACACAGACTTTTATTGCCTGAATGGTGCTTCAGAGGTAAATCTTGGCTTATAGTACCCCACCCCCACAGCCTTGGCCCAATCCATTTGTAGTTCAAGGTCTTAAGAACATGGGAATCCCTTACTGGGTCAACAATGAGGTCTGCATGGAAGTAGTAAGCTAACTGGCAGTTGCACATAAAAATATGCTGTGTGCTCTTCTGTTCAGATGGTTTCACAGCTTCAGACAATGTACTTTAGTAAGACTCAGATTTTAGGTAATTTATTTGTGTCTGTTACAAATTAATCCCCATTACACTTGGCTTTACACCATAAAATCCAGCAGTTCCAATTGATCTAGAAGCTGATCACTCAACCTCAAATTATTCAATTGTTGCATTAAGCAAGCACCAAGGTGCTTTTATTTCATGCAGGTAAATTTTCTAGTCACCAGCCAAAACTTAGTATGGAGGAGACTGTGTTGGGAATAGGATGTGTGTTGATCCCGGTGAGGTATCCCCACCTCCCTGCCCCAAGAGTATCTCATAGGATGAAGGCATGTCATAGTCCTCAGGAGCTTGATAGGAGAGAATAGAGTTACACATAATTTAAAAGAATGAGAACTGTTTTCAACAGATGCTTCTGTTGTCAGGCTTGCTTGAAATTACTTCAAATACATGTTTTTCTTTTTTTTTTAATACAGAGAACAGTACCCAAGCCACGGGACTGCAGTCAGTGTACTTCAGTAGCTCTGGAACAAACAATTCCAGCTCTTCCCTTACTTTATCAAACAAAAGACTTGAAAAATTTGGAAGCAGTCTTGGTCACTGCAAAGTTGACATATACATGCCTCTCCAGTAAACTGTTTCTGTTAAACTTACCCCTTCAGTTATTCTAACACTTCTTTTGAAAAGTAGATTATTAAGGTTACCCAATTATTTTTAGGTTTATTGGTTTACATACTTCCTTTAGGCAGGAATTCAACTGTGATTGAAATAAAAGTATTTCAAGTCATCATTTTCAATGTCTATAAATTTTACAGTGTTGTTGTAGCATAGTGAGCAGCTGCTAGCCAACAGCTAGCTTCTTCCATGGACAATAAATAGCATCAGTTCATGCAATGGTAGGTAAAGCCCTCTGTGTACCTGCAGACCACAGGATGCGTACCAGAAGACCACCAGAAGGTGGTAGATATCCATCTTATTTAACAGGCTATAGCAAAGACAGCCTGGACTTTGTGGCAAGTAAATTATGTTTGGATTCACGGGGCACATCATTGTAGCAGAGCTGCTACTCTGGACTTTGCAGGCCCTAAGTCAAATTAATCCATCCCAGTGACTTCAGTGGCATTATGCAAAGAGACTTTATGCCTTCCTGTGTACCCAATTTAAATTAACTTTATAATGGGACTGAAAATTATCTACATGCATGCTGTTCTGTGCAATTCAAATCTGTGGTTGTTTGTCCAAAGTAAATTCAGTCTAATAGCAAAGGTGAAAACAACCTGGAGAAACTAGTCTTCAAATGCAGTCATCTCAGGTGTTTCTCAGTTCAGTTGACTTGGTGGGTTGAGTTCCAATGAAGTCCCTGCAGGGCTGTGGGTAGGCTCCCAGGGCCCAGCAAGAACCATTCTGGAATCTCTAATGACAAAGTTCAGTAACAATTGTAAATTTCTGGTCCCAAAAATTGCAAAGCAAAAACTAAGGATAGTTGCAGTGTAACTGAAGTAGTAGTGACTGTCTGAAAGACAGCTTCTAACAACTTCTGACATCTAACAACACCAGACATCTCGGGGGAGTTAGACGTGTAATTCCTTCTCTGCCAAAAACCATAGAGTTAATGGGTGTCCACATGTGGACAACAGGCAAAGAACCATTGACAACTGGTCATCAATTTAGCTGAGTCACAGCAACACTTTTTTTGTAGTGCTATCCAAAATAAATATAATTACTGTCTGCGTCAAAGAGAGGATTTGACGTAGCCTAGAAGCATATCACATTTTCTCCAGTTTACGAGAATTACATTCCCTCTTGTTGCACTAACACCATCTGCATGAGTTCCACTAAAGCCTATCTTCTGCTAAGTCCATCCCTGTAAATGTCTTAACTGGGTATGTAAATACATGAAGTGTCATTCTCTTTCCAATAAAGCAAATATTTTAACAATTTTATTTCCTAACTGTATTTCCATGTTCCTTCATCTACTCTTTTCCTAAGTAACAATGAGCTTGAAAACAATAATTTCCCACAGCCATGTCTTGGCCCTGCCAACATAATTATACCCTGGCCAGAGGTTTGAATTAACAAGTACAGTTAGGAAATAGATGTATTGATTCAGTAACGATTATAATATAACCTACTTATCTTTGTGCAGTACATTTATCAAGGTCATGGCTAATTGCATTAAGTACATCAGCTTTCCAGAAATGTTGCTATAAAAATGGGGAAAAAAAACAAAAAAAATGACTTGTCTGAGCAAACTCAATTCTGGAAATCAGAACCACTGTCCTCATTATTATTTCTTCTTGTTTACAGTGTAATAGGATTTGAGTATTACAAACAGGCCCTTAAAAGCCCAGTTTCTACTGGGAGAAGTTACTGTTAGCACTACAAGTGGCTGTAAACAACTGTAATATAGATAATCCCCTTCAGCAGGTTGCACCCCTATAAAATCCAAACCTTATAGCCTGGTTCCTATTTTACCTGCACCCTCAGGCTGTAGCAGCAGTGAATGCAATGGATGTCCTGGCTGGGCATCAGTGTAAATAAAACACACCAGCCCCTGATAGTCTGGTGGCTCTCCCTCTATTCCTACATCTGTGAGCTCTATTTTCCTGGGAGTGTGCATGTAACCTGCCTGCCAAGCATGAACACAAGCCTTAATGCAAGCTAAAACCTGTCTTGCATTTAGATTATTTGGATGAAGGTGTTAAGAAAAAGCCAGGCATGGAGACTCAACCCACATGTACCTTCAAAGTAAGTTCAAGAGTATGCCTAGCTAAAGAGTGTATGGACCTGACATAGGAATATGATGTTTGCCTGGCCTGAGGTCACTGTTGTCATGCCCACAATGCCATCATTTGACTCCATATGGCTCACTCAGGACAGATAAATTGGCCTAAAATCCTATAAATCAGGTACAGTAAGGCCTTACCAGCTATGCAGGTGCAAGAATTACAGCCATCTAAGGGCAGCAATGATGCACAGAGTATATCAGTGCATGTGCTTTGGGTGATATGGGCCTATGGCAGCACTTTTCTACCCAGGAATAAAAAAAAAAAAAAAAAGGGAAAATGCAGCGTGACTACAGCTAGTGCCTCCATCAGGTCTCTCGGGCACAAGGTGACTGGCTGACCAAACCACAGGAAATCACAAGCACAGACATCACTTCCAACAAGTGTTCTAAACAATCTGTGTTGAACTGTTTATATTCATTTGCAGTATATTAGTTTGTATATGATTTCTTAAATAAAAAGCAAAGTATGGCATTGTTGGAGCTGCCTAATTAAAAAGCAAACCTATTACTTGAGATTCAGGCAAACTGAAGTACAAAGTAAACCAAAACTCTGTGTGAATCTGTATCAATGTGGCAAAGCTCCAAGGACGAAAGTGAGAAAAAGTTCCGTGAATCCAAGACCTGAAATTTTAAAGCACATGCAAGAGCACAATCCACCACACTGGGGCAGTAATTCCCTGGTTTTGCTTAAAAAGCAGGTGATGCACTGACTGTGCACAGTCCTTCCAAACCCTGTCACCTCATCTCACTGAGCAGTGCTGGGAAAACACGCTCACACTGACACAAACACACTGACTTTGTTTTATACGTATACACGTATGTACATACACCTTTACACACATTACATACATACTCATATATACGCATGTATGTACTATATATATGTGTATATTATACATACGCACACCAGAATTTCTTATTTGATTTTTACGGTGCCTTGGGCATTTCCATACAATGTTTCCTATAAAGCAGACTGTCAGGTGAAACTACGTCTGCAGTGAAACCACGCAAAGGCCACAGCAAATGCTGTGGAAAATATTTCAGACTTGTGATTATGCATCTCAATCACAAGAGGAGAATAAGGGGCAACGGACACAAGCTGCAAGAGGGAAATCCAGGTTAGATATTAGGAAAAATATTTTCCCACCAGACATGCTCAAACACTGGCACAGGCTGCTCACAGAGTTTGTGTAGTCTCAATCTTTGGAGATTTTAAAATATTGACTGGATGAAGCCTTGAGCCACCTTAACAGGGTTTGGATCTACTTTGACCAGGAGGCTGGTCCAGATGATCTATTGAGCTTCCTTCAAAACTAAATTATTATATAATTCTATAACTCTCTGATTATATTATGGATAACTTTATATGCATTTACAGGCCTCAGTGATTGAAAGTGTTATCTGTATTTATCCAAAGCAACTATTTGGGATCCTGGACCAGCCACGTTTGTAAAGCCTCTGGTTTGTGTTCCAATAATTGATGGGATGCAAGAAATCTTCTGAGATTTCAACATTTCATTTTTCCCTTGGTGAGTTTGGGAAATTTATTCATTTATATGCATGGCTTCTAGATCTATGATTAATCACTTCCCTTTCATCTAAACACAGCCATTTTCCAGTATTTGTTTATTTTATTTATCCAGCCAAAGAAAATAAGCAAGGAACAAGCAGCCAAGAAAAAGCCCCAAGCAGACAAACTAATACAGGCAAATACACAAGGGCCCATCCCGACTTGGGAAGGCTGGAGACTGCAGAATGTAACATTTTTATGTAGCAGAAAAAATTATTATTCTAATCTGATGCAGCAGAGTTAAAAAGTTGCCTAGAAAATTGTCTTAAAAGTTCTTTTGAAAGATATTATATCAATTCTTTATAGTATCACCAAAATGAAGCTCTATAAAAGAAGTCACACCTCAGATAAAACTCGATATAAATGTTTTAAATCCCTGAGCATGGAAACTTTTAAGTCTTAAAATACATCTGCTGTCACTCCTAAGGCTAACACTCCAAGCATGAAATGGGTTGTGCTCAATCTACTTCACCTATTTTCATATTATCCTGTTTCTAGAAACATGACTCCAAATTCTTTTTTCTTGTTTCCTATCTTGCACCAATTTTTTTGCAATAAACCTTTGGTCATCAATGTTTGATGTCGATTTTGGAATAGCTGGGTGGAGGTGGGAGTCTGACGGAGCTTGTTCAGGGTGGAAAAAGCCAAGAGAGAGAGAAGTGGAAAACCTGCTCTGGATTTATAGAAGGTGGTCAAATGAGCTGGATTTTTTTGTATTTTAATTGCCATGGATCAACTTTAATAGGTTACAGCTAAGTATGAGATATGTTTTGATTCCTTCTTTCCTTTGTTCCTGCAGTTGTACTAGATTTATTCAGATTTTGTAAAAAGATGATTTACTGTGATCTCTATTTTCATTCATTATTTCTTCATTAATGCAAATATGTCCCAATCTGACAGCCAGCCAGTATTGTAGCTTTGCACAGGGCTTGTGCTGTATTTTCCTCACTCAAAAAAGATGGAGCCAGTGGTTTCTGATAGATGCCCCTGCATAAATGGCCTCTTTGGTCAGGTATAAGCTTTGAAAATAGAGCAGGGAGTTTGACCCAGCAGCCCAGGGAGAAAGCACGAGCCCAGGGCCGTCGCTCCTTCCAGCTCTGCACATACACGGCGGCTGGTGCTCCTCACCCCTTCTCAGCTGCTCTGGCGTTACAGTGGCTGAGCCTGCAGAGACGGTGAGAATATAACCTTCAGCTCCATTTTTTTGGCTCTCCCATGTTAGACCTGTTCACTGGCTCTCATTTCAGAACGGTCTAAAGGCTGTCTTGTTTTTACCCATAAAAAATAAAACATTCCAGCCACCGGTCCCACCATCTTGAAGCATCACAGAAAGCCACAGCGGTGGCACACCTCGAACAGGCTGCATGATTTTGGGCTGGATATATTTCCTTGGGTCATGCTGCAATAGTGGACCCTGAAAACTGCAGCGCTGTCAGGCTGTATTTTTATATTTCTCATCCATGCATTTCAACATCTGCTAATTGACTGCCTGTTGCCTCATTTATAAATACAAAATCTTGGTTTAATGTCCACTGTGCTTGTGACTTACATTTATTGGTCTGATGTCTAACTTCTCCTTTTGGGGCTGGCATGACTCCAGTCCTGGCAGGGTCATGAGGGTTGAATTACCTCAGTCGCTGAGGTTTATTCTGCAGAAAAGTGATTAGGGGACATTGCCTTGTGCCTATTTGCTTCCTTCCCTTGCTTTTGTGCCTTGACAGGCTGAGGAGTAATGTGGGTAAATTGTCCACAAGTTTTCTATGCCTGCTACAAGGTAAGCTGAAACTGCTAGTTACCTGGAAAAATGACAGCTATTTATTGCTGTATTACATTATGACACTTTTTTTTTTCATAAGTAATTTTCACTAAAGCCAGTGCTGCAATTTGCACACTGTGGCTCCGAAAGGAACAGGGACTTTTCAGAGTTTTAGTGATAATTCTTTGACCAAGCAGGTGGACTTTTGGCAAACTTTGTGAGTTGTCATTCCCCAGAAGTTTTGTATCTAACTGCAGACAAGAAGGTTTGTGAAATTATATGGGATCTAAGGAGGACTCGGAAGAACAGAGTAAATACATTTCCCTATTGATGGTTGGGAAATGTTGTTTTTACTGGGTTTTTGTGGAGAACAGGTAGGCAATAATGTTGTCTGAAAGGTCTGCACAGCTGCTCTCCAAGTCCTAAGGGAAGGGGGGTTGTGTGGAACAAATATGTGATAAAGGACATGTCCTCCCACTGAAAAAATGACCAAACCAGTTTGCCTGATTGAGTCTTGGCACAAAAACCTTCTTTAATCTACATCAGGTGGATCACAGCATGAATGTCTCATCACTGTATGTTCTGCACAACACCCATGCTCCGTAAGAAAACACTAAATCCCCCCTGCCCCGCTCCCCGCAGCTATAAACAGCAAGGCTGTAGCCTCTCTTAACCCAGAGATAGAGCTGACTTGTGTGTATTTGGTGCTAGCGCTTTGTGATCAGCAAAATAAAGGGTGTTAGAAGACTTTCATTGCTGGGGCAGAAAAGGTATCCTACTTTTAAAGGAAACCATAAACTCTACTTGGAATTGAGCCCTGGGTATGGTGCTGCCACCAGCTTCTACTGTCATTAGTGCTTATATGGCTGCCTGATTTCTAGCATCAGAGAGCACCTTTTGGATTAGGAATGCATTGGGAAGAGGTCTGTGTCTCCTTACCTCCAAAGAGGATCCCCAGCAGAGAAGTCTGTGCCTGTGGGAACCCTCCCAGCACTGTCCGCCCCCCCCCGAGCTCCAGCTGCCCCTCCATGGGCTGCTCCCAAGAGGTCTAGAGATCCACACCCAACTCCCTCGCTCTGGACCTATTTATTGGATAGCAGGGCAGAAAGATAGTCTATTTTAATGAAAAATAGTATTACTTTAATTCACATTATTACTCACTGCACTTTTGCATAAAGTTCCTGGAGTTTGACCTCAGAAACTATCAAAATGACAAGCAAGGGACTGGCGTGACAACCTGCCAGTGCTCTAGAAGCACCCATTCCCTGAAAATGGATAAAGTAGGCTGAAATGGGAGAGTGAAGGTTTCTTATCTCTCTTTTTCATCAGAAGAAAACTTTTTTTTTTCTCCTCTTGACTAGCACCATTTCCTATTGCTTCTGTATAGGAAAGGTCAGACACTTTACTTTCTTATAAATAAATTTATAGCTCCACTAGATCAAATTCCTTACTGGGAAAAATCCACTTTTTTCCAAACCTCCTTCTTAACTTTCTCATATTCTTACATTGTTTGTATATTTAGAAACTTGCATATGCAATAAATGTACAATATATTGTGAATATGTAACATATCCTATATATAGTCTCTGTACATATGTATCTATACAATGTAATTTATGTATATGTGCATCTGTATGTATATAAAGACAATTTATAAAATACATAAAATTCTCTATAAATATACATAGTTGCACACATGCACATACAAACATACACTTTGAATTTAATCAAACGTCCACAACACTTAAAATATTAGGGCATAACAGTCTGATTAAAACCCACTGGATTTGCCTCAATGGTTGTTGATGCCAAGCTAGCAGAATTTTCGCTTCATGGTTAATCCAGACCCAGGAAAAGAAGGCATTTTCTATTTTTACTATGAACTAAATGAACTATGAATTCAGTCTTCTGTGAGTAAAGGGTTTGGCAAAATATATCTGTCTTCTAGAGCTAAAATGTCACCAAGACATTTGGCTCACAGGATTCTGGCACTCCTAAACCTGGGCTGTCACTGCTGTACAGACTTCATCCATGGTCATGTGCTATTAATATAGGTTAAATAGGTTACAAAACAGAATTCTAACTCCTCCCCCCCCAATCCATCACTATAAATCACAAATGAAGGGCCAAATTCCAAAAGCAAAATAAATCTCCAGTCAAGATAAGTCTCTCTTTTTTTCCTGGTTGGAGTTGTTATTAAAACTGACTGAGACCCACAGGATATGAAGTGGTTGAAGCTGTCAGAAAAATTGTCATTAACTTTTCAAAACCAGCCACAGCTTCTGTATTTTGGTTACTAAATAGGTTACACGTTGAGCTTACTCTAAAAGAACTGCTAGACATATTGCAACTGAAAAATCAAGTGGGAGCAGGTTTCTTCTGGTCTGAAGCTCAAATCCTGTAATTTCTGAAAATGTCTTAAAAAGTTTTCCCCAGTCATCTCCCAGTGACATCCATAGCATCACTTTGCCATGCTCAAAGAAATTCTATAAGTGACCCTCAAAGTTATCAGTGTTTAGGGAAAAACATGCAGGGAGTTAACCCTCCCCAGCACAGGGTAAAAAATGTATTTATGGAATAAACTACCTGTGGTGATTTGTATGGAAACGGTTTCAAAACTTCATTTTCAAAACAGAAAAAAGCAGAGATGGCTGATCTACTAATACTTGCTATGAAAATAGATTGAGCAGGAAAGATATTTCAGTTCTTAAGCTGTTTGAGGGTGTTTCAGATTGCCTGGCAAACATATATTGTATTCAGTATGCCTTTCAAGTACACAGAAATTAATAGGACAGCAAAGGCAAAAATAAAAAAGGCAGAGATGCTCTCGTGATTACACAGCAAGACGGAGAGGAAAGAAAGCTGAGTTTGATTCCAGCTCTGGCACAGACCTCCCACCTCACGTTAGACTGTGTCTACATTGCACACTGTTGTTGGTGCAGCTCAGGTTTAAGGTTTTGTGCTAATCCAGCTAAAATAAACATACATTTCAAGGCAGACGGGTTGCCCCAGACACCAGCATGGACTAGTGCCCTGAGCATGTTCGTGGGTGAGCGTTACAGGCCATGCCGGCTACTGAAGCTGTGTTAATCATAGTCTCCAAACTAGAGAGGGTAAAACTAAACTTAGTGCCTCTGCAGGTGTAGGTACTGATGTATCTCACACCAGCTGCAAACACCTTGATGCCACAGTCAGCTCAACCTGAAGTTGCCGCGGTGGACTTGCCGTGTGCTGCAGGAGTTTGCCTACTCGCTGGAAAGCACTAGCAGGGTTTCACATGGAAAATTGCAGAGGCTTCATGTTTCTGTGCCTGTTTCTTGTTGGTATGAGAGAAACAATAGCTTCTTTTTCACTCCCATCTTGTCTCTTATAAATTCTCCAGTAACAGTTCTATTTTGTGCTTTCTTATGTCTCACAAATGGAAGTCCATAGGGCTGGAAAAACGCAAGCAACAACCACGAAAATAGGAATAAATAATAAAGTGCAACACTGTTACAAGTCAACCATCTGGCCAAAAAGGCTTCTTCAATGTTTCTTCCGTTCTTGTCATTTTGGTGCTTCAAGTTATTTGCTGGGGCTAGGATGAGGGAATCGCTGGCAGCTGCACCAGCAATCTCTGTCAAGACCTGGTGAAAGAAGTCATAAGCCAGGAAGAGGGAGGTTTGTTTTCTCTGTCTATAATTTGTTTTCTGTTCATGTATTTCCTTTTGGCTTTGCAGGAGAAGATGTGAATGTGAGTGTTTAAAGTGAAATATTGTTTTCCAGTGTTCCGGACCTCCTCTAGGATCTTTACCAGTTCAGATTAATAACATTACCTTGTTTGTGAAATCTGTAAGGACACACACAAGTTGCTGCAGAGTTCAGTGGGAACATGACTGGTAAAAAACTTTGAAATCTACTAAAAAACCTGGTTCCAGGGGGTCAGGCTCCCGCCCATTTATTATGTATTGTGTTGCCAATCAGCTTTGCCTTAAAATAGTGCATTCTGGCAGAAAAAGACTTGCAAGTATTTTAAAATATTATCTGTGTTGATGGGTCAACAAAAGCAGCCAGGAGTCAGGCTCATCTTTTAAAAACCCGTAGACTCAGAAGTCCACCCCTCATCCTGAGATGGGATCAGCTTTATAGAGATCTTGTCTCAGTCTGCTTTTAAAGCCTCAGATGCTGGTGACTCCACGGCAACCATAACCCATACACATGCTTTATTGTCCCTAAAGGATTTTTCTTTCTTTTTTTTGTGATCTGAATTTTTCTTGCTATATTTTCAGGCCACGCTGTCCCAGCACAGAGAATTAGAACAGATTATTCTCTTCCTCTTTGCTACAGCCTCCTATGCATTTCAGGACTGTTGCCATTTCAGTCATTTCTTTCAGACTAAACACCAATTCTTTCAATTCTTTTCCTCAAAAATCATGGGTTTTAGACTCTTCTCATTTAAGATTTTTTTCTTCTGAAATTTTTTATGTCCCATACTAAATGTAGCTGTCCAGCTGAGGCCCTGCCAACACAAAACAACTGTAGTATGACTTTCTCTTACAAGCTCACCTTCAGCTTATGCTGTTTTTTTCTTGAGAGCGTGTCACAGGTGACTTTCATTTCATTCCTGGTCTACTATACCCCCTGGATCCCTTTTTTTGGTAGCATTTCTACCTAGTCTGTTGCTTTCCAGAATGAATCTGCAGATAAATGTAGATTTCTGCTCACATTTTAATTGAATTATATTCTATCATCTGGGCTTTTCCCCAGATCAGTTCTCTAATTTGTCCCCATGATTTTGAATTTAGCCTGCCTTCCAGTGGCTCTGCAGTCCCTGCCAACTCTGGGAAAGGACTGTCTTGAATTGTATGTTCTGCTTTTTTGCAGAGTTGATGCCTGAGGACCTTCCTGAGTCCGGGCAAAGCTATTCCTTGATATAACAGCATGGACTTCAGCTGAGGCCTGCTGTTCCTCATGTTGTCAGGCTCAGAGCTCACTGCATATAAATCAGGTTTTGTGAGAGGTCTTATGATGCTGCCGTCCAGCTTACCCAAGGAACTCCTCGCTTCCCTTACAAGGCTGGAGCGAGCCATCGCTGCTCTGGCTGCCTGAAGGAGGATCTGCTGCTGGCCCTGCTCCTGGTCCGCAGCTGAGGTGGACAAGCTATTTGGTGCAAAGTTAAAGGCTCAGCAGCAGTTTGCACACATTTATATACTGATTTTGCATGGTGGTGTATGCTGGTACTTGCTGCTTGAGGTTTTCATGACTTCTACCTGGCTTTAAAGAGATTTTCCTGCCCTTTTTGCTGTGTTGGGAATGCACACCAGTTCCTGGGGAGACCAGCTGAATGAAGTCCCAGGCTGGATTGTGAACCCCTTATCTCATTGACCTGTAGTTATGTACACACAGAGCAGCTCCACTAAAATTAAAGGCATTTTTTTTGTGACTAGTTCCACCTTGATTGGAGCAGGGTCTGACTCTTGCCAAATATATAAACAAACAAAAATGAAAGACGTTTCTCCTTCATTCTCCCCATATGTTTCAATTCTAGTTATTTTAGGGATCGCTTGTAAAAGCAACATCTGAAAAAAACAAATAGGCCAGATTTTATTTTCTGCAGGTTCTTTATAGCAGCCATCCCTTCCCACACTGCCTGGTTTCAAGGCACCGTTAATAACTGCATTGTTAATTGGCAGTGTTTCACATGAGAAGCCTCCTGGTAGCTGCATTGTTGGGGCAACACATCACAAATTTTGAATTCTTTCAAGGCTGCTCTTTTCAAAGCAGCTTGAATTCACGTTTCCAGCAGTACAGTAGAAATGGTGGGACAAACTTATAACATTTATCATCACCCTCCAAATGAGCCTTTCTCATTTGTCAAACTGATCTAGCTCCATCCACTTTCCTGAAAGAATTTGCTCATCTATAGGTCTCTTTCTTAGCCCATCAGAAAAAGTCCTAAAAGGCTTAAATACTAAAGCAGGATTAAGATGAAGTATTGATTCCTAAATCCCAAACTGTTATCATAAATCCTTGCTTAGCTGCTGCCTGAGCTCACCAGGTCCCTAAAGTCACCAGATCAGCCCTTTGCTTTTCTTTCCGCTGCTGAGCTCATTTGTGAAATTCATACATGATAGTAGCAGCAATGCAGCATTTCATGCAGTTTCTAATGCAGTGCCATGCTTGGACTGGAGTATCTGCTATAGGCAAAGAGGGGAAAGGCTGTCTCCACGACTTTAGTGGTGGAGTGCACACAACCTTCTGTGTTTGCCTTCTCCTTTGGGTGATGAAGAACATGGTGATGCAGAAACAGTGTGGGAGCCACAACCAGCAGCCACTGAGCCTTCTTCCAGGCAGTACTGGTGACCACAAGAAGGACTGATGGAGATTTCCCTAGTACTGCTGTGGCCAATTAATTTCATACATGGTCTTTCTCAATTTTCCTGCAGTTTCTGGGACAGATGATTTTCTTGTACAGCAAGCAGATAAAAAAATGCAATACCCTCTCTCTTTCACTGTTGGGGGAACATGGAATACAAGATAGTTTGCTGATGAAGTAATGGTGAAAAGGAGACAGTGGTATCAATGTCAGTATAATATTTTCCTCACTAGAAGCTGTGTGAGCTGTGCGCATATTTGTGTGTAGTATCCTCCCATCTCATCTTCTGTGATTCTTGCTTTTCTGCAGGGTAGCAGTTATATTTTTCAGGATGGTCACCACTGACTGGACCCATCCTAGCATGACTAACTCTGCACTGGGCTGCAAAGCCTGTTGTGTGCATTGCTCCATCTCTGTGGAGTTCTCTCTGAGCTGCTTTCTTCCTTTGAAAACATTTTGTAATCTTCTGCAGTATAGCCTAGCCTCTCCTTGAAGCTATATTTAGAGCCATTATTTCATCATGTTCTACACTATTTCTCTGTGCCCTCCATTCAACTTGGCTTGAAGGGAACTAGCACAAGGTACTTGTCTCTACCAATACTTTTCAACCACTTTGCCCTTCTGTGCACCCTGAATTGAGGCCAGAAGCCCTATTAAGTTGTTACAGCTCTAACCTGGCTAGCTTTTTACAAATCCACATCATATACTGGCAGAATGGACTATACAAGTACTGATACAGAAAATAAAAAGGTAATTTAAGGCATGAGATCACTTAAGAAGAGCTAAATATAGCACACTAATCTATTTGTTGAGGAAAAATCTTTGCAGCAAATCTGGTGTTTGTTCCCCTACAACCCATCTTGAGGATTCACGATTTGGCAGCAGATCATGAGCTATGTGGGAATTGTGTTTTTGTCTTTCTCTAAGCATCATGCACTGATTTCTTGATGAAATGTTTATAATCATTCTGAGGATGTGAGGAAGTGTTTTCCTCACATTCCCTCACATTTTGGGTGGGAAAAAAAGCCGCAAATAGTTTTCATAGTTCAGTGTTTCTGTTACCTGTTTGCACAGGTGTTCCGTAACAGATTTGTGCTGCTTTAACACTTACCTTTTTCCAGCTGTAACATAGAGCAGTGCCTCAGGAGTTTTTTAGGCCTTTCATCTTTTATTGTGATGGGAACTGGCTCTATTATCAGTGTGGAAGCCTCACCCTGGCCTCTGTGGCCCTCTGCTTTAGTCAGTTGGCTTGGCAGCATCCCTCACAAGATTTGTATGTCATTTTGGGTGTGGGTTTTGTGTGGTGATGTCCGCTAGCTAGGTGTTAGCTCTACACGTTCTACATTTTTTTCTCCACTTATTTTTATGAATTACAAGCAATTCAACTTCGACTGACTCACTGTTTGCAAAGGACAAACCCTTTGGTAAATGTTCAGTTTGTAAGCTTATGTCTAAGTTTTCCATAACTATTACCAGTAATAAGTTCTTTCTATAACATGTCCTAACTATTAATAAATTACTTGTTCAAGGGGCTTGATTAGCGATTCCTCCAGTGAATCATGATATTGATCTTTGAGTTCAAGGGTTAATTTAATTTTCTTATAAACAAATGAGCCGACTAAAATATTTGTGGCTGATGCCAGGTGAAGCTATAGGGGAGGAAATGAATACTGGAGTTGTCTGGGAAATGAGAGGGGTTGTACTGTCATGCTTCACTGCTCAGGAACATACCTGAGAACTATCAGGGAGTGAAATGTCATGAATACAGATGTAAATGTCTATTCTCATGTAGAAGCTGTATAATTTACAGAAGAGGAAAGCTGATGCAACTATCTGTCTGTGTTTCTACACTCATTCATACCCGCCTGACTTCAAAGAAACTACAAAAAACTGTTGGACACATGCAGCCAAAGAGAGCATAATTCTGCAAGGAATGGATATGGTATTTTGCTGACAGGGCTATAACCAGGAGATGATTAGGTTTTACTGTGCTTGATCTTTAATACTAGTGAATCCAAATGCACTGAGACTCTAGGATCAGTGCTTATTTAGTAGCCTTCTTGAGACTGCCTGGATTCCTCCGTGTTTCTGGAATTGTTGCTAGCATGTCTGTGCCAGAGTACTTTGAAAGACCAGTGGAGGTGTTGCTTGGGTTCTGGCCAAATGCCCTGAGGACAACAGGATGCCCCACTCTAACTGTCCTATTTAGTCACTAAACTTGCTGTTAAAGGAATATTAAAGCTCTAGGATCAAAAATACTCAAAAGGTGATTGACAAACCTGAAGTTTCTTGTACAACTTTGCATGCACATTTTAAGTTAGTCTTGGGTAAAAAAAATAAAACAAATTCCAGGTTATATACAGTCTTCTAGTTGGTGTCACATCAGGTTTTAACACTGCTATGACAGTATGCACATGTGCACATGGAAACTCATTAAGTCATGGACAGAGAATAACAAGCTACCTGAGCCAGATAAAAAAGGGATCTACCCAAGGGGTTTTGCCAGGATATCTCACAGTTACTACTGACAAAGGTAAGACTTTTCTTGAAGCTTGAAGCTTCTGGTTTTAAGTATATATTCTACATGCTGTGTCCTTTAATAACAGTCATTCTTAATTTTTTTGCCTCATCCCCTCTTAATTTTCAACACCTTTCCTATTCTGCTCCCAATGCATTGAACCTGCTGTTCCCATCACTCCATTTTTCAGTATCTTTGTTGCAGCATCAGCCTGTCCTCTGTGTCAGGACCTGTGCCAGTACCATCCCCCATGCTACCTCCTGGTCCTGCCCTGTTGTCACCTCCTTCCAGAAGATTGCTGTTTTCTTACCCTTCACTTAGTTTTGGCAAAGTCAGAAGGAATTAAAGGTAAGCACATAGAGGATCTGGCAATTTAGGCAGCATAACTTCTGCCAGCTGTTACATGTAGTTTTGCAGATGCTCTGCTCCTTGGACCCCTTTTGCACCAGCTGCATTACTTTTAGGAAATACTTCCTCCTCACACATGCCCCCACCATGTGATGGCTCATCTCAGAAAACTTCTCTTGGGAACTCTTAGGATACAACTTCCCTGTGACGTGGAGTGAAAACATTTTATTGCTGTGGCGTTGGAAATGTGTATATAGATGGATATGCTGAACTGAAAAGAAAATGGCTCTCTGTAACTACATTAGCTTGAGCATGTGACATGGCAAAGATGATATGTTCAGAAGTGTTTGCGGAGGCAAAGATAGCTTTGGAAGTCATCCTTTCATAGAGCAGATGATACAAAATAATTCAACTTGGACAGCATGGTATGACTACTGAAAACCAGCAAACGTGCCACCAAAAGCAGTGCGAATAACTTGCAAATAATTCATGGTATCAAAGGTATTGGTGAAAACGAATGGTTATTTAAACAAAAAATCTCTAAAATCATCTTCTTTCATGATTAGGGGAAAATATTTTTGGCTAAAGGCTATGGAGCACATAGAAGCAGGTGGCTTATACAGAGGTACCAGTATTAACTTATTCTCAGCTTTCTGTCTTAGATTTTAATGGAGAAACACCCAACTGGCGATCATGGCTTCACCAGTTCACACCAATTAATGCTGAGAAAGAAATCACAGATTCAAGGAAAACTGTATTCTCCTTTTTGTGATCTCTGCTGGCACAAATAATTAGGTAAATGTGCTCAGGGATAAGGCAGGTCACATTAAGAAGACTCGGTTCAGTCCCTGTAGACAAGGGGCATCTGATATCTCTTTTTATGCAACAAAGGCCACAGTCCAGGTTGGAGCCACAGATGATCTGAGGAAGCACTGGTTAGTCCCCAAACACCTGAGGTCTCTGAGCATTCCATATACCTAAGATTGTACAAAGCTACTGTGCTACAAGCACTGATAAGATCCTACAGCCAATGAGCTACTATGGACTTCAGAAATGCTTAACCAAAAATCCTACAAAGAACAACTAGGCAAGCACTGTGGGAGAGCAAGGGTCTTCTTGTAGCTAGGGTAGATCTGTGTGTGGTATGTAGGAAACCTGGTTTAGATCCATGTTCTGTCTAATTGGGTGCTTTCTACACAGGTTTCCCCCTCCTATACCTTAGGTATAGTCTAACTTTCCAGGTATTTGCAATAAATGCCTTCCAAACACTTCTATTGTTTTTGTCGCACCAAGTGTAGATACTTACCAGAGCAGGAACCCACAGGGGCATTTAAGTTCCGCCTCTTCCTTCTGAAATTAAACCTTCAATAGCTTCAGAGGTTTCTCAGGATCAGTTCCACGAGTGCCTAATTCTCCCCAGGGCTGACTGACCTGGAGACGAGAATACCCTGGGTTCAGTGCCCCTAGATGTTCATCTCAGTGTCGCAAGCTTTAAGTACCTTTAGGGTTTAGCCCTTAATCTGTCTTGTCTATTCATTCCCCACAGACATAATGAAGTTCCTACTTCAAAGCCACAGGGTGTTCTGAGGAACAATGCGTTCTTCAGTGCTCGTGAAGAACTCAGTTACTGTAATAATGGAGATAAAAGCGGATAGAGGGGCAGGTATTGTATAGTCATCTACCCCAATAGCACAGGGCACTGCGTACATGTTAAAAAGCACTTTAATTTATTTGAGGGCAAAAGAGGTTGAAACCATACCTATTGAAAGTTCTAGCACACTTTCCTAACAGAGAGAGCTATTGCAAAGAATCCAGTTTCATATTTGATTAGGTTAGCTTAACATAGTTTCTGGAAATCAGAGAAAAATATATACAGAGTAGCTACAATAAAAGATACTTAGGAAGCTCTTAGAAGAAAGTTAGACTGACAAAACCAGCAGCAGGATACTTGAAATCTCAAAAGTGGACTGTGAGGCATTACATTTGTCATGACTGCAAACTTCAGTTAGGAATTTGAAAAGCTTAAAATAATGCTAAGAAAAGAATTATTGGGTTTTGCTGATTTTAATGAATGAAAAAGTGTCAACAGTGGGGTTTTTGCATGGATTAGGCTCAGTAACAATATAATTCCTTCTGAGTCAATCCCTTTTCCTTTGAACAGTGATATAGGATTCAAAAATTTAAGCTGCAGACTAAGAATATCTTTAGATAAAGGTAAACATGATGTAACTTGTGCCTCACAGAGCTGAATCTACAAAATGAAGATCCAACATTTCTTGGTGTTGGAGCAACAGGCAGCCAAGCAAGAATAATTAACCAGGTCTTATGTGTTATGATATCAGTGGTTGAGCCTGAAAAAATTCTAAAAAAATCTCTGGAAGTTAGTATGGCACTGGTTTTGTTCTTCACCTCTTGTGGGGCACTTTACAGGGCCTTGATGAAATATAGAGCAGCAATCTGCCCCACAGACTGACTGACCTGGGCCCAGGTGTGACACTTTAATGCCCCCCAACTATAAATATTTCCTCAAAGACAGGTGTGATCAGGAGACTTGCCTACTGGAAAAGGTGCCTTCTGTTTGCATATCTCCATGCCAGTGGGTGGAGAACTGAGGGGCCAAATTGTAAGTCTTATATCTACAGTGGGAGTAAGATTCCAACAAGTTAACTCAGCACTTCTTCCACCTGATACTTTCTGATTTACTTCAGGCTATCAAGGAAGACTGCACAAAGTAGCAGCTGGGTCTCAGGGGTCTCACCTGGTGTCTTGATCACTGACAAGGCAAAGAATAAGACACATCTTTAGTCACCTAGACAGAAATACATCTTAACATGAAGTCAAATTGTTAAAGTACTTAAATGTTCTAAAGCCTTATGAAACAATCAAATTTAGGGATGTAAAAAAGCATAAGTAGTTTTGTAATTTCCATGCAGAACACAATCAGGAAAAGGCAAAAAAAGAGCAGAGCTGAGTAAGTCACATGTACCTCACTGTGATAAACTGTGATAAACCATGTCTTGTTGGCTTTCATTGAACAATGCTCATCTCCATCACACTACTGCAGAAGGATGAGGGTGAGTGTAAATAAGGATAATTTAGGTACCTCACAGCTTCACTGCAGCATTTTTAGGAGTCCATAAACCTTATCATTCTGTCCTGCTGTGGGTGGAGGAGACATTTTTAAGGGTAAATGTTTGCTTGCCAAATGCATAACAGGCCACAGAAATACAAAGTGACAGTGAAAAACTATCTTGTAAAAATATCATTCATTGCTCCTTAGCTTATTTGACTACTGTAAATTGTTGCTGAGCAATAACCTCTGAAATTATTGCCTAGTGAACAAAGTGGGTGTCCTATGGATACTTTAGAAAGCTCATCCTCTGGCTGACAGTGACACACAGAGGCACAGTCAGGCAGCAAAACCAGAATGGGAGGAGCACGTGCATTTTAAGGTCAGTAGCACTTAATGAGCCACAAATCTAGTCTGATTTCCACATTCTCCTTCTTGCGTCTTATGTGATATAACGTGATGATTTCAAGCATTTTTCTTTGCCTTCGAATAATACTTCCCCTGGAAGGAAAAAAGAGGAACATCTCTGACAATCTGAAATTCACTGGAAATTTTGTTATCGGAGTACCCCGGCTTTGTCACCATGTGCAGCTGGCCATTTCCTTACCTGCTGAAATTGCAAGAGCCACCCTTGTGTACACAGCTGAGAGTGTGCACAGGCCAGTATTGGTTTGAGCAATACTTGATGAAGTATGGTCTGCTGCCCTCCAGGAACTGCTGGAATTGCTTTGATTAATATCTGTTTCACACAAGATATCTTCTGGGCACGCTGCCTCAGTGGCATAATCCCTTCCCTACAGCAAGTTACCTGAATGTACAGCTTAACACTTCAAACAGATCATTGACTGTAAGTTATAGCTATGGCATATGCCAGGGATATAGATGAACAAATGGAAAGTTTCACAGATTATTCAGTTGAAGGGGTTACATTTTTGCAAGGTCCCTCACATTTGGCTCACCATATTGATGTCTCACAGCTCACTAGGCAGAGACAATAATATGGTCTTGCTGGCAAATCAGTCACATAAGCAACACCAAATTACTTGTTTCACTGAGGGCAAGTCACTTTACAGCACCTGGACAAAGCATACTGTTACATTTGATTCCTTGAACAGAAATTCTTAAGGGTTCTTCTATTTCATGTTCAGCATTTCGTTTTCTGGGTTTTGGCGAATAATTTTGTAGGATGACTCTAAACTAGTTGATGGTGTCAGGCTGAAGAACTTGAGTATTTTTAAAGAGAAAACCTCCAGAAGATGTTGAAACTGGCAGTGCAGATAAGCACTTTATGTGGGAGACTGAGCAAATTTGTTTTGCAGACTCCTACTGGCATGAAACATGGCAACATGGCACAGGTGAGTAAGAAAGAGGCACAGGTGAATCGAGCACTAGGGACAATTTGCATTAAATATGTGCGAGTGGTGCTATCCTTCTAGTCCTTCATCACAGGCATTTTTCAGAACCCAGTGTGAGGCTATAGAGTCTCAGCCCATGCACCATGCATAGGGTCCAAATTGTCTTTGTAGCTTGGGTTGTTCTCATTTGAAGGGAGGAAGGTGGGCACATCCCTGCAAATGGCAATCTGTATCAGCAGGGACCTAGAAAATACCATTAGAGCATTGCCAGCCGCAAGCTAGGGAACCAGGGCAGGTGAGATAACCAGCAAATTATTTTAGCCAGTGCTGATTTATTTAAGTAGGTGCTGATTCTTGTCTGGTTTTTTGCATAGCCACACATAAGTACATTTCTGCTCCCTTTGGCTGCCTTCTCATTCTTAAGGCTCCCAGAGACAGTTTTAAGAAAGACATGGCTTGTAGAGGGAGGTAATACTTGTACTTAAACAATTATTACAGTCAGTAAATACAGACAAGCATCCACTCAAGGACTCCGTCAGGCCTGAAACAGAAGCAGTGACTTTCACCCCAAGCACAGTTTGGAAACTGTTATTCTGACTTGACATGAATTATGTTAATTTTCTGAGTGCTTGGGCAGGCATTACGATTGGCTGTGAAGTGGCAAGCGAAGGTGAGACTGTTGTCTTTATTCATCTCCTTAGCACAGAAGCAGAGAAAACTCATGGTAAAAGCAACCGATAACCACAAATAGTTTTACAACATACCACCTGCAGAGTGATGTTAGCAAAAGAAGCTCCAGTCTCTGGCTGCTTGTTCCTCCTTCTGCCCCACTCAGCTTGCCCCACTTTTACAGTTTTGCTGGTCTATTTTATTAGGAAGTAAAGTGGATCACCAAAACAGAGGTTTGGGGATTCTTTTTTCAGCCAAGTGCAAAATAAAAAGAGAACCCAGTCCATAAAATATGACACAATAAATGTCATGATTGTTCTGAACTAGAAATTATGAAGGGGAACAAGACATCAGGTAGAAAAATGTGCTGGCAGGGCTGAGTACAACCTAGGTCCATTTTTTAAATGTGCAAGGGATAGAAGAAATCCTAATGCTAATGTTTGTCAGAAAAAGCCAGTAGTGAATAATGCCAAAAAAAAAAAAAAAAGAGGAAACACTTCAGTAATTAATCTTGCTCTGGTCCTGGAAAGAAGCAGTTGTATACCGTTCTAGATGATAAGGTAGTTTCATTACTGAGGGTGATAGCAGACAATATCTATTAAAATAGCATTAAAATGGTTAGGTGTGTATATTCTTTTGTTTCCACTATTCCAAACAGCAGGTTATTCCAGATCCTCACTGGTCTTGTGATCATAAACATTAATTTGAAGACTATAGTTCTTTTTGGTGAATTTATGCCTATGAGTTCTTGTGCGAATATTGCCATTTATCTTGTTTTTTTCCCCAAACTGTATTTGTAAAAATATAACATGTTCCCTCAGCCCTTGTTTAACTGTGTTAAAAAAATTAATCCCTTCTAGTTTCTGATCTACGAAAGGGTCTCCATTCTCTAGATCAGCTTCGTAATCCTTTCCAGTCATGATGAAAATTCAGTTTTCATCCCAGATAACAGCAGTGCCTTGTACACTGGCACACACATTTCAACTGATACTGAAATTTTCTACTTTTCACATGCTCTAGAATACCCTTTGCTTTCTATGCCACCAAAACATATTAATGAATTAGTAAAATATGACTGTGTAATATTCTGAAGTCCCTCCTCTTCCAATCAATGTACTTCTAGTTTCCAGCAAATTTTTGTGTGCTTCACCTTTTCATGCCCAACTCTGTATTTTTCTGCTAGTAAATTTTCTTCCTGTCCTCAAGGTACTACTTCACATATTTATCCTCCTATATTGTATACATTGTATACATACATTTTATATATGACAAATCATTCAGGACATTGATAAAAAAACCCTAAAATAGCTCCTTCAAGAATTTCACCTTTAGTCCTCCTTAATCTTGCATTTCTGTTTGATGCCCAGTCCATAAAGTCTCCACTTCAGTTAGTTCTTGATCATTTTCTAATCTATGATCTGATCTCCATCTTTTCCAGATTAGAGGATGGCTTTGTGATACTGTATCATCTTGATTTTGGATAACATTACCAGGCTAGCAGATTTTGATGCAAAGGAGATTACAACAGCCTTCTCCCTTCCAATATTTCCTTTGAACTGTTGACTGAAATAAAAGTGAGATCTAGCTGAAATTTTCCTATTTCAACATGTTTTATTTAAGTTACTGTGAAGCTGTAACTTGTGATCTTTTAGCCCATGAGGGTAAATCAGTCAGGATTCCTCCAGAAAAGCATTGGATCAGGAAATTTTGGAGAAATACAAACTAACAAAGTGTGATTTGATAAGAAATGTATTGTTTATGTATGATTGTGGGCACAAATCTACCCTCTCCCCAAAGTACCTATGTCCATATTGGTGTAATTAAACACAAGATGGCACAGTGTGATACTAGGGAAAAAAGTTATTACAGACCAAACCATTTTCTGAAAAGGAAACAACACCAACTCTCCTCCTCACAGTAGTCACAGGCATGTGTAGTACGCTTTAATTTACAAAATTAGATGTTCAGTGACAGAAGATTACTTGAGGAATACTTTATCAATCAACTACTCTTTGTAGTCAACCAGCCTCAACTGGATTGCACAACTTTTAAAACACCTATCTGAAAGCCTGTAAATGAAGAGAACCAGTACGGGCTGGCTTTGATGCCTTTTTAAAAATAATATGTCACATGAACTCTGCGGTTCACACACTTTCAGGCCATGATTAAATATATCCTTTTTTAAGCATTTGCCTTGGGCAGGCCAAGGCCAGAATAAAGCCCCTGCCCAGCAGTGGGAGGTGTGGAGAACCCGCCGCCCTCCGCAGGGACCTTCAGGCTTCATGGGACGCAGCGAGGGAGCATCGCTCCTTTTAGTTATAAGAACGTAGTGCAGAGCATCATCGTCACTCGGCCAGGCACCTCACGTCTCCGAAACGGTGTCATGTCAAGCCCTGCCCCTGAAATCGGCCTGCCTGGAGCAGGGCATCGCTTTCAAGCCAGAGGTTTCCCACAGATCCCCCTTCTCTCCCTGCTGGAGCCAGAGGGTGAAGGTGCACACCTCGGGGGGGACACGGCAAAGCTTTAAGCTGTTGCGCAGCTCAGTTTGCCAAGGCTGAGGCTGAGAGGAGCCGTCTGGGCTGGTGTTGGTGAGGGAGCTGCCTGGGCTGCCCCAACACAGCTGCTGGGAGCTGGGAGCGGAGCTCATCCTGCGGGAGAGGGGCCGGTGGGTCAGGGTGACCCGGTGAGCAGGGGGCTGGAGGGACGCTGGCCTCGCACAGAGCAACACTTGGGACAGGCTCCTTCTACTCGGTTTTGTTCCTATTCCTTCAGCACCGATGCAGGGCTAGCTGGGGTCTGTCTCCAAGCAGCTCTCTGCATCGCTTTGTTCCACATCTGCTGCGCAGAAATTATGATGTGGGTAGGCTCTACTCTCACAACAAATACCACGTCCCTTGTGCTTCTATGAAATTGTTCTCTCTTTAAGCCTAGAATCTTCAATTACAGATCGGCATAGTCTTTAAAGTCCCTTTTATTAGGCAATAAAATAAAAAATTTATTAGGAAACTGCATACACAGATCTATTCAAGTGACCGAAGCACACAGTACATTTCACAAGGAAAACACAGAACACAGTGACCTGAAAAGCTTTGTGTTAGTAGCCAGTAGATCCTCATGGCAAAACATCAGACAGAGTGGGTGTTGTTTCTTTCCTCCATATTGTTAATAGTTTATTACCTATTGCAGTTCTTCTCCAAAGCAATATTGGAAAGACAAAATGATGACTCTCAACAATTTTAAAGTGTCATCCAAATGCTATTTTTGTTAGAATGGTTTCAATTCATCCTTTTCTGTCATTTTTTTCTTATTTCAAGTTGTATTCAAGTCATGCTCATGTGAACAGTGTTTGTTCCAAGGCTAGGGAAAGCGATGAGCACTAACCTGTGCATAACTGCACAATCCTTCAAAGGCACTGCCCTCCCTTGCCACCCTGTCCCCCCCCCCAAAGTAAGCCAAGGGGAGGAAAGCAGCAACGTGCTGCCAAATGTACCCACTTGTTAAGCCATGATACTTCAGGGACAGAACTGAAATCAGCTGTCACCCCTTCTCCCATCCAATCAAGGCTGGCAGGAAAAAGGTTTGCTGGGTCTCATTGCTAATTTTTTGGTGGATGGTAGAGCGTGTGATAAGAGGGTTTCTTGTCCTCTTCATCTCTTGTACAGCTGTGTTGTCTACATAACATTTTAACCCTGAAGAATTAATCTGCTGCTTTGCAGAGGATGTTCAGGAAGTTGGCAAAGAGTAAATGTCAAATGAATTCATCCTACCTACTTACTGAAGCAAGGTCAGAGAAGGATGAGAAAGTGATTAATTTATATGGTCTCAGAAAACTGAGCTGCCACTATAATTCATTGGTTTAATGTGTTATTTTTAATTATACGACTATAAGCACCTATACTATGAAAGTAAAGCTGGTTGTAAATGCAAAGTCAAGGCACCCAAGGAGTCGAGTACCTTGGTCTATTACAAGCAGAGTGCAATGCCTGCATTTTGACAGAAGCCCATCTGTTTGCACAGGGAGATAAGACCCATTCCTGGTCTCTTTTCCCATTGCCTTTCCAACCACATGATCTATGAAAAGCACATCTTTTTGAAAACTATCTTTTCATTTGAGCCCTGCTATCCTTTACATGTACATTACTTACATACTGCTATTACATTTTACTTATGTCTGGGTAAATCCATAACTATACTGCATTGTAAATTAGTTCTCCAGGGCTGGCTGATGGATTCCCAGGGGGAATTTGTGTTTCGCTTCATACACAAGGCATGGCACTGCCACGCAGGCCTTTTGCAACATCTTTCAAGCCTTCCTCCTGTGCCTGACTTACTTACCAATTTGTGACCCCATCACACTCCTTTTGGTGTCACACCGTAATGAGCCGGCGGGGCTCAGGAAGGCCCTGCCTTTCGAGATGACACAACTCAGGCTGCGTCCAGAGAGGTCTTGCTCCGTGAGACATTGCACACAGCTTCCATCCTCACGTTTCCCCTTCTGGCAAAACATAGTTTCCAGAGATGTATGCAGCACCCTCATCTGTTACAAGGTAGGACTGGAGAATGCACTGTATATCTGGTTTTCACCTCAAAAGTGGATGAACAGACAATGGCTGCCTAATTTTTGGAGACAACAGCAGCTTTTTTTTTTTTTTTTTTTTTCCCAGTAAAACCTTAATGTCAGTCTTGACTCATCAGCTCCTGGCTACTGACATGTACTTTTGCCTTTTCACTACATTTCCTGTAGCTAATCAGATTTGCCCACCTAATGACCTTTAGGGGATCTAAACCTAATTTCTAAGTGACTGCTCAGTAGATGCTACTGCACAGGTAGCATCTGTATCTCTAACAGAGGATTCATGGGGAATTCACTTCAGGAGGCATACCTAACCTCTGAATTTTATGTTTATATTTGAAAGTTTTTAAGTATTTTAAAACTTTAAAATAATTGAAACAACCTTGTAAAGATTTGGAAGGAGAAACAGTTGTTTGCTTCGTTAGGGTTTTTTCATTTCTAGATCAGTTTCAGTTAGAATAGATAAGTAACACAATTTCATTTTCATTAAAGAAAAGAAAAACTCCAACAAAGAAGAAAATATTCGTTTGTCATTTACCTTGGTAATATTTTTCAGCATCTCTTGAAGATGCTTGAAAAATCTTTGAGATTACCCAACACTAGTTTAAGCACAACCATCCTGTTTCTGTTCACTCTGCACAGCAAAGGCCTTTGAAATCACTCTGTCCTTAGTTGATGCATGCATTCATTTTGATGTCTCATAAATTAGAAAATCAGTGAGTCACTTCTTCACAGATAAAGCGACTTCAGATACACCATTGTAATCTGAGATAACACAGGTCTATCATTTCTGATTGGGGAAATGGCAAAGTAAAGGATTGACATCACAGCTATACCAAATTTAAGATGTCTGTGCTTTAATGTAGTTTGGATATGTAGACTGCTGTACCTAAGAACTGAATAAGCTTTTTTGCTGACTTCTTCTATTACTGTCAGTGTCCAGGCCTTTTTATTTCATAACAACTTGGAGCTATTCTCTTTCCTCATGTTCATGCCTCAGCACTTGCTGGCTTCTGAACTCAGCAGAATCCAGGAATTTGGGCACCTCCCAAGAGAGATTATCGTTAGAGATTCAAGAAGGAGTCCTCTATATGAAAAAGGATAAGATGACCCGCCCTCCAAAATTCATTGTATGTAAGTACCAAGTCATACACATAGGAAAACAGGAACACATATCGATATATTCAAACGTTGAAAGCAGAAACCACGCAGGAAATAGATAATCATGTTATTGTACTAGATATCTGCTCAGCAGCTGTCAGAACCATGATAGACTGGGAGAGGTTAGCTGGAAATGACTAGACAAGAGAGCAGATAGCAGCATTATGCTACTGTCTAAACAGTGACCATACAAAAAAATGCATTTCAGTGTGAGAGGTCAGATAAAATGTCTGGAGACTAAGCACACAATTTATACCTTCAAGTTTTAGAAGACTTGGTTTTCGAAGGCAGAAATTTGGGAAAAGGCTGTATGCAGTGTTAGTGAAACTGTCACTAGATGAGATTGCAATCAGACCGAAAGGTCACACAGCCTGACTCATCTCAAAACAAACATTTGATAGCTGACACGCATAATATAAATGTATGTACTTTATTATTGGTGTAATTTTCTAAATTACTCAGGAGTCTGCAAAAGCCAAAGTGTGTGTGTGGGGGGGAACCTTTTGTAAGTACACTTTTTATTTTTTAAACTTGTTAAACAAGCAAGAGAAATAAAATAAACCACCTTGTTCTAATCTCCCTAAGCAAATCAATACATTCACATTGGAAAACAAACTGAAAACTACTTCCAACTAATCACTTAAGAAACTCAAAGAACAAATTGAGTTTAAACTGTAAAATTATTTTTCCAGTATTGCTTTAATTTGGAAGGCAAAAAATAAATAACACAAATGATAACAAGAGTATACGTTTGGAAATGTCCCTTAAAATGTCAGACCAAACTGAGGACATGCAGAAACTCCATGAACACCTCCATTCTCTTATTGTACAGACAAGCTGTACATCTCATCTATAATCTATGATTTGTTTTCAGTAAATAAGGTTTGAAAAAGTAAATTTGTCTTTTTTTCCTTTCCAACAGGTGTAGAAAAGCTACTCAAGCTGAAGAAGATCATATAGCCAATGTCCACATGCTTGAGTGAATTCAGAGGAGGGCCATGAAACCAATGCAAGGATTGAAGAATATGATATTTTTTGGCTTCTGGAAAAGAAGGTTGAGAAATGGTTTGGATCCTACTCTATAAGTATTTTCCCATGGATTGTGTAGGATTTTTCAACATAACTGAGGCATCACAAAATGCTGTTGGTAGATGTCAAAGACAGGAAGTTCTGCCTAGAAATACAGAATAAGACCAGAATGGTGAAATTACCACCACTTAACCTTTAAAATAAGGTCAGATTTTTCTAGAAAACTCTTATTCTGGAAGAAGTTCCTTGTCTAATGTGTATCCACACAAGTGGGTGTGCAGGCTACCTGAGGTTAAATACTGCTTGTTAAACTCTCTGTTAAAAACATGTTTCTAAGCTTTGGTCATTGATATAACAACTTATACCAGTTGTTAGGTTTGGGGGCTGGGAAAATTCTTTCCACAGATCTGAGATCTTGGGGTACTTTTATTTTCCTCTGTGCTTCATTTGTGATGAGCAAGGCACAGTTTATCTGTTTAGATGCCCCAGATTAGTAGTACAATACTCATTCATGTTGTCAGCCAGTAGCACACTGTTCTTCGTCCTAGCGACTGCAACTTTACTCTGTGTAAGTCTTTACAAAAGCATATTTGTACAAAACTTAATGGCTTACGATGATACAGGTCACACTAGAAGTTGCAGTAGTCCCTCATGAATGTAAACTGTGTGTAGTGAAACATTTCTATGTATTGTACTGAACAAGTATCAGGCAGATTTGAGTAAGAAGGTTAAAAAATGGCTTATGGTGTATTTTTAAGGGGCAGCATGACATTTATAGTCAATGGAAGCCAGAACAAATATTTTTAAATACAATGTACATTAAGAGAAAATATAAAAATAAATGAGGGTGTACTGACCCCACCACATGTTGCTATTTCCATGGTATAAGCTACTTTGAAAAAGAATGGGAAGATTTACAAAACCAGCAATATTCATACACCAGAGGCATCTTAAAATAAGTAGGCATAGTAAATTAATAACCACTGCTCAGCCTGAAAGTACAGTATTTGTCATTGTGCCCTAGTTCCAGTAAACCACATTTAGGCATCAACTACTCCTAACACATTGTTACTCCCCCAAAACATGTTTGCTATCCTGTCTAATCATTAGCCAAGAGTCCTTGCTCTCCCATCAAATATTTTATAAAATATCATAGCATGAGCTAGAAATAATAGGGCAGCTGAGAAAGTTTTTAAACCTTTTATTACTCAGAGGGATGTGATTAATTTAAAGCATGTACTTTTAAAACAGGCAAAGCATTTGTGTATGGCCAAAAAAAGCATTGTACTTGTAAAGTTTTGTATTAACATAGAAAAAAATCTTTGTCTAGAGTCATCTAAACATTGAATTGGCTGAGCCTATCTGGCAGGAATAGCACATCATGTAGCAAACGCTGAAGACGTGAGAGGCAGCATAGCATTAGCATGAATGGGGGATGGTGCTGCGACTGAATCCACTGAAAGAACACCCTGAGGGTGAACCTGTACTTGACATAATTCCTATCGGAAAAAAAAGGTCCGTAACAGGAAAGTTTATGCCTCTGTCATGATCCTATTCAGGCACAGCAAAACCTATGGATGGCACCTAGCTAATGGATTAACTCTCTGCTCATTCTTTCCTCTTCAGAGAGCAGTTCATCTGACCAGCCCTAAGGTGTCTACTGTCGGAACACCCAATGGGCAAACTTTCTGGGTAAACTGAATTACCTCCAAGTTACACTGACTGTTTGACTCTATCACCTCCATCATCTAGTGGGGGAGCTTAGCCACCTCGTTTATCTGTAGCTACCTGCTTGCATACACCCACATCTTCGTATTCTGATAGCAACATGAACCACACCCAAGGAGTGCAGTTAGAGGAGAACTGGTCTTATAACCTTGAAAGGCACCAGAAGAGGTTTGGATAAAACGGATGGTACAGAAGCTGTCTAGAGCTGTTATGTTTCTGAAGTGTAGAAGAGGATGCACAGGGTGTGGGTTAGGCAGGACACAGAAGAATTAACAAGCTGATGTGTTAAACTGTCAGCCTCCAAAAATTCAAAGAACAAAAAAAGCGGTTACCACTATCCAGAAGCTGTTTGCAATGGATTCAACCTGGGATAAGACTATTCATCAAGAGGAAGAGAAACTAAATTCTGCCTTAAATCAGCAGTTTGGGCCAGGATGTATGTAGAGCTGATAGTATCAGGCTGGTTTGTGAGCTGCTCAGCTCCTTTAATAACAGGACTGACAAATAATGCCTATTTTGATACTGTAGCAGTGATGCTATGGGGACATTTGGATTAACAAACCACTTAGCTTTCCACAGTCTCAGCCTTTGATAATTCCATGATTTTTGGCTCCTTCTGCATGACCTTCACCACCTTGACTCCAGGGTGAGGATTACACCACCGTTTGGGTTATCCTCATTACAGTAATTTAGAAATCCTCTCAGTTGCACAGGGACAGCAGCTGCTCCCTTCAGTTTTTCTCCCTCTGCTACGCTAGCCCAGATTATCCAGTACAGGGTCCAGTACAGCTTAACTGGACAACATAGCCCTGCATTTATAGGAATTTGCCTATTGACCATTGGTTCCACCCTGTGTTTGATTCTTGATACAGGACGATAAATTATTATTATATAAAATTACATAAAACATAAAATATATGTTAGGTCACTTGCCAGTCTCCTCCTCTGCTGTTTAGCTCCCACACTGAGAAAAGCTGTTAGTGATAATTCACGGTATGTTTTCCTGGTAATTGTTCAGTATTAACCACAAACACATGGCACCCTGCCCAGCATTTAAAATATTTTGCCGCTGAGCCATGGTCCTTCAAGGGATCTTTGCCCTGCTCTACAGACATATCAGATAGAAGGATGCCTAACTAATGGCCCACACATGGGACCAGCAGGACGACCTCTTTGGCTTGTGAGTGGCAGAAAGGATGCCTTATACGCCAGGCAGGCATCTCACCGGCTGGCGCGGTGAACCTCACCGGGCAGAGGTTGCACGTGGTCCTGATGGCTGCTTGGCTGTCCACCAGCAACACCAGTTTCCCACCCCTGGGGTGAGCTGAGCTGTCTACACCACTTCTTTCTATGCAACAGCTCTTAGTCCCTGAAGGTGGTTTACTGCCCTGCTTGTCTTGCATGAGAGGCACGGCTCTTGCAAGCTGCCCAACTGCAGAACACTTGAGTGCTTCCTGCGTTTCCCTTTCACCAGGTGCTCTCTGACTGAGCTTGAAGCAACACAGCTTTTTATAAGGTGTTTCATCCACTTTGAGCTGGACTATGAAAGAAGGTTTATAAATATAATAAATGATAATACATTATTATGATATGATATAATAATACATTATTATTATATGATATCACAATATGCTATTATTAATAATTTTAGTTTTACCAAGGCTGTAATCAAACAAACAGCCATACAAACTTACATTTTTCTTAGTCAGATGAATGGGTTTTTTTGCAGAGCTGCAACATAAGCGAATAGAGTGAGATGACTTTAAGGTAGCTTTAATGTACCCATATTTATAACTCACTTATTTTCCCATGTTTGGAAACTTCTTAGATGCTATACATATTTTTCTTATCTTTGTGTCTAAAATAGTGAGTAAGTTTTGAAACCATTAATACGCCTTATTCTGGGCATCCATTACTATTGTCTACATGTTGTTCTTTTGGTAATACGTATATGTTCAGCCATCAGCACCAACCTTAGGTAAAGCTATGTGTTCAGTGGCTCAAGTGCTAGCACTCTTTTGGATTACAATTTAGTGAGACTGCTAATAACTATTATTTAACAAAAAGCCTTCAGACTAAACCAGGATAACGTAACACAAAGTATTTTTGTGATTTGAAAGAAAAAAATGGTAATAAAAGCTGCTGAAAATCTTCCAATTTTATGATTATGAAACAGGCTGCTGTAGAAAGATATCGGTTATGGTGGAGGTATGCAAGTCACTCTGAAGAGCAGTAGATTATCTTTCTTACGTATTTTTCAGACTGGTGATCAAAACTATTCAGTGTAGGCTCAACCCACACCCATATTTCCATTCAAGTCAATGGATGTCAGCTCTCAAATTTTGAAAGTAGAATATAACTTAATGATAACAATATCTTTTGTTCAGCAACACTCTTAAACACACATTTATTTCTCATGTAAGTCAAATTCTTCCTTAAATGCTTGGCTGAATGGGAGCTTACACATCTGATTCTACAATACTCATTCTTCCAGGGTAGTACTTATAGAGTCAGACCAACTGAAATTGTGTCAGCTCACCCTTAGCTGAGTACAATTCAAGAACAGATGTAAGGGCTTGGTAAGATCTGCATCCTTGTTTGTAAGCTGCACATCTCCTGGGAAGCTGGCTGGGGTGATAGCTAAGGTGGGCAAACTCTTCGACTTCTCAGAGCACTTACAGCATCTCATGATAACTGAAGATCCACAGGTTTTTTTGTTTTTTTTTTCCCAGGTGGTCATTTACACAGTCCAGGGGTCACAAGTGGGTTCAGCACTACCATCTCCGCTGGTGTAGAAGGGCAGTTAGCATAAAGACCCATTTTGTTTTGCACTGGAACATAATATGCTTGTCCACAGAAAAGCTGCTTTAAGAGTTGGAGTAATGTAGATGGTAGATTGAACTGACAGCAAATATTCAAAGCAAATTGCTGCAGCAGGCACAGCCAAAATCAAGGTTACTGAGAAAAGGCTCTTCCCCTGGAACTGCTTTTGCTGCTTTTCTTCTGAGATAGCATCAGCCACTGTCAGAGACAGGATACGGGGCTGGATGTATCTTTGACCCAGCACAATTGTTCTTGTGTCCTCACAACATCCTTCCACTGCAGACAGAAATGGCCAGGTACTAACACACTTACAGTCGCCAAATAAATGAAAGCCCCTAGACCATCTGTTGCTGGAACAGTTTCTCCTGTTTCTACAGGACTGAAGCCAACATTTGCAGCTGCTTCATAGCTTTCAGTAAACTTGCTGTCGCTATTCCATCACCCATGTCAGGTTCTCTTCGGTTTCATATCTTAAAAGCTGAATTTGGAAAAGTCCAGGAACAATAATTCAAGCACTTCTCTAAACCTACAAGCATGGACCACATGTTAGGTTGAAGTCAAACTCATTCACTTCCTGACATTTGGGTTTTTTAGTTTTTATTGATACCTGTTACTAAAACATACAAAGATAACAGAAGAGATGATTAGTTCAAACCTCCTCTGTGCTAGGACTGTTCCCAGGCTTTCACTGCCACAGTGTCACATTCGCAGAAGGTCACACACATTCCCTCTTTCCTTTCCTTTTCCTTTACCATGTGAAGTTAGGACAGTGTTAATCCTGCAAGCTGCAGGGTAGAGCAGAGATGTGTGAGACAGCTTTGAACAAAACAGCTCATGTGCTGGAAACATTCTTGCTGCAGCAGCACTGAGCTGTGCACAGTCTGACTTAACTTTCTAGTTTTCAGTGCAAAGCCTGCCAGAATAGTCCTCAGCAGCCATAGAAAACACTTAACTGCTTCCTAAAAGTGTCAAACCATGTACAAGTATTTGAGACAAACATTACACACTCTTTGAAGACTCTGGTTTGCAGAATTTGATCATCAGAGCTAGAGCTGTGGGTACATCTCATCACAAAATTTCAACAGTCACACAGGAACTTGTTAAGATCTTGCATTAGACTTAAGATGTGTATTGGGTTTAGTTGCTGTTTGAGTTTGGATTAATAGAAGAAGTAAGAGAGAATATTGATTATCAAAATACAAAATATTCTAACTACAGGAATTTAGTTTTATTAAAATACTAATTCTATAAAAGAAGGGATTCACAAGATAAATCTAAAAATAATTTGGTTTGAGACATGATAATTATTGATCTGTGTCAGTAATCTGTCCATAAATGCAGTGTATACATATGTGTCAATTATTTTGCTGTGCAGCAATCTTGATAAAACGCAGCTCGGTGTATAGAAATTGCTTCAATTTAAATTAGTTTTACACAGGGATGTGCCACAGCATTATATTTATAATATTGTGATAAGCACAAAAATAATGAAGTTGACATTTCTGAACTTGGAGTCTAAGTCAGACACCTTTGTTTTTAGCAGCTTCAGTAAATGGTGAGATAGTCAGAATTATCAGTGTCTTTCAGTTTTTAATGACTTAAGTCTGCAGACTTTGGGGACAGGCATTTAAAAATGGCAGCCTTTGATCTTGTCAGCTAAACAGGACTACACTGTGATTTCTCAGGAAGGGACTTTGAAACAGAAAGGGGGGTTTTTTTCATTCTACCTATCCTTCTAAATGGAAGAGGAAATCAGTGGCTGAGAATATTCTTGCTTCATGTATGACTTTCCAGAAACAAAATGTAGCTTCATACTGGAGGTAATCTTGGGCATTAAAATCCCTCACATGGCAAGTATAAACGATAGACTGCTGTAAGCATTGGTACTGAAGAGTTGCAAGCCCCAATTTCTCTTATAACTTTGCTACAAATATAAAAAAATCTAGCATAAGAACTTCCAGATAAGAACTGTATTTTTGAGATATGCATAAAAGTTAAACTAAGGCCAGTTCTTATGCAAATACCTCAAAGATGATGATGCAAAAGTCCAACTCTAGGAAAAGTTGTGTTTGGTAGTATAATAACCTACCTTTTCTCTGTGATCACTTTTTCTCACTTAATTTCTTCCTGGCAATGTCTTCACCATCACTATGGCTGTCTCTCTTCTTGTTTCTTAATCATTACTCGGTCTTGTGTGGTTAGATTATTCTGTCAACTGTGTACTTCCCTCACCTCCCACTCCCTTGCTACCTAGTCACTGCCCTTTTTATTCCACTCCTGTCTTTCACACGGTTCTTTTCTGCTCTTCCCTTTTTTTCCAGAGAATGAACCTATTTTAGTTCATTTGCCACTTGGCTTTTTTTCTCGCTATTGTTTCCTCTATCTTCCTCCTGTCTTGGCTTATAATCTTTTTTAACTCATCACACATGTTTGCCCATTGGCTATGATTCTTCAAGCTATTTCAAGGGCACTTTTCCTGAAATATATGGCAGAAGGAAAGCGTTACCCCCAGAAGTGTGAGTAGAAGCACACTGCTCCACTAAGTGATCATCTGCTTTCAGGGCAAAGCAAATGACTGAACCGTGCAGACACGCAGAAATATTTCATTGTACAGTCGAAGCAATCACAAAGCAAACAAACCAAAACAAACAAAAAGAAGAGAATGTAACTGAATGATTAAAAAATGTTATCTCCTAGTCAGGAAAGAAGACAAATACCTAACTTAAATGAGAAACAACTATATTTAGACCCAGTACTTTCCTGTAAGAGGAAACAAGAGTATAATATAACTGCCCAGACCTCAGTGAGATAGTTTAGAGTCCATGACTCTCACAGATCCTCTCTCTCCCCCGCAAACGCTCAAGCTCCTTTCATCCAGGAATTCTTCTCCCTCCCTTTCCAGTTGCTTCCTATCTTCCTAGACTTGGTCCAGCTGCTGCAGCCACTGTCTGCTCCATCTGCCACCACACACCTGTGGCCCTTTTGCAGATCCAGTGTTCAGAGCAGCAGCAGCACCTTGAAGAGACCTATTGGCATACGAGAGGGGTGGCTGAGTTGTGCTCACGTTCTTCGGAGTAAGGGTGCAGGTTACAAAAGTGCTGGTCAGATTAATCATTACAATATATCTCATTAAAGGAAGATTAGCACAAGAGATATCAATTGATTTATCTTTATGGGGCTCTGTGAAGCTGCCAACTGCTGTGGAAATGCTACGCATTTTATTATTACCGCGCTAGGCAAAAATTCACCAAAAGTTGCATCCTTCCACCACTGGAATGCAGGGGTCACAGATGTCTTCAGAGACACTTCATTTATGCTTGCCAAAATAAAATAGCATGGTGAGATATACACCATTAAAAATACCATGAATACCCTGAATACAGTCTTCAGAAAACAGAAATACTGCTGCACAGCATTGCAGCAGCCCTCTGAAACTTTCTTAAACAGGACCATGGCTGGCAACTTTGGCTAAGGCTCCGCCAAGGACAAGACCTATGGTGAAGGTTACAGTTAGTGAGAGACCAAGCCAGAGGCTCCAGTGAGGGTGAGGCTGCCAAAGGGAGGGGGTCCAAAAATAAATAATTTCTGGGACCCTTCTCAAGAGCGGTATCATGTGGGTTACGGAGTAGTGCACAGTCGAGACCGGAGGCCTCTTGGTCTCAGCAGTGCCTTTAGCCCAAGACACCCAGCATTATAGTGCTGAACAAGATGTCAGCAATGATTTCTGTCTTTAGCCCACCCCTTCCCCTGGCAACCCTGCTGCAGCCCCGCACCAGCTGGAGCTCTGGGCTTTATCTCTGTACTGACCATAACCCTAACCTAAACCCTAAGCCAAACCTAAACCCTAAGCCTAAACTTAAGCCTATGATATGTCAGTGACTGAGCCTTACCCCAAGACAGTCAGTCAAGTTCCCAAGAATGATTTCTCTTTGAAGTCCACCCCCTCCTTTGGCAGCACCTTTGCAGCTCTCACTGTACCTTACACGTAAATCTAATTCTTGACAACAGCTGAGCCTTAGCACCAATCCTTCAGCCACAGCCCTCAGAAACTAGTTCTCGAGGGAGACACCTTTCTGCAGCCCACCCTTTTCTTGTGCAGCTTTTGTGCATTTACGTTAGGGTTAGAGTCAGATTTGGACTAGTGTTAGGGTCACGGTTAAGAGGCTGACAGATCCTAGGGCTTCAGATGGAGTGGCTCTGCAAAGGGAATGACCAAGGGTTGAACTGCAAGAAGAAATCTCCCCTGAGAACTTGTTCAAGATTGTCATGGCTGGGAACCTGGAGAAGGCTGAGCCAAGGTCAAGGCACAAGCCTGGTGCTAGGTTTGGGGTGAGGAAGGAGACAAAGCCTTGCACTTGTAATGTGCAAAGGTGAAAAAAATGCAGACGGGGACTGCAGTTTTGATGTGGGTTGAGAAGTCATGATCTAGTGGGTGCCAGTCAAGAGCTGTTCTGGTGTGGTGGGTTGACCCTGGCTGGATGCCAGGTGCCCACCAAAGCTGCTCTATCACTCCCCCTTCTCAGCTGGACAGGGGGAAGAAAATATAACAAAAGGCTCGTGGGTCGGGATAAGGACAGTTCAATGAAGTGAAAGCAAAGGTCACGCGCAAAAGCAAAGAAAAACAAATGATGTTATTCTCTACTTCCCATCAGCAGGCGATGTCTAGCCGCTTCTCGGGAAGCAGGGCTTCAGTACGCGTAGTGGTTGCTCCGGAAGACAAAAATGCCCCCCTTCCGTCTCCCTTTACTTAGCTTTTATAGCTGAGCTGACGTCATATGGTATGGAATTTCTGTTTGGTTGGTTTAGGTCAGCTGTCCTGGTTATGTCCCCTCCCAAGATCCTGCCCTGCCCCAGCCTGCCATTGAGGGGAGGCCAAAATGTTGGAGAGACAGCCTTGATGCTGTGCCAGCACTGCCCGGCAGTAGCCAAAACACTGGTGTGCTATCAACACCTTTCTAGCTACCAATGCAGGGCACATCACTACGAGGGCTGCTATGGGGAGAATTAACTCCACCTCAGCCGGACCCAATACATCTGGCCAGGTCTGCACCCTACAGAAACAAACCCCATCACATGCTGACCTTCAGCCAGAGGTGTTCGCAGTGCCCCTGCTCACACTTAACTTCAGAAAGAAATGGGCAGCCATGAAGGGCTGCAGACACCCTGCTGATGACACTCCAGGCCAAGGGGGCAAGGACATCCCTGAGGGGCTGCGGCCAGGGGTGACCCATGCTGGGGCAGGGACATCCCTGAGGGGCTGTGGCCATGGGCCACCCCTGCAGAGCAGGGATATGCCTGAATCTGCATTTATTTAAAATCTTACAACTTCTTACCATGAAATTCAATCAGCTGGTTTGTCTCTAAAATGCACAGTTCCTTGACGACAGCAATAAAATTACCCATTTCTCGAGGTCGGCATCACCAGAACTTTATTTCTCAAGAGCAAACTGTTTCGGATCCCCTATCTGGTGACGCTGGAGGTGTCACTATGGCAACCTGGGGGGTCAGCGTGACCGTTGCTGTGCGGCGAGACACGAGGGGCGGGCTGCCCTCTGCTCGCCAGGCACCCACAAGCCCCCCTGGACCAGTCACCCAGGATGCTCAGGCAGCTGCGGCCACGGTGCCTGCGTGTGGAAGTGTTGGGAAACGAGAAGAAATTCCGGATGGTGCACTTTTAGATAATTACAGCATAGCTCTGGCAGGTTTATGAGCTCTGAAGCTGACGGTGGTATGACATCAACCACCTGAGATGCGCAATAACCTTCCAAAGATGGGCTATATGAAAAGCCTTGTTGCTGTTCTAAAATTGAATTTTCCCATTTGTATTTACAGAGCATTATTAATATAGATAGGACTGAAATGGATTATATTAATAACCTTCAGAAAATGGTGCAAGTAGATGGGAAATGAGTAAGTATTTACATGCAATTACAGCTTAGGGTGCCTGTAATATAAGCAGCTGCCTATAAAAGCAGGCAGCTGGCGGGCAGCAGAACTGGGCATTGCCAGCTCTTTTTTCCCACTATGAAAGGCTCCACGATGTCATTATGTTTCCTCCCAGCCTCCATGGCACTTTATAGGTGACACCTGTGACTGTAAGATAACACCAGAATCTTCCACCCAGGAGATTTCTCCCTTTTCCACCACCTCCACCTCTAAGAGGTAATGCACAGCTTCTGCAATTGCTGCCCTGAGGAAGTCACATATCTTGGGGTGGTGGTCCAGGACAAAACCCATCTCACCACGCAGACAGCCCCTACCTGCAGAAATAAGTGGAACAAGGGAAAAACTTCTTTTTCCTTCACTAACCCACTCCTGACCTACCGATGGGCTCATGCTGTCCGCGTGCTGTCCAAATGCCTGATCAGTCCTCAGCGTTTCTCACGCTGGGGCAAGCATAGAAAGGAGTGCAGAAAAAGAAATTAGTTTTCCATTGCCTGTCTGCAGTGGCTGGGGCCTGGGTGACCTCTCTGTCCCAGCTGAGGAGAAGTGTGCACAGGGACCTGTACCTTCTAGTGTTGCAAAACCAGGCAAGGACCCTCCTCCTTTAAAGGTCCCTTCTAACCCAGACTATTCTATTATTCCTACCTTTCTTCCTGTTTCTTCGTACTCTTCCTCCAAACTGTGCCATGTATTCTCCCTCTCCCAAAGGACTGAGTATGGCTGTAAGGCTTAAAGTGTTATGTTACCTTTGGATAGTGACAGACCAATTAAAAAAGCAGAACACGGAGTTTTTAGCAAGTACTTGGTAAGGATGAAGATCAAAAGTAACATAGTGTTAAAACCATTACTGGGTATTTTATAAGCAAACCAATATAAGCCATTTTAGGACAGGTAATTTAAGGTCCTTACAGAGTGTTTTTCAAGACAATTCCTTATTTAAACAACATAAATTGTAATAAAAATTATTTTCAACATAAACTGTACTACTGACCTGACCCAAATCTCACTGGGACTTAAACTACAAACTAGTAAATTATAGAGTACATTTTTTCTGGTTTGTTCTTCTGCCCAACTGTACATTTTCAACATTCCACTCAAAGACAAATATTTTAGTTTTATTTAGTGTGTGGAATTAGGAGATGGCTACAGGTGAAATTAGGATGTATTTTTTAAAGAATATTGAGGTTATAACTATTTCATGGAAACCGAGATCACAAGATAATTCAGTTAAATAGAATTTACAGGTACAAGAAATTAAACATATCCAATTACAATTGGATACAATCATTATTTCAAACAATAAACCTTCAGGTATATAAACTTAATTTATATCTGAAGGCAAACAATTTAAAATAAAGTATCAAATTATCTGAAGAGAAAGTATGTAAAGCTTCTTCTCAAAGGCATTATTAAGATTTATGTTATCTTCACTGGGAGGCAATGCAAGCCGTAAAGGGGATGCTTTTAATGGTGAGATTATACTGGACAGTTGCATATTCCAAGGCAAGCATGGGAGAAGATTAGCCAAAGGGGGGGGAAAAAAGCAAATGAAATAGTACAGAAAATGATAACCAAATACTGTTAAGATAATATACATTTCTGCTTTGTACAGACTCATGTAAAATCTCTTCTAGAATCCAAGGTGAAAATGAAAAATAGCAAGAGGAATATGTCTTCAGATCTATAGGTCAAGATTCTTGCAATATGGAGAATAAGAAATAATCATGACCATGGTCTGATTCAATGGTTTTAGTGACTATCCATCACCAGCCCCCTCTTAAAAAGTGAAGTATTTCCCAGCACGTGCAAGAAGGAGAAACAAATGATGCATGTGGAGTCTGCTGGGTAGGCTAGTTACCAGAGGATTAAACAGCAAGTTGGCAAAGCTTGGTTTTCCTTCAGGCTTTGGCTCTGACATCCCACATGACTTGGGCGAATCACCTCACTGCGCTATGCCTTTGGGTCCCTTCCCACACTTTGTTTGCAAGGATCAGCTATGAGTCTGGGGTGGGATTCATCTCACTTAACTTCAAATGGCAGCCATGGAAAAAGTGACACCTGAGCAGTCGACCCGGGCTCCCTCCACAATCAATAGACAGAAGCTGGCACCCCGGGGGCTGATTCAGTTGTCCTGTTTCGGATTAGGACAACTCATCGTTAGGATGAGAGGACTTGTGCCCTAAAAGTGCTTATTGCTCTCCTTCAACCATAGCAAGATCGCAGTTTCAGCAGCTCAGATAAAATTGTCTGCAATTCGCATTCGAAGAGGTTAACTCTATCTTTACATACGTTTGCAGCATAACTCCATCCTCACTTCAGGTTTCTAAGACATTGCAGTTGGACAGTTGATATATAAAATTAAAATGAGAAGGTTTCCAGGCTTTTCTGAGATTCTTCACTCTGACTTGTAAACTGAGCTCCTTCAGGCGGGGTGTGTCTTTATTCTCTGCCTTGTACATCCTTTAACAAATACTAGTGACTTCTTCTATGAAATTCCCTTAAAAAAACACTTTTAAACTTTCAGTGAATCATCCTAATCTTACATTTTCTGGACTTGGAAAACGCCACCAAAGAAAAGAGAGGCTGTAGGTCTAAAACAAATCTCTAAAAACATCTGGCAGCAATAATCATACTGACTGAATCTTAGAGGACAGTCTTTTGATGGATGGGAGAGTATGAAAAAATAAATGGGCTTCAGAATTGTTTACCTCTTTGCACTCATCGGACTGTGAGGCAGAGTGATCTTATCCCACAAACCAGCTGCAGGTGACAGAACAGGAACGAAAGTACTTTAAATCTCTTTAAGGATGAAAACTTTGTTAAAAGGAATAACCCTGGTAATATTCAGATATGAATAAGGACCTGAGATGGGGAGGGAGGAAAAGGAAAAGAGGACCTGTGCTTGTAATTTAATTCCAGAATACATGCAGTTAAATGTCTGAGAAATAGCTAAGGAGAGAAATTATAAGACTGGTAGTCTGAACAACTTTCAGCCACCGAAGCTGCAGTTCTACATTGGGACAAACAGACAGGCAGACCTAAATTTCTTTTACTTTTGGCCTATGGCTTTCTTTGTAGTCTGGATTATTTACTTTCAGTAATTGTGAGCACAAAAAATGGTCTGTCTGGTATTACAGCTGAACCTTGTAGGGTTACTGGTGACGGTATTCAGCTGGGTTTGTAGTTAAAATATGCCTCGAGAAAGTGAGTGTTACTGATACATAAATTTAAACATAATCATCAAAGTATTGTTATTTTGTAATATTATTTGGGAATTCAGAATGTATTTTATACAGAAAATATACATAAACAGTTTGTTATCAATTTCCTTTTGACTAATTAAAAGAGTAAAAAAACCCCTTTGTGTTTGGTTTCCAATCCTGACTCAGATTTGGTTGATAGGCTTAGAATCTTGGTAATTGGGATTTGAAATGAAAATGTCTTTGAGGATAGACTTTAATCTTGTATAGATTGATAGAGAATAATCAAGCAGCAGATTTTCCCTTTATCTTGATCCAGTCCAGGGAAGAACAGAGCTATCCATTTTTTTGCTTTTAATTCTAGACGCCGTTGTAAAATATTTTAAATCAAACCCTCCGCATTGTTCTAGGGTTGGCAGGAACCAGGCAGCGCAGCACGGAGAGCAGTCTCAGACTGCAGCAAGGAAGGCATCTCCAGAAAGACCGTGCCTTCAGAAGCACTGATTCCTGTCTTTGCTACCAAGCGTATACTCTGCCACTTGTGTCCACAGTTGTCGAACATCTCCTGTAACCCTGAAGCACAATATATACCTTATTTAACTTTCAATGAAAAAGAAAATATTTTTGCAAGTGTCAGGCTTTTGCTCTCTATGCTCCTATGCTTTTACCCAGAAATATGATTGTCCCTATATCTGAACAACTTCTCCACCTTTAGCTAGGAATCACCTGAAGCAAAAAACTCCATCACTATGTTCACATCTGTACCAAGAAATCACAGAAGAATATTCTATTTTATGCACAAATAATCTGCAGTTAAAAATCACAGAAAAAAAATATGTTAGTGACTTGTTAAGAGCAACCATGTATACATCTCAGTGGTTTTGCTACAGGCAGTCATGCAGAACAAAAATAATCATTAGTGTATATGGGTTTCGTATCTAGATCAGCTGCACTATCTATATGTTTTTGATGAATGTTTAGATTTGGATTATGATTCCCAGTGGATGATGTAGTAAATGCTGCCACTGCAGGCTGCCAGAACATGTCAGTGATGTTTTATTTTATTCAGTTGAATGTTTCAGAAGAGATTCAGATCCAGTTCATTGTTTTTTTGACGCAAAGAGAGAATGGCAAAACCCCAGATTTCTGACTAGGATAAGGACAGCTGGGCAGAAAGTAATTTAATTTGGCTAAGACCTCAGCAGCCTACAGTACACACATAAAATGCTGGAAGTCATATAAGCAGGAATCGATATGTTATATAGCTAGACTACCCAATTAAGGATTCAGTGAAGGATCACGATCATCCCGCTGCATGAAGTGTAACCATACCGCCGTCCTGATGAAGCCTGCCGTCCTGACAAACAGCCTTGCTAGGCTCTGGCATTGGCAGTTAAAAGCAACACAGGATGGTAACATCTGTAATTTTAGAATTTATTACATCTTATAATTGAACTGATTGTGTACTGAAAAACTGACTGACAGTCTGCATGGTGCCAGAAAGCCCCCAGCTTCGAAGTGTGAAACAGCTTTTGGTTTTCACTTTTCTTCTCAATGAACAGATGATGGAGTGGTACAATGAACAAGCTGGTATAGAGAATAAAATCACTTGTATTATCTTTTAATATACCCTGCTTTACAAATATAGGCTTATATTGCAGGAAAACTACATTATGTCATTGATTCTGAGGTAGGTGAGTACACACTTACAATTATGCAGCATTCCCCAAGGAAAATAGTATTGATGCATACTACCTTTGTACTTTCTCACTCCAATGCGGATATGTTAAAACAATGCAACATTGACTATGTTTTATTATTTTATTACAGTAATGCCTAGACATCTCAGATAAAATAAGACTTTCCTTGTTGGATACTGTACAAACCCAGAACAGCCTTTGCCCAAAGAGCTACTCATTATTTGGTTATAATTACAGTTATTTAATATAATGCATGTAATCAATTTTTACAGGAGCTGCCAATTGTTCTTACAAAGTGTTAATTCTGGCAGGTTTTAAAAGAAAAATCATTCTAAACAGGATGTGATGATTTAATCAACTCTAATTAAATTTAATGATTAATTTAGAGGAAAGTATTCTTATACTATTTTTTTCTGCACACCCATTATTATTAATTTGAGTAGATGCTCTTTTGGACAAAAAGGTTCTTTCACCATCACCATGGCAAGAAGATGAAATTAACAGAACACAATTTACTTGTGATAAAATTTTAATGTTTAGAGAATACATATTAATATGAAAAAGAAAAAAGAAATTGAAAACAGACATAAGGAAACTGTAATGTCATCCCATTTTCTTATTATTATGGCTATTTATTTAATCTTGTATATTCTGTCCTGAGTGCCACTTTATCCCTTGTGCATTCAAGTGTCTGTTTTGTTGGTTTATTCTAATATGAAGAAGCAGCCTATATTTTCCTCCATATTAGTGTATTTTGTGTCAGGTAGATTTACACCTGGCAAAGTCAACCATAGTGGACGCTTCGGTGTGCGAGTTTTTTGGGTAGCCTCTCCGAGGCACCCCTCTCTTCTCCTGATGCTGAACACAAAGTTAGTTATCTCCTGGATGTGGAAGTCTTCTTCAGGGCAAGACACCAAACAGTTTGGTGTTCAGGCAATAGAAAACCCCTCTAAGTACAGGCATAAGTAATAAAATCCATCCTGGTTTAAGTCCTGTGCCATTTCTTGGTTTCGTAGGGCAAAATCTGTTCATAATTATTACTAGCAAAATTACCATCACGGCTAATCATAATCTATTAGCAGCAACAACATTATGGTCCATAACATCTCTGCCACTGAAAACTGTAGTGGTTCAGCAGTGACATTCGCTCTGCTTCCTTAAAGCCATGGGAGTAAGTTTTGTGTGACGGGACTAAGGCAATTTTTTGGAAGAGGCAGAAATAAAAAGCAAAAATGCATAAATCTGTCTGTGCTATTGTTTTCCTTTGCCACAACACTTCTTTTCTGATTCTCTGTTGTTGCCTCTTGGCAATGCTTACTTTTTCCCATAATACAGAGTTCACAGATGCAGTACTTAAATTATCACACTAAATTCTCCTTTCTAAGAAAAGGAGGGGAGAATAGAGACATTATCTAAAAAGACTAATCAAATGAGATTAAAAAGAACACTTCAGTGTGCTGTAAATCCCAGAGGTCGAGGACATTTTCAGTGATACAGTGCTGTAACAGCTCTGCTGCAGTACAAACGCCAAAGGACAGCCCTGGGCCAGGATGTGACTTTTACAACCACATATTAAACCCACCCTCCCGCCAGTGAATCTGAAGTATAAACGAGCCTGTGGAAACCGATGCTGAATCACTCGATGTTTTCCAAGTCCTTTATTTAGCCTCGGCAGAGTAGGCTAGAGTTCAGGCAATGCAAGGTTGCACGTCTAATGCAGAACTAGAACATAGCTTCTGCGAAAGCCACAGGAAATTACCCTAAAATGTGGGGCCTGCAACCAACTCCAGGCTCATCAGCTGCTGGCTCTTCCAAGGGGGTCACTTGCTCAAGAACTTGGATTCACTTCTCAAATAACAAAGGGCAAATAAGAAATAGGTCTTTCCCTCTCTTATACTCCAGTTTTAAGCACTCGCTGATAATGATTCTTAATCTGATTTCTAATTCACAACAGGGAAAGCCTATTCACTGACACTGAAATTACACTTCTGAATGTAAGGGCAGGGTCTGGGCTAGAAAACCTCTCCGAACAGATCCTCCTCTTTCTCCCTTATATTGTTTTAGCTAAATGGTGGTTTTGGAAATGGACAGTGCCATGGCAATATCTATGGAGTTGATTTTCTCTTGAGTTTGAAAACTTCTGAATTTGTTGGTCTTCTTAGAAGCTACTATTCCTTGTATCTTCTGATGCTTATAGGGAAAGTATGCAAGAATGGACTGGCATTTTGGAATGGAGGTAAGCATATGAGAATGTTTGTTTGGATTTTGAGTTTTATGGTTTGGTTTCATTTGATTTATTGTTCATTCCCAGTTTAATTCATGGTTAAATATATATATATATATATATAGCATTGGCTGTTTGCTTTCTTTTTATGAACAGAATAAATCAGAATACATAAATGCAAACACTGAAATTATCAGAAACTGGTAAGAAGCACGAAGGAACCTGGAATGCAGGAATTTAGCATTCTAAGTTTTTATTGGGCTAACAAGGGGAAAAAAATGAGCGGTATAGAAAATACAACTGGATAACCATTACCACAGCTGTTTTTGTGAAGGGATCCTAAAACTGCATCAAAGGAATTACCAAAACTGAGAAAAATATGGCCTGGGAAAAGAGGTGTATGATAGATATCTATTAAACGATGAGCATCATGGAAAGGGAACAAAGATTCATTTTTTTCTTGCAGTACAAGAAAAAGGGAGGGCATCAAATGAAGCTAGAAGGACCCCCATTCAAAATGCACAGAAGTAGTTCTTTACACAAGGAGTAACAGGCCTGTGGAATTGAGGTCAGAAGACACAGCATATCATTAAAGTTGATATAAATTCCAGAGGATAATATATATAAGTTCCTGAAAGAGAAATATATACCACAGATATGTATATAAATATAGCTTAGCTATAGTTAGTATGTAAAGAATAAAAGAATAACTGGATTGATGTATATTTGCTATCACTGCAGGAAATTGCAAGATAAACACGGAGAAGCTGTAAGTGGGATGCTGGAAAACTTTTTAACACAAGCATAACTAAAGCAAAGAGGGAATTTGATGTATATATTGATAGCACTAAATTGTATGAGCTATTAGCTTGTGATCATCAAATGCTTGTGCTCACTGGATGACCTGAAAAAGTCCCTCTGCCCCTGTGTTCTGCTCCTAGGGAAATATATTCCAGCAGTTGTAACCTACTGTCCTGGTTTCGGCTGGGATAGTGTTAATTGTCTTCCTAGTAGTTGGTATGGTGTTATGTTTTGGGTTCAGTATGAGAAGAATGTCGATAACACACTGATGTTTTCAGTTGTTGCTAAGTAGTGTTTAGACCAAGTCAAGGATTTTTCAGCTTCTCATGCCCAGCCAGCAAGAAGGCCGGAGGGGCACAAGAAGCTGGGAGGGGACACAGCCAGGGCAGCTGACCCAAACTGGCCAAAGGGGTATTCCATACCATGTGATGTCAGTATATAAACTGGGGGGAGTGGGGCTGGGGGGATCGCTGCTCGGGAACTACCTGGGCATCGATCGGCGAGTGGTGAGCAACTGCATTGTGCATCACCTGTATATGCCAATCCTTTTATTATTATTGTCATTTTATTATTGTTATTATTATCATTATTAGTTTCTTCCTTTCTGTTCTATTAAACTGTTCTTATCTCAACCCACAAGTTTTACTTTTTTTTCCAGACTCTCTCCCCCATCCCACTGGGTTGGGGGGAGTGAGTGAGCGGCTGCGTGGTGCTGAGTTGCTGGCTGGGGTTAAACCACGACACCTACACAGTGTTGCTCAATTCTGTTCAGTCCTGAAGCCTTAACTTTCTACTTACCTGGCAGCCCAGATGAAATAGCAGATTCTGCTAAATAAAAAAAGAGGCTGAAGGTGAGACAAAATGACTCGGTCCTTTTGTAGAAAATAATGTTAGGGTTCCAGACTGTCTGTAAATTTTTGATGGTGCTTTTAGCAATTTCTGAAGATTCAGTTCTGAACTCATCTCAAAAAGAAAGTTTCCAGTGAATTTAATGTTCCATCTACACAGCACGATTGTCTAATTACTATGTACAGCTCAATGTAAAAATGCCATTATCAATAACTTCTATTTTAGTGATGCAAGCAGTTAGTAATAATTACAATAAATTTAACAAGAACTTCACAACAAAATTGCAGTAAAGACAACTACATTTTCAGAATTTGAACTGAATGACAGTAAACTTCTTTTAAATGACATTTCAGATCATAACAGTGGAGCACTCCTGTGGCATATTTCTGAGAGCTATCATAAGAATACGAATTTTGTGCCCATAATTTTATTTCTTGAACACTAATGTCAGCCTGTTTTTAGCTTAAAGAATTATGGTTCCCAACAGAAGACAACATAATGAAAAATTTTTGGAGAAGTCTGAAGTAGCTCTTACAAATGCCAGCATGACCTCTACAAGGCAGTAAAAATCCTCAAAATAGAACTGTTCTCCATAACTACTGGAGAAAAATTCTACTCATTTCCACTCTTCTGAAGCGACAAGATGGAATAGAGAGGGGCTTGGGGTATTATGCTTACAAAGAACCCTTTGTAGCAGGTAATATGCTGTAATAATAATGGGGGAAGAAAACCTTTCTTGTTTCTTGGCGCTCAGCAGTACATTTTCAGCTCGATAGGTTTTAATTTGGTCAGAACTATGCATTCTCTTGGCATGGCACAAAAAATATTATTCTGAGGCAGCACCTTCTCTCAGATGGGCTGCTCCCCACCGAGTGCTGTCCAAGTCCTGCACGGGTACAAAGGTAAAATAACATGGCACCTCACTCTGGCTAAAAATCCTGACAAAAAATCAGAGAGCTATTTTATTACCATTTTTGGTCCAAATATTTTAACATAACTACTTCAGCTGATAAAATCAGCAGGGTAGAATGGTACTAGAAACAACCACCTGACAAGGAAACAAAATTTAGGAGAAGTCATCGTTCAAGTCATGGCACACAGGAAGCCCAGGGGATGCCCAGCACTGAGACCCTTTGCTGTTTGGGATATCTGTGGAAGACTGTGCCTCCAGACCAAACTCTTGCAAGAGGAAAGAGAGATCTTTGAATTCCCTCAATGATTGAAAGCCTCTAAATCTACTTTCTCTACTGGGCTTTAGCATAAGAATCAGAAGTGGTCTCTGAAGCTGCTCAGCTGGGTATCCATTTGGGGTCACTTGACACTGACCTTGTCCACCTGCAAAATTGGAAGTGCAAAAAATAGACAGTTTCATTCTCTGTGTTCTGTCAAAGAAAAATAGCTCCACTCACACTCAGGAGGGGAATTAATTTTGATCAACTGCATACTGATAGGAAATGGTGTGCTTACACAGTGTGTCTTCCTACCAGCTGTGTCACTGTCACATCATCCTGAATGTCCTCACAGCTCCCAAACACACTGCTGGGTCATCCAAAAGCAAAATAACAAACACAATTTGAAGTCATCAGATAAATGCAAACCAACACCACCACACTTGGTTTTATTACTTTCAGCCCTGCATCTGACTCCGGTAAATGAAGCAAAATGTGCCACAGCACGATGCAGGATGGATGCCGGGTACGGGTATAGCTCAATAACTTAACTCTCATGCTGGTTTCTGGGGCTGGATCTTCTGACCGTGCACACCGTGGGATCTCTTTTAGGGTGAAACCTTAGTTCCCCACAGTGCAAAATCCTGGGGTGGTTTTAGGGGCACTTCTCTCTAACAGCTGTTCCCTATCAATAGCGTAGACCAGACTGCTCCAGATTTGGCACCGTCTGCCCCTAGAGAGCCACTCAAATGCATCAGACACCTCATTGTGCTCTCCTGCCATACCCCAAGGCACGTGACACATTCTCGGGGTCAGATTATACAAAGCAACCACTCTTACATTAATATGAAGTACTTTGAACAGTAAAAACCAAGAAAACAAAAATGATGTCTTAGACCCCCTGGTATGCCACAGGAGAGCCAGTGACGATGGTCAAGTGGTGTGCACTATAGACACAGCTACACTGCCCGAGTACGGCTATCCCCTAACAGTACGGACACCACTTTCCGCCTCTTTACTAGAAGCCAAATTTCTACCTGGAGTGGATGTTTCTGCAGCATAAACAAAGCCTATCATGCCTGGCCTAGCACTGCAGGCAATCATTTATACCTACACTAGTTTATAGCCAAAGACAATCCATACACGGGGTATCAAACCTGTAGTCCCTTAGACCATCTTCCACAGAGGGTAGGTCTTCTTCTGGCATGCCAGAAGAGCAGAGGCATGAGATCCTGCTTTAGCAGCAGCAAGACGTGGGACTTGCTCACTGATGTGTACCTCCTTACTCACCCACCAGATGTGATGACGTTCCCCTTCACAGCAATGCTTGTGTTTCCCTGCATATTAAAGAAACCTGGAAAAACATTCATATACAGCCCAAATTTGAATCAAAGATGAAGTTACTAGTGTGGAAGCCTACTATCTTCACTTGACAATTTTCATTACTTTTTGGTATGTTATACTATGCTTTCCTAATTTTGATAGATCTCGATCTTCTGATTATTTTTTCTCTGAGTTTAGGTATGTTCTTAATGCTAGGCTTCCACATATTGCCATAGCATCTGAGTTGTGAATGACTGATGCTCCAGCATATTATTATTAACTAACAAATTCTGGAAGAGAAAGAAACATCTGAGCACACTCTGTTCCCTTCCGACTACCTCTGGACTTGGGATTAGTAAGTGGACTAAAATGCACTAAAAATGGGTTGAAAGAGTTTATTTTTTCTGAATGAGTGAAATATGTGCTTATCTGTCTTTCCCAAATGCATTGCATCTATGTGTGCACTTCCAGATCATGTTTTGTGAATCTCAAGGGCAAGAAGAAATGTTCTGTTTCTGCTACTGATCTTTAGATTTTTCCTAAGTAATGAAATAGCCATTGAAATTTCCTGACCATCTGAATTGGATCAGGCTTAATTATTAAAAGCAATGGAAGAAACTGCAGTGAAAAAACATTCCTTTGGAAAGTTTAATTCCATCCAATTGTGTTAACTTAATCTCAATTTATATTAAAAATTTGGCTGGAGTAAACCCCAATATTTTGGGAAAAAGACAGATGTTGTTCAGGTTTAAATTTATTTTAAAATATTTAAAGTTTTATTTAAAAAATTATTTTTAGTTATAATGCAATGTCAAAGCAATATGATCCAATTTCAATTTTGTCAAATTTCTCCATTTTCATTGAGATAAAATGATTAGCTAGTTTTTCTTCAATGTTTCAGCAATTTCATTTATGTACACTTCATGTGACTGACAGTTTTTGTTCCAGACTGGAACTAAATTAAACTTAAAAAAATATTAATTACTCATTAAAAAAATGTATTTCCATTACATACAACTCTATTAGCAGTTAAATAGTGTAGCATCTTTCAAAATGTAGATCTCAAACTCCCATATTTTTGAATAATTAAGTAGACATGTACTGTCATCTTTTAATTACTAGATAGTATTTTTATTAAGATTTTCAAATCTGTTTCAGCTCCTTTGTCTTTGGTATAATGTAACTCTATAATGAGCCACTGTCTTGCAGTGCTCAACATCTAAGCTTTAAGATAATAAACATCAATTATTACTAATGAACAAATGAAAAGTAAGAAAGAATTTTTATTTGAATGTGTTTATTAAGAAACTATCAATGTATAAGTAAGGTATATTATACATTAAAATATAATTTTATTTCTGAAGGGACAAACACAGCAGCAGCAATATTCCCATGTTGACTTATTGTCAGCTGACTGGATTTTATAATCGCATCCCACTCCAGTGAAACTGCTGAACAGACTAAAAATTTTAACAACAAATTCATATATGCTGTATGGCCATTGTCTTCTGTTTCTAATACAACTCCTAATACATGCAGTTTTGCAATGACAACCCCAACAAAAATTTACTAATGTAATAAATCCTACCTTTTAATTAATGAAATTGAATTTTTTTAGCGACTGCCTGCTGGACTAAAGGGGAGGGAGAGGGCAGTACCTAGAATGTCACTTGTATTTTTTTTAAATTATTTTTTATAAATGAAAACTGCCTTATAATGCCAGGAAAATATACATATTACATAAAAGAACATAATACAGCACTCTCTAAGGCTTTGCCATTAATGGCAAGGTCAAATGTGGTACTTTTTGCTCCATTGATTCAGCAATTCATGACCCAAGTGAGGTCATTGCTTATGCACACAGCACAATTAAATCAAGGTTAGACAAGCAGGATTCTTTAGTACAAGATAATGTGCCAGCAGATTACATAGTACTAGGAAATTTGCATTTGAATCATGCTTGATGAAGATTATTTATTCATTTTTCACAAGTGAAAAAAACCTGTAATTTTATCACTATCATTTTTTCTGGTTATAGAAAACAGGTTAATAACTAAAATGTCCACCTGAAATCTAAGGCTGATTTTACATATACTCCTATAAACAAGAAAACAAACAGAAATTGCTTTGTTTGGCATTTTATGTAATTTACAGTCTTTCAAGATAGTTTTTATGTAACAAATGAGTTGGAGTAACTTCACAAGCAACATAAATATTCTTTCTAATCAGAATTCAACATAAAATTAAAGGTTCCCTTTGCACACTAAAAATTTCCTATCTTAATCCTTCAATACGCACATAGTGTGTAGTCCTTCACATATATGCTTAAATAAATACAAGACCATAGCTGAAGTATGACATTTAGAGACCAGAGTAAAATAATACCTGATGTCAGAAAATTACTAATGTGTGGTGTATTTTTCCCTAACCAAAACCAAATTGATTATAATTCAAGGCTGATATTTCACTGAGTAAAATAATTAACTGGAAGCTTTCCACCTGGATTATTCACTGAATTCTGTCCAATGTTAGTGGGTTTAAGCTCCCAGAAGACTACCAAAGCACAAGCTCCACAGATCAAAGGCATAGTATTCAAACAATGCATGCAGTTTCTCCCAAGTATATGAAGGTTTATTGGTTTGTGAAAAGGCATCATGGAAAAAGCTAGTTTTGAGAAGTGACCTGGAAAAAAAAGGAGGCGTATCCATCAAGTACACAAGTGGGGAGGTCATAGGGAGGATGTAAAGATGCTCGAAATGTGCTCAGATTTGGAGCTGGACAAGACACAGGACTAGTATGTGGAAACCCAAGGCTAAACCATAAATGCAACCTGGGCTCGCTTCAAGAAGTCAATAGATTATGTTAGTTTACACCAGAAGAAAACCCAGCCAACTCAGTTTATGTGATTGCAAAGCAAATTTGTACATTTTTACAACATTCTTTGTTGTTTACTATTCATTGTAATACTCGCCATCGATCCAAATGTGCTGAGAAGATACAAGGATGGCACGGTCTAGCAACATCATTTATATTTACTAAAGTATATTGCACTGGGTCCCTGAGACCTCATTCAGTACCTCAGGAACACAGTAATTGCCTCAGAGTTCAGATTACCTGTTCATTGAGTCCAGAACCTGGCTGTGACAATAGCTCCAGCTCCTTGAGAGGGAAATAGAAATTCTTTCCGAACGATGCAGGGCTGAGCCTGCAAACGTCCCTCTGCAGTCTGGATAATAGGATATGGTCTGAGCCAGTTTGTGTTCTGTCTCTTCAGCCTACTTTTATTCAGATTTTCATGTTACATCTATCACACTACCTGAGCACCTGTAAGTCTGAAATTGTCGTGTTCTGAATGGAAAACAAGTCTTTTGTCAGCTTTGTCCTTTTGAACCCACTGCCACTTTCAGCTGCAAAGCCCCCCCACTCCCCCCCCCCCCCCGACCTTAGGCCAGGAAGACACTAGGTGTGGTACTGACTCGTCTGAAATATGACTATGCCCATGCATACGTGAAAAATTGTAACAGTATTGGTGACATTTCAGAAAAGACTTGTTCTTAAGACCACAGGATAATTCAGGTTGGACAGGGCCACAGGAGGTCTCTTGCCCAACCTCCTGCTCAAAGCTGGTTTAACACCGTATTCAAACCAGGTTGCTCAGAGCTTTTTCTAGTCAGGTCTTGAAAACATTTGAGGACAAAGACGGCGCAAGCTCGCTGGGCAACCCGTCCCAGTGCTTAACTATTCTCCTTGCGAAAGGTTTTTTTATGCCCAGTCTGTACCTCTCCTGTCTGCATTCAGAACATTGTCTCTTGTATCCCCACTGTGCACCTGAGTAAAGAAGCTGGCTCTGTCTTCTTGGTCATCTCTTCTTTGGTATTGGCAGGCTGCTCTTAGGTGTCCCCAAAGCCACCTCTGCTCCAGGCTGACCATGCCCAGCTCCCCCAGTGTCTCCTCATGGGGCAGGTGCTCCAGCCCCCCCATCTTGGTGGCCTCCCCTGAACACCCCAAAGTTCCTAGAACTGTTCCCAGAAGTTCTCCAAAGTCCCCAGAAGACCAAGAAGATGTAGAAGCAGTGCCCTGACTGCTGAGGAAACTGCAAGCTCCAGCAGCGAACAGCAGCCCAAGCAGTGTGTTCCCTGCCACGTGAACTGCCACACTATCTGCCAGGTCCCTGTTTGCACCCCCAGTTAAATAGCAAATGAAAGCCAGACAGTGCATCTCGCCCTCTGCACCAGCCTTGGCCCCCCACCAGGTCCCTTCTTAGAAGACTAGGATGCCCTCCAGATGCCACCGGGCCATGGGTCACCTAGCTCGTGGGTGCCATCACCACCTCTGCCCAACCGCTCTCCCAGCTGTTTCAGTGACTTGTTCTGGTAACAACCCAGAGCAGGGCTGGTTCTGTGTGAAGAGTTTGTAGACTCTCGTTCAGAAGTACAGGCTGTCGCTTCTTTGTGATTTATTAAAATTCTGATTGGCAATGGTGCTCAAAGACTCGATACTGAATATTGGAGGGTTACAAACTACATTAGTGCGAATGAAGAAGTTCTGAATACTCATTCTACCACAGAAATGAAGCATTTACACTTGCTTATATTGAGTGTGACAAAGGCCACATCCCAACACCCCATTTTCTCAGACGCATGAGAAAATTAATATACATAGACCAGTGACTGCTCAGTTAAGGTGAGTGCATCCATAAAATTACTGTCGATCTAGAAACTTACCTTTTTGAAAGGTTTGTTAGAGTTTCTATAGTTTTGTTGGATGAACAAATTGGAGTAAAATTACCAAATTATAGATTATCTTCCACTAGCTCATCATGTTCCTGCTTGTACAATACACATTAGCCAGTAGGAATTTATGCAGAACATACATGTTTACCTAAAATTTTCCACAGCCTCTGTTAATCAGACTCTACTTCAAAATGCCCAGTTTAAATAGGCTGGTGACACTTAAACAACATACTATTTAAAATTGACTAGGTGTTTTCCCCCAAAATCGTAAAGGAGTGTCCCTCTCTTTTTGTTGTTTTGTTTTTGTTGGGGGTTTTTTTCTACTTATAAATCATACCAAAACTGGTAATTTTAATTTCTGATTGAATTTAATTTAATCAGAAAGAATAAAGAAAAGGAATTGGCACTTCTGAACACTCTTGAAACCATTTAACTGACTAGCCTTAAGATCTTCTTTGCTTTATCCAAGTAACATCATCCTTTGGCTTAATTCATGCTGTTGATTCACAACACTGATCAGGACACTTGGTATGTTTTGTGACTTATATGTGCAACTGCTCTAAGGCAAAGCACATAAAATGACAACATAAATGTAGAACACTCAAAACTTTAAAACAACAACAACAAAAAATAGTGTATTATGAATTATTTCTAGGGTCCTGCTTTAGTTTGATAATGGAGGAAAGAAAAATAGGATAACCAATTTCAGTGTTGCTCTGTGTGCTTAATTTTACGGAATGTTTCCCTACCTTGCTGGCTGAAGACTGCTTTACTACACTGTTATTATATATGTAACAAACAGCCAAGATCAAGGTAATGAAATAATGTATGTAGATGTTACTGTCCTGAGAAAACATAAAGATGACGACTATCAATAGAGGCCTAAGATGATTATATCTTGACACTTTTCACAGATAATAATTAAGTATTAATAATATCTTGCAATTCAATAGCACCTTTTCCCAGAAACTCCTGCAATTGATAAATACACATTTTCCCTACCTGCAGTCCTCTTTGGGCTGGTATTTTTTTGCACTCTGGAATGAGTGAACAAAAGTGATGTAACTGAATCTAGCTCACAAAAAATAGTCAATATATGAGCTAGTCATAGATTCAAAGATTCAAATAGATCCCCAGTCTAATTTTGACAATTAACCAAGTTTTCTTCAACACTGCTATGGTTCAGTGAGGAGTGTCCCTGTTGTTTTTAAAATGTTAGCACTATACCTGCTCTGTTGCTGAATGAGGGGATACAAGTTTATGAAAATGCTACAGTATTTTATAATCTGTAGTTTCAGAGCCAGAACAAGTTAGTAAACATTATTCTTAAAGCTGTGTTGACATTATCTATGTTGTTAGTGCGTAAACAAGCCCACAAATGAAACAAAGCCAGCTTGGCCAGTGCTTCAGCTCACTCCTCTGCCAAGCGGAAAACTACACAAGCGATAGAGACCAAACGTTATCTTCAGGCTTCTGAGCAGAGAGCAGAGTACCGGGACAGTGTCAGTGCAGAGTTTGCATTTATCTTTACTCTGGGTGTTGTTTTGGAATTCCCTCACCCTCTGAAAAATGATGGCATCAGCTAGGCAAAAGATGTCACCTGATGGCACCAAGCATAAACAACGCGTCTATATTTAGTGCGTTGCAAGATGCCTGTTACCACCGATCTGTGGACAAGGAGGATGTCAAAAAGCAGGAAAAGACTGCTTAGAATAACATTTGTTTCTGTAAAAAGTGGTCTATTTTTTGTGCTATGTATGTGGTGACTGTTGTCAGCTTTTCCTCCGCTCCTGGTGGGTGCCAGGAGCCAGGCCATGCTTAGCTCCCATTGCTCCAGTGTGTGTATACAAGACAGACCCATTCATCTCAGTAGCCAGCAGTAGGGATGTCCTTTATGTGGCACTTCTTTTAATATTATTGATAAAACAACACATATGTTCAGACCAGATAATAAGGAAGACATTTTTTTATGATGAGGGTGGTGAGACACTGGCACAGGTTGCCCAGAGAGGAGGTCGATGCCCCATCCCTGGGAACAGTCAAGGTCAGGTTGGACGGGGCTCTGAGCAACCTCATCTAGGTGAAGATGTCCCTGCTCATTGCAGGGGTCCCTTCCAACCCAACCCATTCCATGATTCTGTGATTCTATGATTCTATATTAACAAGTAACATCTATGCCATATCACCATCTGCTTATGTTACAACACTGGTTGGAGTAATATGTGATCACAGTTATAAAATGGAGAAAATAGTGACGTGTGAGCAGTGTGTACAACCCTCTTGTTTATGTGCAGACACAATCCCAAAAGGCAATATGCCAAGAACTGACCTGAAAGGAAAAAAAGATATACAGAAGAGGCAGATAGCAACACACCTACCAATATTAGGCAACAGAAACTTTGCAGTTTTTACCTCGGTCCCTACCATTTCTCTTTCATTTGTCTTTTGGAAAAAGAAGAAAAAAAGAATGTTCCCTGTCTTTAAGAGAATCCAGAGCCCAGTCAGATTTATGATTCACCTTCTCAAATACTTTTCTCTTCCCACATACTTTCCTTATCATTTCCTGCTCTAAATACCTGAGGGTTTGGAAATCACTATTAGGGTCTGAAAAATTCCACTGAATCCAAAGGCAGTGAGGGATAGCTGCTAATTGCTCCTGCAAAAGGCTGTCTGGCTGGGTGGGAAAAGCACCAGCCAGAAGATCAGGTAAAAGAGAAAGAAGGAAAGGAAAAAAAGACTTTTTTACCCACTCAGAAGAAGGTAGCAGGAGGCAAAAATTATAGTGACCACAACAAACTTGCCTATAGCAGGAGTTTTCCATCTTTGGCAGATACTACCATTAGTGGCAAAAAGCTACTTGCAAATCTCTCCTGTCCCTATTTTCCCTTCTACAAAATTCAGGCACATTTTCACATTTTCCAAATGTGAAATGTCAGTTTATGAAAACTAATATGTAAAAGTGCTAATTGTTACTGTTCTTTATGGGAGCAGTATTTTTATTGGAGCAGTTAATGAGGAGGTAGAAACTTTTTCTAAGGTCACAGGAAGACTGAACAGTGAAACAAAGAATGAGTAACAATAAATAAAATAGAATTGTTTGTCCAAGAGAGGTGGCAGATGGCATAAGACTTATTTGTCACCAGGAAACAATACACAAGCCAGCAAATGCACTGTGTGAAGTAAGAAAATAAGTAATATGAGGAAGCCCTTCTCAATTTCAAAGAGCTACCTGAAGGCAAATTTGTCCAAAATGAGGCCTAATCAGTTACAAGCACAGATTATTTGATCCCTCTCAGGATCAGATCCCCTGCTCAGGCCAACACTAGAAAGAAAAGAAAACAAGTACAAGACACCCCAACAGCTCAAATTGGGATATTGGGGTAACTCTTAAATAAATAAATAAGCAAACACGGTGGGAATTACAGGGGCAGTCTGATATGGGGATGTTCACAAAAGCGGGATGTTGCACAGCAGTATATGGTGATGGAGTCTGTACACGGACTTAATGCGTTTGTAGCTGCTTGGGCTTTTAGTATGCTTTTGGGGATGCTTTCAGATAAAAGCACTACTTACATTTGAGAAATATATTCTGATGCTACTAAATACTTTGATCATATGGGTCTGAGCGGAGCATCAGAATGATACTGATGTTCTGGGAGACACAGATGAAGGCATGACCTGTCTAACAGCAATCATATTGTTTTCTTTCATTCTGCTTTTCAAAATGGAGTGAAAATATAAGTGACCTGGACAGACTGGTGCAAAAATAGTAAAGTGGGGATGGGTGATTTGATTTCTATCTATGCAATGCTCCGTTAAGAAAACAGAATGCTTCATTGTGTGTGTATTGCCTACGCCGCTTCCAAAGCAGTCAGCATTGCTCTTACTTGCAAATATGTACCTTGCAAATATTTATAACTTCATTTCCTACCTAGCTGTCTTATTCAATCTCTCAGCTACTGTTATCAGATCCAAAGAGTTTGGCAGACTAAGTTGCCATCAAGAAACAGTGAAAACAGCAGCTCTTAATACAGCAGCTGAAAACACACCATATCTTTTGACCTAAAAAGTACCTTACACATTTTGTTGAATAAGGGTTTCCCAGAAAAGTCCAATCACAAAATGTAGCCTGCCAACGTCTCCAAATCGTAAACTTAACCATACTTAAACATTAATTTTCCCTCATATATGAATAAGACAAGGGCATATTGTTTTTCTCGTTGGTGAAAATGAACAAGGGCACCTACCCATGCTTTGTGTATATGTTCATACTGTGTATATGCTTATGGAGCTATCACTACAAGTTATGCAGGTCTAATCAAAATAGCACAACCTATCCAGCTCATGCCAATAATCCTAAAGACAAGACAGTGACGGCTGCCAAGATGGCCAAGGTTAGTTATTAGGTGCTGCTGAGTACACTAGATCTTTACTACAGTGTTTGTATGTTGTTTACACTCAAGAGAACTAGATTAAGCCATTTTTTTTTCAGTGTAGTACTAATTGCTGTGTGGACTCACACACGGCCTTGCAGTGCTCTGAGGGATTAAAACATAGGAGCAGACAGGCCAGAGCTTTTCCAGTTCATATTACTGACACCCAGGAGAGAGGGATGTCTACGTGTCCTGAAACCCTAAAGTCCCCCTCCCTTGGCTCTGGTAGTCTCCCATTCTTTCTACTTAAATGCCAAAACTGTAATTCCTATGTGGGACCAGGTAAATCCTGGGAGGGCTTATGACCTTGGGCTTCATGCTGATGGAGCTGGTGGTACTCCTGCAGAACCAGGCTGCCCCACAAGGCAGAGAATTGCGTTTGCTTGGTATTGCACCTCTGCCCTTGCCCATGGATAACAAGTGAGCCGAACATCCCATCCTTAGAAGATCTGATGGATGGCTGTGCAGCATTTTAGCTGCAGCTTACAGCACACTGCACAATATGCAAAGGCTAATGACATATTTAAATATTAAAAAAGTAAAAGCATAAGATCAGCCTTAAATAAAAAACCTAAATCAATATACAGAAAAAGAAATAACAAAGCAGGGACATATTATTTTGATTATAAAGAGTGTGTCTTTGGCATACTTGAATCTTGTTTTTATAACTACTGAGAGATGAGGGTAAGAACATATGTAATTGTTTTGCCACATGGCAGTCTTTTTAAGCTTTGAGCCCATGAAATTAAGAGACTTACTAAGCAGGATCATGTCACTTATCAAATGAGAGGATATGAGTCAGATGAGACTTATGGAAAAGATGGTGAAAGCAGCAGGTCCTTTATTTGGTCAGATCTACAAATGGAAAAAAATGATAACTTTTAATGACTCCCAACCCACCTTCCTCAGATTCAAAACTGGAAAACTTGACAGTCTCATTTTATTTTCTCAGCATTGAAAACACCTACATATTCTCATAATTACACATATGTAGACAGACTGCAAAACCAGCTATGGTTAGCATTTGTTGAACTGATGATTTCCACAGCTTCTACTGTGAGCATAATTTTGTTTGTTTGTTTTATTATTTTTGCCTACACTTCTAACCAGGTTATTTTTCAAGGAGCTAACAGAATAAAGGAAATAGCAGACTGCTAAAGCATTTCACCTCTAAGCTTTGGAAGGTCTAACCATTGACAAGATGAATACATAAGTGAGGAATTTTGGAAGACAATGTGCATTAGCTGATATTGCATATTCCGGAATGTTGAAGAGCAGACAGAATTTGGCACATTAGATTATATTTTGTGCAAATCTCTAGCAATAGAAGATCTTTTTTGGCTACACGGGAGCAGAGGCACAGACAGGAGTTCTCAGAACTAAGCTGTCTTATGGAGACAACTGAAGCAAAGCAGTTTGCATAAAACTTAATACTTCCCTTATCTTTTCTCTACTGTTGGCATTTAAGTCCTTACAGATAACTCAAGATTTTATAAAGGGGAAAACACATCCTGTTCAGTAATATGTCTACTGATCTTCTATATGTGCAGTCTCAGTTGGTGAAAAACATATCTTTTTCTGGTGGCTTCTGTCATGTGCTGTTGTAAGCTAAAAGAATCTCAGTTCTCTAGTGCACAATTTGACTTAGAGAAGTGTGCAACAGCAAAACCAGGTCACCTGTATGAAGAAGAAGCAAAAGAAGAAAAAAATGCCAAGTATTTCCTTTGGCAAAATAAGGGAAAGGAGAACTAAATTGCCTGTTAAGCCACAAAAGGCTCTTTAATATAAGCATTAAAGAGGAAAAGATGCATATAATATTTCTTCTCTTTGGGAAGTAACTTATAAAAATCAAATTAAAAAGGCAATAATCATTAAAAATGTCAGAGAGCCTATTTCTGAAAAAGTCTTATTATTTAGCAAGAGTATTCAATTCTTTGCCCAAACACCTTTTTCTCAATCTAATATCTCAACCTAATATTTAAGAGACCTTTTTAGTGGATCTCTCTTGGAATTTTTGGTGTCACTTTTTAAAAAGAAAAACAATAATGAAATATTAATATGAGGAAGAACACCCTGTATGATTTATAGTCATAAATAATTCTGCAAACTCCCAGGTTCATCAATCACAATTGTCGTTAATTAATCTGGTGGTCCAATTCTTCTCAGGAGCTTAATTACAGAATTTTAATTTCTTACTTTCCCAGCACTTTTCCATTCTGGAAAAGGGAAGAGGTGTGAACTTTCGTCCCAGTTCATGTCAAAGGCTGGTGATCCTTTTCTCATTCAACAAGGCAGGTAAAACAAGCTCCACCAATATTATCATGAGGCCTAATTCTCCCAGAACAAGGATCTTCAGCGTCTGGATGGCTCACAGATTCTGAACAATACAGAGTGAAACCAGACCACTGGGTCTCACCTGAATAACCAGACACAGCCAGCAGAATTTAATCGAGGACCATTCATTGTGATGTCAGAAAGAACAGGATCTTTCTGGTTTGCATGGATAGATCTGTTTCCCTTTGACATCTTGAGTTCTAACTTCCCTCTCCTTTGTGTTCCTCTTTTAGCTATACCTCTACACTTACATTTTGTTTCTGGACAGAATAGAATACTGCTTTTTCTAGCAAACCCTATCAACATGTATTGCTGAAAATGGATTTCTAATTCATTTTTTTACTTGGAGATGTTTTTAAAATCAAAAGAAGCACTCCATTTCTTACTTTTTCAGGGATGAGAGAATCAAAGGAGCAGTCAAAAGCTCCTATAGCCACTGGCTAGCTTCAAAGACACAAAAGCAAATAATAATTTAGCTTCTACAAATGTACATAAATGCCGTGGCACATTTTGGAGAGATATATAGGTGAGAATCATTGAGTATAGATTCAATGAAGGAGACACTAGGCTAATTCAGGACATACAGAATGACAATAATGAGGCTGGACCAGCAGATACTAATGTGAAAATATTGGGAATAGATTTCTACATTAAAACTCTGCCCCATTATTAAACCTAACGTAAGCACCCTAATAAAACTTTGAAGTGAAATAAAGTTTCAGGGGTTATTTTACATCTTCTCACAATTTCCTTAAGTCCCCAAATCACCAGGAAGCCCAGCCATAACTTCAGTCAGAAAAGTCTATTAGTGCCAATTTAGACCTGGCATTTCTGGCACTTGTACTCATGATCCTTGCACTGTATCGAAACGTGCCATGGTATGCCTCCCAGTCCTAGTTTCTGAATCATGCCGTGGCTCCCTCTCTGCCCACATTCCTGATTCTTTCCAGTAGAAAAAAGGGTACAGGTGAGTCATGGTACACAGTCTCATCCTGATATGAACTCAGGATGTATTTAGAGAGCAACCTGGAGGATTATTCTGGACCCCACATGTTAGGTGTATCTTACCCGATCAGCTGATCAACCTTTCACCACAGCCTGATACATTTCCCTCTATCTGATAACTTGGATGCTATTCTTTATGCTGTGGACTTGACACAGAAACACTTCAGCTGAAATAACAGAAATCTGTTGGTATGAGACCCATTTTGCAAGAAATTCTCCATCAGAGTGATACTGTGGCAATTGCTTTTGTAATGTATTGCAATTCTACCTACCCTAGAATATATACATCTGTATATGTGGCCTAAATATATGTATTATATGTTCCTATATATAAGCTGTCTAAATATGCTATATATACACATAATATAACTTCTTTAAAGAAATACAAGCTTTCATTTATCTCCATTTAAGTGTATCTAGTATTCAACCCCACCAGTCAGGTGCTAGGGCAGTCACAGAATCACAGAATAATTTAGGTTGGAAGGCACATGTGGAGGCCACCTAATCCAAGCCCCTCAACTTGTCCAGTTGAGTTTTGAACACCTTCAAGGATGGAGAACCTACAGCCTCTCAGAGCAAACTGTTCTGGTATTTAAAAAATAAAAAGACAAACTGGAATTCTTCATGTTCTAGTTTGTGCCTGTAGCCTCTCTTCCTATTGCTGTGCACCTCCAAGAAGAGTCTAACTCCGTCTTTTTGATATCCTCTGATCAGGTAATTGTAGACAGCAATAAGATTTCCCCTTTGCTTTCTCTTTTCCACACTGAACAAACTTGGCTTCCTCAGTTTCTTCTTGTATGTTCTGTGCTCCGGTCCCCGGACCAGTTTGGTGGACTCCACTAGCACATCCATGTCTTACTGGTACTGGGGAGGCCAGGACTGGACACAGCACTCCAGATGTGTCTCACCAGGGCAAGGGGAAGGATCACTTCCCTACACCTGCTGGCTACACTCTCATACAGCCCAAGATGATGTTGGCCGCCTTTCCTTCAAGGGTAATACCTCCCATGAGAACAATGTCATTCATGTTTTTTTTGATGAAGTAGCCTTGGTTTTGGTTTTAATTAATCAATGCATCTTCCTATTTTTTTACCAAATATTTAGCCCAGACCAGGTGAAATGAAATTGTACATGAGTTCTGATGGGGCATTCATCCTTTAGTATGAACAGAGCAAAGACATTTAGAAAATTTTCCAGTTTGTTCAGGACTTTGGCAGTCAAAGAGAATATATTTCTATTCATTATTTCAGCAAATAGATCTTACTTAATGAATATTCCTGGTTCTGTGATTTGTGCAGATATTTCCTGGAGCTTAGTCTACACCCTCAACTCCCAGCACGTTTTGTTAAAAGATTTCAGACCTGCTACCAGTTTGGGCAGATCTCCTTTTTCTTTTTTTTCTTCTCTTTTTTTCTCCTGATGAATAAAACATATAGGAATCTTTAAGAATAGAATAATCCACTCAGACAATCACTCAAAAAGGAAGAAAAATAATTTCCATTACTGTACACATATTTTTTCAACATGTATGGTGACCTCTGGCACATCATCACTGGTCTATGAGTTTCCATAACCAGCAGGCTGCTTTCCCGCATCTCAAAGTGGGTGAGCTGTAACAAAGGCTTTACACCATGAAACATTTAAAATGAAAAGGAAATTATAGCCTTCAACAAAGTTTATGTGGTTTTGTTCAGACCAACTTTGAGACAATCACCTTTGATAAGAAAGTGCACTTTCTAGTGAGATTAATTTCTTGTCTTTTTAAAATAACAGGGTCAGTCTAAGAAAAAACTATTGTCACAAACTGTCACAAATTCAAAACTCAGTTTGGGTTTTGGTCACGGTCTACGCTGAGCCACCACTAGACTGAAAGGAAAACTGAGAAAAGCTTCAAGTCTGCTCTCTTTGTTGCATTTCCTTGCTGTTATGATAGACTAAATTACCTCTTGATTACTTGCTCCTTGGCTCATAATTCTTCCATTCTTGATTGTACAGGGCCAGAGAGTGATAAATATATAAAAAAAACCCCTGCAAGCCTTAATTCACATTTTAAATTTTCTCCTTAAAAATTACTTTTGATTCTCCTGTCCAGCTCCCTCCTGCACAGTGTACACACCTACTGAGTCACTATGTCACATCTTTAATATCAGTCACAATTTAAAAAAAGAAACAACTGCTGCTTTTGCATGGGTCAGGACAGCAGTTCTAGTGCTGTGACCTGGTTCTTATTTGGGTAATTGCAGTCTGTATTATTTGAAAGATTTTTAATGTTCTGGTGAAACAGAACATTCTTCATATCTTTTCTGAACAACTGCTAACACTTTGGAACATTTACTGACTGAGGTTTATACCAGAGATAGAAACCTCTTCTGATGAGCAAAGTCCTGCATTAGTAACAGAAAGCATGTTAAATGTATCAGTCTACAAGAGGCATCTAAATATAACAGTATAATTTTCTGTTTTAAGATTCATTTTGTATTTATGCTTTGTTTACTCAAAAACTGCTTTTCCTTTGATTTCATAATGATGCCCAAAGCACAGAGCTGTTTCAGATTTCAATTCAGATTTCCTTTGGGATCACACATGGTGGCTTTGGTCATGTTGATTTTCCCCATTTGCTTGTAAAAGGGTGAATATAACTAGGCACATGACAATTAGAAGCATTTTGTAAACAACTTCATATATTGTCCTGGGAATCACAGCACTTCATTTTCCAGAATATAGATGACTTTTAGATAAACATCATATTAAATGCATCAGTTTCTTATCATGCCTTTTATTTTCAGTCCGTTGTGATAGAGCACCTTCACACAAATACACTGTTGATCACTTTTCGTTACTTAAAAATCAGGACTGAACATTGTGTTTTGAAAGACCAGTGAAAGAGGAGTGAGCTCAGAAAGGAAGCATGCTAAAAAGATTGAGCAAATATAACTCATGGCAGAATGGTCATGCAATACAGACTAGGGTTAAAAACTAAAGGAAAAGATGCCATTTACTGATAAGAAAGATGTACAAATATAAGAAGAGATATGAAGCCAAATAAGAAAAGCTTGGTTTATATTTTTTAACCTTAAATGTTCCCTGTTTTGCTAGCAGATTTTAACGTACCCAATTGGTATGTATTGCTCATGTATTCTGAATTTGGGCCTTGGCAATAGGAGGGAAATTTTCTCCTAGCTCAGAGAGGAATGATACAGTTTGGACATCATTGGGTAGAGTCAGGGTAGTAGTAACATTCCTCAAATCCAAAGTAATAATTTGGGGAGGTTTAATATATTTATATAAAATGGTATATAAATTATATGAGAGATGTTTATATAGTATAATTTATAATAAAGATAAAATTTATGAATATTTTACTCTTAAAATAATACATCCCCCTCCACTTTTTTCTGGTGACTTCCAACAGCTTGGAACAAGTGTCCTATCCATTTATCGATTGTATTCTACTAGGAATCAAGCTTACACCCTATCTCAGACAGAATTTGCATCTAATCTGTTTATTCAGATTTGTATGCTAAAGTTAGCAGATTTTTGGTGGTCTATTTATTGGAAAAGTTGCAGAAATCAAGCAGTTCTGGCTTACGGTGAGATTTGGGGTGAATAAGTGATGAAGAAGAATAGGACGAACAGGCTACAAAAAAGCGAAGCCAGCCAGGCTTCTGTCTCTGCAGCAGAGGCTCCCATGGGTGCCCCAAATGTACTCATGGCATTGGTGTCACTGCCAGGCCTTCTCCTTTCTGTTCATCGCTTCCTCCATCCCTCCTGCCACCCGCTGCCACCACTCTGGGGATACCTCTGATAACCTAGTTCCTACCTCATTTATCTATTTTTCCATGACCAGTGATAATCTTTTTTTTTTTTTTTAATTTTATGGCAAACAGCACTACAGATAGCACCTCAGTATGCAATTTTTTTGTCGTTACATTTCCCTGTGAGCGCACTGGCCCCTCAAAGTGAAAATGTAGCTATTATTTTTTAGCCTAAGGATGGCAGAAGAAGTCATGAGAAAATGACACCCTACAATATCCCTGTAAAGATGCTTTATGGCCGGAATTTCAAAGCCAGCATATCTGGAGATTAATTTTAGGGCAGAGTGATTAACAGCTGTAGCAGGCTTCTGGCGTTGTGATTAAATGAACATCTTCCTCACATGTATCTATATTTCTGTACACAACAAACCACACCATCATCTTAACATTTATCTTTTGTTTTATATGAGATTAACTGAATCTCTGTTTCTGTGAGAGGTTTTCAGGATACTTTTTGTTCTGTTAAATACCTAACACAGAACTGGGGGCTCAGATCAATGACAGACACCTCTAGGGATGAACACAACACCAGCAACTACAACTGATAACAGAACTAATGAGGCTGTTTGACAAAGGAATATTTTAGCCAGAGTTTCTCAGAATCAAGGACTAGAAAGTTTGTGCTCTTTACCGACATGAATAAACTTGCTTCTTTGGAGTTAGCATAAAACACAAGGAACCAGGTCTTTTATATCTTTCCATGTCTAGTTAAGGGACTCATCTTCACATTGTCATTTTAGGTGAACATAAAAACAGTTTGTGTAACTTGAAGGTTTCAGTCTGTAGTAAATAATGTTTTCTCAATCTGTTAAACAGCCCAGAATTTATACCAGTTTAGTTTAGATGGCCTCCTCATCTTTTAGAAAATCCCCTTTAATTAAAGAGGTGACCTCTTATTTCTCATATTCCATACAAGTTTCACTATTTATTCCATTTATAAAGGGCATGTAGTAATGTTAAATTTCAGTGATGAAACTTAATTTGCTCTGATTCACTTAAGAAGCTGAGCAGCCATCATGTCTCAGGGGTATATCTTCCCTTCACTTTCTGTTGTTTAATATCCCATGTCCAAATCAGTGCCTAGCAGGCTTGTGACTTCACTCTGGCCTTTTCTTTATCGAATAGTGAGTAATAAATTAAAATCTGCTGAGGTTTAAATTGAATGTTTGCATGGCAAATCTCGACTTGTGGGTTCCTTGACCATCTTTTTGCTGCTCTCAATATAGGGTCATAGTTCCTTTCGGGAGAATTTGGTGTAACTTAGTCCTTTTTGATCAGCCAAATGTGAAACACTGGCTTCATCTGACACCTTGAAAGCAGTTTACTACTAAGACAAGTATCCAGACGCAAAGGTACAAATATGAGTGTCTTCTGGGCTTCTTGGGAAACAATGACCTGGCATTTATTATCCTTAAATGACATGCTTTAAGGGGACTTCAGAACTGGGAGAATGAAAGAATATTGGTGCCTTGACAGCTTTTAAGTTGAATAACTTCACTGGATCTAATGCAGCCGTGCTGATCTATGGCATTCAAGTATCTCATACAAAAAGCAGAGTCTAATATTTCAGTTCTATAATGCTTGGTCAATTCAGAACCAACCGGCAATACTTGGAGTGGATTTTACGGTCATACATCATCTGGATAGAACTGCACCTTTCAAAAGGTGGAGGATTCTACCTTGGTCTTTGCTTACTTTTACCATCGCAGGGCATCTTCCTTCACGCCTTAGCATTTCTACTGCAGAACTGCCTAGCTCGTGGACCCTTCACAGCTAATCCACACACACGATACTATTTTTTTTACCACGCAGCTAAATTTGTCACACACGTGCTTATCTGTCTTGTTCTCTGTAAATGATGGAAAAACACTACTTTGCCACACCATGGGATAATAATTTGGTTTTAATTTAATCGGGTAACTAACTCAGCCATTTTCAACAGCACACTTTCACTCTGCTGTGCAGCAATAATGCAGGCCTCCTGTCTCCTCCTTACATTCCCCTTATACCACACACCCAGCGATGAGGATTGAGGAGGGTTTAACAATTAATAAACTAATTTAATTTCTGGAAATATTAATTGAAGACATAAACACTGTTTTGCCCCAAACTCTTAAAATCAGAAAACGGGCAAAGTAAATTTTCCTCTCGATAGCTGTTTTCCTCAAATGGCACTGTATAAATCAAAAGTTATTATTTTAAATTATCTTATCCAGTGAGAAAATTGGATCTATTAAATATAAAGACAGAGAACACTGTAAGACATGATCTGCAAAGCCCAGCCAAGAATGTCAACACACAGCAGAGGGAAAGATAAGAGTTGTTTCAAAACTGACAAAAACTTGAAGAACTATTTTGCTATAGTACTATATTTTATGATGACACAAAAAGACCAAAAGGATGTTTAGATGAAAGCTTGGTAGCAATGTAAAGTTATATATCTGGTTGAAACTAGAAAATTACTACCGACCCACAAGAAGTTTCATATTTGCACATGCAGTTTTTAATAAATTTTTAGGAAAATGGATTTTTCACAGACATGCCTATTTTCAACAAGAAAATCATTCATGCGTAGATATTAACTATTAGGCAATACAAATTCCTTATATTCTGTCTTAACAAATTTAAGTTCTCATAGTAATGAGTAACTACAGCACAATTTGATTTAGCTGTTGTTTAATTCAGTGTATTTTAACCAAGTAAATTGGTGAATTCATCAAAGAAAATACTGTGAGAAATCAGCATCATGGAGAAAAACTGGATAATTTCTGGATGTAAGGAATTTAATGATGATGAATAATTAAGACTTAAGAGTTAGTCTTTACATTCTGGGCTCAAATTTAAGATAACAGTATGTCCTAGAAAGAGCAAATAAAAGCCAAATGGAGATTGGTGAGGAAGTTTAAATTAAAGTATCTTATCGAGATCTGATGTGTGCTAAGGAGACCCTATTTATACAACCAGTACGACAGACTCGATGCAGAGTCCAGAGCCTAATTCCTGTTGGCAATGTAGCCCCATGTTCTCGCAGCAGCAGTTTTATTAACACAGCTCATTCATGTACAGAAAGTAGCTTGGTCTAACCTCTAGGTACGCAGGATGGCCAACAAAACCCCTAATTTTTTAAATTAAGCAATTTTGATATAGAAGCTGTTGAAGGTGAGCAGACATGGAAAATACTTGTGCCATTTTAAAATTTACATATTCGTATAGAACCTTTCTCTCATTTAGGAGACTAAGCAGGCTCACATCTAATGCAACAAAGTTTCACAGCAGAGGTATAATATGGTGTAACTTAATACACGAAGAATGCCTTGAAAGACATATTTGTGCTTTTCTCTTTCCCGAATGATATGGCAGACTATTATTACAAAATTGGATTTTGCAGAATGCTAGAACAATTTTTGAGATTTATGCTATTACACTGATTATCTAGGTTACCATGTCAAAGGGGCATATGTATTTTGGAAAAGCAAATTTATATTTTGGAAGCTTTGAATAATTTTATTGCTGAGTTCTAAATAGGAAATAAAATTATAAAGGATATAATTAAAGGAAGAATCCAAGAACCTTCTGATTCAAACAAAAACAAAAGAAGAAAAAAAAAGGAAGATTCAGATCTCAGGTGACATCAATGCAAAGCAGTGCCCTTTTTTGCTCTAAGTAGTATTATGGTCATTGACTTCACATGATTTTTCTAATATAAAAGTTTAACAGAGCTTTTGGGTTCGATCCCTCTTTTGCCACCCAAGAGTAATCTAATTGAGGTCAGTTCATCTACAGAAATGTGAAAAGACAACATGCCCACACCTGGGCACCCAGACCACTTAAATTCCAGCTAAGGCTGAATCAGGCAAACGTTGGCACTCATGTCTCCGCTTCGACCAGCCTACTCTGGAGTATAACCTAACCCTGCCTGTGCCACCGTTTTGAGACAGAAAGTAAGTTTACTGTTCCCTACCTCCTGTTGCACAAACGCTTGTGCAAGAAGCACGCAGCTAGGTGCAGGTACATTGGGCTTCTCTGCTTTCCTAGAGTACATCTGTGGAAAGCCGCGTGGTTTGTCAGGCAGAGGTGGACAGAGCTGGACCCAGAACAACACGTATGATGAGAGAGAGAGTAAATAAAATTACCCGGAATTCTATAAGAACCAAAACTCTCTGGAAATTTGTTATACAGCGGATGGAGTTTTAAGCAATGTTTAATCTTTATCTAGCAGTGATGGGACACAGTAAAACAAGAAACTCAGATTATTTTTTACATGCTTGATATGACGCCATTTAGCCATTTCCAATTAATTTTGGGATAGCTAATTATGCTGCAATGGATTAATACTGTATTTCATATAAAAATGAATATATGCCTTTAACCTGAGGTTATGAAAAGAAACTGATAATTCAGAGGAGTTTGTGAATATGCTAAGGCTGAAGAGTCAACTTTGAGACTTCACGGGACAGCCAAGTGCCTGGTGGGAAATTAGACTGTGAGTAGAAACAGGAAGAAAAACTTGGGAATATAATAAGTAGATTCAAGATCAACCCTTGCTAAGACAATTTGAATTTGCATAGGAAGGATGTCTCTTACAAAATTAAAGCTGCCAGCAAAGGCTACACAAATGTAAAAGAAAATCGTGCCTACTTCCACTTACGGTGCAGCTCAACTCCAAGGTCAGCTCTACTTCATCCAGCTTGCGAACTCTTAAGAAAGTGTCATAGTTAGGTTCAAGCCTCTTTTTATCTTTGTGTTGAATAGCACTTTCACATCAATGTGGATCTCCAAATTGACTTGTAAATTTCCTGAGGTTCTATCCAGTTTTTATCTTCTTTTCTATGATTATTTAGGACTCACAATTTAATCCGGATATGATTTTTAATACTTCTGAAGAATTATCAGCTACTTCTTTCTGAATTTCAGAGATGCTAACATCTGCTTAGTAGCACTGGTTGCAACTTCCTAGTCTCCAGCCAGCAAACAAGACTTGTTGCAATACATTGACTATCATGAGTGCTAAGCTGCTGGGAGTCATCTCATTCCACCTAGCAGCACTGGGTTCAACTGTCTGTATACAGCCACTTTACATATTTAGATGAAAAATGTATTATTTCATATATACAGGTAATTGAATACCACATTTTACATAAAGAGTCCTTTATTTCTTTGTCCTGAGGCTAGACAATATAGCAACAAAGCCACTTTGAGGAAGATGACGGGTTTGGGTGAAGGTCTCCTAGCTAGGCCTTGAGGGATGCACAGCATGTGCCCTTCGACACCTCGAGGTGATGCATTCATTGAAAGCCACAGGACAAAATATTTGAGAAAGTTTTTGAGGATGTCATCTAGAAAGCAATGACATTCTCTGTAGTGCATAAAACCAAAAAGCATCGCACTTCTCTTTTCTTCTCACTTCTCATGCCCTACTTATTTTCTCAGCTACAAGTGTATTCTGTTCTGCAGTTCAGGGAGCATTAGCCAAAGTATAAACAGGCAAAGAACAATAAGTAAAATATATGACCTCTGTCCCAGCAGCAGCTATCACTTTCGTGAACATAACTCAATACCCATCTATTTCCCTGCTTTGGACAATTTACAAAGATAAATGTGTCTCGGAGCCCACTTCACCTCCTGTATCAGTATTATCAACTTCAGTACCTGAGAGCAAGAAATAATGTCATGTGCACTGTGATTAGCTTCCTTTCCCTCGTCTCCTTTTATAACTCTATTGCTTACTTTCTTTGCTGCATACCTTGCTGTTTGCAGATCCCTTTTGCATTTATGTTTGTTTCAAGACACCCTCGTATTTTGATAGCTTTTTTTTTAATCTAATCATTTAGCTTAAGCTATAAACCGCCTGATAACAGACCACAGAGAGTAATTACATTGTGGCATGCCCTTGCTTAGGGGAAAAAAAAGTATGCTTACAGTGCAGTTTCCAAAACTATGATTCCAATAATATTTTTAATCATTGTAGTAGAGCACATTGATAACTGCATTTTAAGGATTTAGGACTTTGTTCAGACCTCTTACGTTAGGCATTGATCTTAGACATTGCACTGCCAAAAAATCATGGCTCTTAATCAGAGTGCTTCAGATCACAGAAGTCCTTTCCATCTTTAATAAGAAGACATTAAGTGTCTCTGAAGAGCTCCAGAAGATGAATTGAACTGTCCCCACAGATACCTATGACTCTTACCTGACTAGAGAAGCCTAATCACCTGGCTCAGATGTGAACATTTACGATCAGACCTCATCCCTTTAAGTGAAGTGCTTCCATGACTTAGCTGGTACTTCAACATTATGATCTCTGAGAAGTGCATATTTAATGTCTGCTGGCATCCTAATTTAAGTGAAATACAGCATGCTAACTATGGGTCTAAATATTTACAGACTAGGGATGCAACCACAGAAGTACCTATCTCCAAGAACTGTAACACACCAAGAATGTGCTGTTATTTGCATGACACCACTATTTTTTTTATCCTCTATACTACATGCTGACAACGTGGGGTTTTTTTGTAGTGTTGGAATTGCAAAATGCAGTTACAGAGGTCTATTTTTTTTTTACAAAAATGTTATTTCTGTGATAGAAGCAAAAGCCTCTGAGCCTCTCTTATAGCCTCTAAGACTCTCCTTATACAAGCCGCTTTTTTTTTTTTTGACGATGAGCTCAGAAGCTCTTTGAAGCGTATAGTCTCTCTTCCTCTTTGTTTATAAAAAGTGAATCACATTTTTGGTTGTATCATATCCTAAACAATAATAGTACAAAATTGCCAGGCATTGATTAACTGTGAAAAAACCCCACGTTATTTTTAACTTCTATGCTCTGTTCTCAAAGACCCTGTGCAGAACACTGTTGTGGTCACTATAACTGTATGGACTGAGACACTAGTTCAGGTTTTCTAGGGTAATCAATCTGTCCTTTCCCAGATTTAAATATTAAGTCACTAACTTTATGGTGCTGTTTATATGGAGCGCTCTTGACACACAAATGGACACTTTAGTCTGAGAAATGAAACTTAGATTTTGTGGACCTTCAGGCCATGCTTCAAGATTATTTTAAGAAAAGGTGGTCATAGAAAAGGTTTGCGATTTTCCTATTTGTAGTGTTTGAGGAGACTTGTGTACTTGTCTTTGTTTCTCATACAGCATTTTTTCTTTTTATTTAAACCAACAACATTAGAAATATTTTGAAGGGTCTATAAAAAATTTTTACTGCTTAAAAGTGTACAGTTGAATGTTTGAATGGTCAAACACATGCTCAGGCACTACTTAAAAAATTAAATGCAAGCCTACAGCATTATAAAGAGAGTTCTCAGTACAATTGTATTACTATTCCTGTTAACATTTTATACAGCAATAGTGGTGCAAAGCAAGACAGCTGAGAAATTGCGTTAAGTGCAGCTTTTACTCATCCACAGTCTTTGAACAGAGCAAGGAAATAGTCACAAAAATAATTTGAGCTCTCAAATATTATATTTGCAAGTTCTGGTTGAATTTTAAAAAATGCAATAGTGTCAATCAAACCCTCCAATGTTTTATTGTTTGGTTCAAAATAGGTCTATTCCGAAGAACAAATCTATTCATACTGTTTGCTTTTTGAAATTTTGATATCCAAGAAAAGCTTACTGAATATAAAAAAATGTCATTTTTAGATCTGAATTGAAAATGTCAGTTTCAATTTTAATGGCTTGTAAATGAAAACTAGCTGGGAAAATACCATAAGAAACCCTGTTTTTCTGTAATGGTGATTGCCACAACAACAGAATGAATAAATCAAAATGAATAAATGACAACACTAGAATGTCAATAAATTTGATAGGGCATACTTTGAAATGTTCTTACTGAAAAACTTGTGATACCATAGCAATATCAGGGAAAGTATCCAAATGATGTGAGAAAATCTGACAAAAAAGGAAACAAACGAATCACAGAATCATAGAACGGTTTGGGTTGGAAAGGACCTTTAAAGGTCATCTAGTCCAACCCCCCTGCCATGGGCAGGGACATCTTTCACTAGATCAGGTAGCTCAAAGCCCCGTCCAACCTGACCTTGAACACTTCCAGGGATGGGGCATGAAGGTTATGGACAGAATAATATGAAGAAAATAGCAAGTTTCCAGTGAAAGTTCATAGAAATCATGTGAAGCTGATGCAAATCAAAGTCCAATAAATGTCCTAAAGAACGCCAAATGTTTTCCTTAAACAATGACAATTCAGCAAAATTACTGTTATCATTAAAGAACTGAGTATATTTGGCAGGTCATAAAAATGAAGTTAGGAAGGACAACAGAAAACCTGGACAATATTTAACTGCTAACATTTAGACAAATAACGCAAGTAGTAAATGTATTTCTGGTGAATTTACAGGTATTTATAGTTACATGGCCTTGTTAGTGTAGAATTTTAGCAGACAAGTCATGAGCAGCAGCAATTTGGTCTTGTGGAAGGAAACTGCTTGGTGCTGCTTTCCTTTCAGGACCCCCTCTATTCCTGCAATCTGTGGCTCTTTACCTCTCCTAGTCCTGAAGAAGTAGTAAGGAGGGAAGTCACTGTAAGGTAACAAGCCTTTGAAGCATATTTCTGTAAAGATGCAGGCCATGAATGCTGCATGCATTTGGGGAAGTGGAAATGAGAAAGCAAGGCAGTGGCAATAAACAGGCATGACAACTAGCTGACTAAGCATGAAAACATCGGGGAAAACCAAAATGAGCATGCAGATGAACAGTGCTGGAGATGAACTTCTGTCTCTTCTGAGAAAAGGAAGGCTTGGGAGGAGGGAGAAAAACCATATCATAAACCCCAGAAACTCAGTAGCCAGAGAAGCACTTCAAATTATTTGTTTTAATGTCATGTCATAACAGAACTGGATAGTGCCTTTTGAAAGCATTCTTTTAACGTTGGTTCCACGGATAGGTTTTACAGAGGCATCTTCAATTCTTGCTACTTGCTGGTCAAACAGTTGTCTCCCCTGCTCTCCCCTGCAATATCATCAGTGTGAGACACTGCTGTTCAAGAAATATTCCTATACATAACAAATATACTTTGATGAGTATCATTCTGTTGAACCTCCTGAATGTATACAGAGGTGCCTACGTGCCATCAAAGTTTTAAAATGTTAGTTATTATCACAATGCCATAATTCTTTCACAAAAAAGAAAACAGAAATATTTTCTCCTACTTCTTAAAGGAATAAAAGGCAGGCTCCCAAAGCAGTCTTATAGCCAGTAGTATTTTGCCAAGAATAATGTAGAAAGTACAGACCACATTGAATATGATTTATGTGAAGCCACTGCTTCTGTAAACTTGCCCTGTATGATTTCTGATGTTAGCTTTCAGAACACTGAAATAATTTCAAAAAGCTGTGTTTTTCTCCTCAGGAAGCAGTCCTTTTCAGTCTGAAAATATATTGAAAGTAAAATAACAAAAGCAACTATTTCGTGGTGATCAGAGTGTTTGAAAAAAGATGTCTTTTCTGAAAAGCGTGTTATACTTACAGAGCATAAACAAGCACATAACAGCACACATTTCTCTATGAATCCAAAACACACTGTTTCTACTCAAAGTCATGAGGACTACTCCTATGCTAATTTATTCTTTGTATCTTTCAACACAAGTTTCTTTTCTGAGACTGCTATATAACGCAAATTATACGAAGGGTTGGGGTTTTTCTTTCAATCAGTAATTGTCTTACTGAGCTGAACGGGTTCTGCCACAAAGCCAGCATTTTCCACAAAATGCCAGGCAGCAACCAGCTGGTGACAGCTTCTTGGTCAGAACTAACTTGAGCTGGATTGTAACTTGCTATATGCAGGCTGGCCAGCCAGCCCCTGTAAACCAGGTCCATTTTAAATGTCCTCTCATTCATCCAGACAAAGTAATTAAAGGGAAATATTGGAAGCATAGAATGCCCCATTTCCCCAACATTTTGTAGAAAAAAACGTCGTGCTTTCTTGGCGTAGAGGATATACTTTGAGGTCCCTGAATGTAATTTAAAGCACTTTACAATGCCTTGGTTTCTTTGTCACTGGAAGATGAATGTCGTATCGGGGGAGGAACTGGGCCGGAGCTTAATCCTGAAAAATTTCAGTGAACGTCTGAAGGGGACGGTGAAAAACAGACAAAAGGAAGCCTATACCGTCGTCACTGCAAACAAGCAAAGCCTGTCTTGCTCTCTGCTCTCCAAAACAGCGACCTACCCAGCCTGCCCGTAGCCGGTGCCCGGCCCGGAGCCGCACTTCTCCGGACGGTGAGGGGTGAGGAGGGGGCACCCGCACCAGGGCTGGGGGGGGCGGGGAAAGGGGATGAGGAGGCAAGGAGAAAGCCAGGCGGCGGGGAGAGGGCAGAAAGAGCAGACCCGAGGCACGGGGAGACGGACGCGGAGGGAGAGGGATGCGGGCA
>NW_010973052.1:626324-626556 GCF_000737465.1 Haliaeetus leucocephalus
GCCGCCGACAGCCTGCCCTCCACCTCGGCCGCCCCGCCGGGCCTCTACCCGCCGCTGGGTCTCAACGGGCACCAGCCCCTGGGCTTCCCGGCGGCGGTGCTGAAGGAGGGCCTGCCCCAGCTGTGCCCGCCCTACCTCGGCTACCCTCGCTGAGGCGACGGGCCGAGGGGCCGCGCCTGCCTCCTCGGCGGGGGGGGCTTTGCGGCTTCTGCGCGGGAAGGGCGGCCCTGCC